>NC_031769.1:138675792-138730174 GCF_001522545.3 Parus major
CCTTCCTTCCTTCCTTCCTGCCTTCCTGCCTGCCTTCCTGCCTGCCTTCCTGCCTGCCTTTTTGTATTGCATATATTCAACACATAATCAGAAAGGGAATAAGAGTAGAAAATTTAGTCTCAGGACTGCGACTGTCCTAACAAGAGAAGGCAAGAGGGTGTTTTGCTGCTTCATTTCTTTGGTCCTCCTCTACATGACTTCAAAATGGTGCCAGTAAATCTAGGAGTAAACTCCATGATAATTTTGAGTGTCCAATCTTTGAAATATAAAGGTTGATGCAATTGTCAAACAACAACAATGGTAATAACTTTGTCTGACAGTGGCAGCTCATGGAGAATCCAGCTGAGAGCTGGATATGAAAAACGCACAGCTCAGGTTTTGTCTAGATCAGGAGAAGTGCCTGAAGATTGATTACAAGCTCTGTGTAAATTCAGTGGGGTGCAAGGAGATATTTTACCATTGCAGCCACTCTGTTGTTCTGCCCACAGTCACCAGGCAGGACAGGGTGTTTCCTTTCACCCACCCAGAGCTGGAGCTTTAATACACACAAGGGACAATTATGCCAATGTGCCCAGCTGTGGTGACACACTGGCTGTGCTGCTGGCTCAGCTGCAGGACCTTCCTCTCTTGCAAAACCCTGAAATCTGCCCATCAGGATTTGTTAGGAGTAGTAGGCAGAGCTGGAAGTTTAGATTAGACTGCACCACCTCGAGCTGGCTGAGCCCAGATTAGGTTTCAGGTGTTGACACGGAGACACAGCAGATGAAACACCAATAGTGGAGGTTGTTTAGTCTCCAGCAGCCTCCCTGAGTGCCTCAGTCTTGTCTTCTGTGGCAAGAGCAGGCAAATCACAGGTAGAAGTAAATGCCTGTAGTTCACTGAACTAGAAAGTCAAATAGAATTTGCAAGTGGGCTGGGCCAGCACACCATGCTCACATCATTTAGGAGCAACTTGATGAAGAGTTCAGGCTTGCAGGCTGCAGCTGCAGTGGGAGAGGGGGGAAGCTACCACAGCTGGGAGCTGCTCCTGCAGGATGGGCTGTATCCTACTGTGCTTGTAAGTCAATATCCTTAAACACTTTTTTTAGGGTAAATGTGCTGTGAATGCAGAAATTGTATTTTTTAGCAATCTAAGTAAAAGCACAGGCAGAACATAAACTCAGCCATTTTTCCAAGTTCACCCCACACCAGCTTGACTTGATCCCAGCACTTAAATTCTTACAGTCTTGACAGATCTTACAGCTGGATGCAAATACATTCTATTGAGTTCTAGTGGAAATTTGGGGCCAGCTGGAATGGACCAAACCAATAGAATCTTTTTAGAAACAGCCTAAATCACATAACATCCTCTCCAGGGAAAGCGCACAAACATGGTAGCAGCAATGATTTAAAAAAAAAGTGCTGGAAAACTCTTTACTAGTAGTCTGGGAACCACAGAGGTGGTGAACTCCTGAGAGATTTGGGTGGCCTGTCTGCAGTACATATATCTTATGCTTCAAAGAACCATTTCCCCTACACTTAAATTACAGCCTTTCCTACTTGCATGAGCTCAAAGGGCCAGAGGAACCGGTTCTGAGTTAGCTCAGCTTTTCCAGGGAAGAAGGTCACCCTATTACAGTAAATCTACCTCTTCCATCTTCATGCTGGGAAGTTGCAGATTTTGGGAGTGGGTATAGAAAGCTGTTTAAATAATTTCATCATCCACAATTGAAAGGAGAGTGAAACAGACTGAACTCTTCCCAAGCAAAATTGTATTAAATTTTTTTGGTTTTAAAGTTATTTTGATAGCTTGCATGTACTTTTAAAATGCTTTACTGAAATTTTGACTGTAAACATCAACCTCTTCTCCACTAACTTAAAAAGACTGACTTTCCAGTAACTTAAATTCTTTTACAAAAACACAGGAAATTTTTGATTAAAATTTATTTTATATAATTAGCAAAAATAGTTCAATAAAAGGCTGAAAGTCTCACTTGCATGGACCACACCTCATGAGGCCAAGTCTATAATGAATATCCTTCTAGACCTCAGCATTTTATTTTTTCTAAAGAAACACAGTGTCTCATCATATTTGTTTGAATAGTTGGAGTAAAATTAATGACTTGACTTTTCATCCCCCACAATGGAGCAACATTTCTGAGCCACATTTAAAAATAATTTTTGTGCTTCTTTTAACATCTATATTTCAGCTGGAAGTCAAAGAAAGTCAAAGATAGAAGCAGAAACCGTGAGAAAAAAAGTAAACCCCTAGTATTCCAATAGAGGAGGTAAGGGAACTGACTTTGAGATTAACAGCCAGGCCTGTGTGCCAAAAACTTAAAGGTCTCCCATCGTTATCTTGCAGTCTCCCTTACGCAGATCCCTGGACCAGATCCTCAGATGATATCAGCTGGTGGGTGCAGTCACATTCATGAGAGTAGCATTTCAGTGATTAAAGCTAGATGATAATCAGCCTCTCTGGTTTCAATGAGTTTTATTATTCATTTGATTGAAAGGTATTTTCCAGTTGTTGTGAAGCAGGGAAATGTGTTTCGAATTCATCATTTTTTAAGCCTCACACGCATTGTTTGGCAGAGAAGGATTGTTTAGGTTGTCTGGGACTCCTTCATTGCATCCTCCCAAATGTGAGATTTCCCTCTGTTCTCCAAGGGACCATTCTGCTGCAGTTAAACACAGCGGCCAGCTTTGCAAAGAAGTAAGCCTTCTTTAGAATGAGGTCTTTTGGTTTCATCTGTAATCTTTATGGAAAAACTGGACATTACAGTAGAAGGATTATGCTAAATTGCTTTCTGCCACTGAAGAGATGGACAAAGCAGTAGCTCAAGGCATGGAATGAGCATTCTGAAATAAGCACTTAGTCACTGAACTCAGTACCAATAAATTAACCTAAACTATTTCAATTTACATATGTTTGTAATTTGCATCCCAGCTTTACACCTTACAGAGACTCACTTGTTTGCTGTTACTGTAGTAAATGTTTGTTCACAGGCTGCTTAAAATCAAGCAGGGAGGTCAAGCTGGGACCAAATCCAACCCTGCCTGCCTTGTGTGAATGCACTCCTAGGGCTCAACACTGTTCTGTGCTTGAGTGGTGCAGAACTGATTCCAAAGCCTGATACTGCAGCAGGGGGTTCCCGAGCTATGCTGGGATCTGTGAATCAAACCAGAAACTTTCATGTGAAAGTTTGCTCCTGCTACCCCTCCTTTTCTGCGCTGAGTTGCTCTCTGGAGGAGACTCTGGCTTGCTTTCTCACTATTACTCTGTAAGTATTTTGCATGAGATGTGTCATCTTTCCTTGAATACATAAATTGATATCACCTTCAGATGACCATATCCAATAAAGAAGTTTGGGGGTCTATAGGTTAGGAGAAATAAATTCCATGTGCATGGCTTTTGGACTGGTATTCAGCATTTACTACTAGTCATATATTAGCCAGTCTCCTGCCCCTTTCTTCACTTTTTCTTCTGCATCAGGTGACTTTGCAGATTGATACTGCTTTCCTATGAATTTTTACTTTTCCATTTGGCACGGGGTAATCTTCAGATGGAAAACCTCCATGGCAGAATGAAGAGTGCCAAGGTTGAGGCCATTAACATTATCCAGTCCTGTCCTAGGAAAAGGAGAAGGAGTCAACCAGAGGTAATGCAAATCAGAGGGAGCTTTAAGATCAAGTCCAACCATTAACCCAACACTGCCAAGTCCACTCCTAAACAAGGTTCAATGCTAAACCATGTTCCTAAGCAATACATCTATATTGATTTTAAATACCTCCAGGGATGGTAACTCCACCACTTCTCTGGGAAAGCTGTTCAAATGCTTGACAACCATTTTGGTCAAGAAATTTTTCTTAAATATTTCTTAATACTCAGCCTAAACCTTCACTGGTGCAACTTGAGGCTGGTTCTTCTTGCTTTTTCTCTTGTTCAATTGTTTTTTACCTGAGAGAAGAATCAATCCCCACCTGGCTACAGCCTTCTTTCAGGCAATTGCAGAGTGATAAAATCTCCCCTGAGCCTCCTTTTCCCCAGGCTAAGCACCCCCAGCTCCCTCAGCTGGTTCTCATCAGACCTGTGCTCCAGACTCTTCACCAGCTCTGTTGTCCTTCTCTGGATCATCACCTCAGGGTCCATTTCTCAGCGAGGGCCCAGAAATGGACACAGCATTCAAGATGACAAGTGCAGAGGGGGTAATCCCTGTCCTGGTCCTGCTGGCCACACTGTTCCTTATCCAGGCCAGGATGCCACTGGCCTTCTTGGCCACCTGGGCACACACTGGCTCATGTTCAGCCACTGCTGAACAGCACCCCCAGGGCCTTTTCCAGCCACCGTTCCCCAGCCTGTAGGACTGCAGGGGGCTGTTGTGACCCAAGTGCAGGACCCAGGACCAGGCCTTGTTGAACCTCACACCATTGACTTTGGGCCACTGATCCAGCCCGTCCAGATCTCTCTGCAGATCCTTCCCACGCTCCATCATCATCCCCAACCAACTTGGCATCATCTACAATCTTAGTGAGGGTGCCTTTGATCCCCTCATCCAGATGATTGACAGAGATATTAAATGTGACTGGCCCCAGAACTGAGGCATGAAGAGCACCATTTGTGACGAGCTGGGTTTAACTCCATTCACTGCTACTCTCCAGGCCTGGCCATCCAGACAGTTTTTTATCTGGTCAAGAGTGCATCCATCCAAGACATGGGCTGCCAGCTTCTCAGGAAAATGTTGTAGGAAATGATGTCAAAGTCTTTGGTGATTGAAATCCAGGTAAGCAACTTGAATAGCCTTTCCCTTATCCACAGTCACCTTGTGATTCAAGGAGATGGTATTGTCAAGCTGAACCCAGATTTCATAAACCCATTCTGTCTGGGCTTGATCCCCTGGTTATCCTGTATGTGCCCCATGGTGGTACTCAAGATGATCTGCTTCATAACCTTCCCTGACACCGAGGCCAGGCTGAATTCCTAGATCCTCCTGCCTGCCCTTCTTGTAAACGGGTGTTACATTTCCTCTCTTCTGGTCAACTGAGACCTCTCCAATTAGCTGGAAATGCTGGTAAATGATTGAAAGTGGCTTGGCAAGCTCTTGCACCAGCTCCCTCAGTAATTTCGGGTGTACCTGATGAGTGTGTTCATTGGGGCCCATGGACTTCACAGTGGGTGCAGAGTTTAACAGTTCCATGCCTTTCTGTGGACTTGTTGCTCCCTGGATAAGTTGTCAGGTCTTCAGAGTCTTTCCTGCACACCTTCTGTGCCAAGAGCTGTGCAGATTGTTTCCCTGTTGGTGTTCCTGTGGATCACCAGAGCTGCTTAAGTGGCTGTTTTATAAGCATGAGGGCATTTGGCTATCTTTGCTTCCAACCCCACCCAGGTCCCAACATCTGCTGCAGGCTTCTAGGGGCTCTCTCAGCTCCCCAAGGTCCTCACAGTTTAGGAAACTTCCCCAAGCACCACACTAGATCCACAGTGGATCATGCTAGCACTGAAGCTACTCATCTTGCAAGAGAGTGCTGGTTTCAGTTATACCATGATGAAATATCCTGCCTTTGCTCCTGTAACCAGCCAGGTCCACTGTGTGCAGGTGTCACAGTAGGGCCTGGGGGCCTGGATGTGGTTTTCCATGAGCTGACATGAGATGATGTTTGCTGCACACTTGCCTATCTACCCACATGTGCTCTGTGGTCACAGCACATGATTCTCCATTCTCCTTTCAGCTGGGGCTGCCTCTGCCCTTTGGACTGGCAGGATGTTGCTCAGCATCAGAGATGAGCAGCTACAGAGATGGCACATGATGTTGTCTGTGGTGCCAGGGTCATGCAAGTCTGTCCCCAGGGTCTGACTGTTGCAGGGGCCCATTGCAAGCCTTTAGTGCACTTGAGAGCACAGGAACACTTACCCATGAAAAAGTATTAGTGTTTTATAGAAATGGCCCAATGTTTCTTAGTGAGGGTCATGAACCCCTTGAAGGTCACAAGAGCATTCAGAAGGTCATGAAATTTTAGGCAGCAGAAATCAGCAGCAGCTCAGTTCCTCCAGAGAGGCAAAGTGAAAATCGGCTGTAAGTGTTGGCTGTCAGTGCTTGCCATAGCAAGGGAGTTGCTAATTATACAACTTTAATTGCTATCAGCACTCAGTCCTGGCAGGAACAGGGAGGAGAGGACAAGCATTTAACCCCCACTCTTGCTCTCTCACCCTGAAAGAAGGGAGCAGCAGCAGATTTGGGAAAGATACACTCACTAGAAGATGAACCAAAAGGGAAATGTGCTTTGTAAATGTTTGGGAAACCCTAGTAGAGTATAGTGTTTCTGCATTAGAGGAGAGTAAGGGAAACAGGGCCTCTACTGCAGGGCAGAGTCTGCCCCAGGGCTTGGTATTTGGTAACACCACCTTTTCCATAGTCTTCAACAACCTCTGCCATTTTGTTTATTGCTTTTCTGCTTCCTGCAGGGTTTCATTTCATCAGCTCAAGGGTCACTGCAGTCTTTTCACTTAATCACTGTACAAATGATTTAGCTGGCTCACTTATTTCCTTTTTCTCTTTTTTTCACATACTTCTTGGATCCTGCAGAGCAAAATTCCAGTGTAAAAGGTTTAAGACTCCAGACAGTTGTGAAACTACTTTGGCAATTTAGCATCTTTGGTTGAGATTAGTCTTAAAGTTGTTATGTGACATCTGAAGACAAAAACCTGTAAATCTATCTAAAATGCTAGGCCAATAGCTTTGATATGTAATAAATACTGAAATTCTGTAAAACATTGCAATCCATTTTATCATCTTTTCTAAACAGAAAGAGTAAAGTCAGGAAATTCATTTCTGAGGAGTTATACTTTTCTTTGAACCTACTTGATATTAAACATTTGGGGAGTTAAAGCAGCCAGTTTCAATGTAAACAAGCAAATGACTGAATTAAATGTATAAAGTGAGCAATTTATTTTTCCTTATATGTTGAGTGAGCTCTTAGGATGAGATAATAATGCTTTGTAATCATTTACTGCTTTTCAGCTAGAGAAGTACAATAAAGCCTTAATCATTTTAGTGCCACTACTTAAATGTTTTCTGTCTTACATGGTTACCCCCCCGTAGGTTAAAAATATTATATCCCTACCTGCCTGTCCACTTCTTAGGTGATAAACCCATGCTCTTTCAATGTATAAGGAAAAGGTTTACAAGCTCCAGATACTCACAACTACCTCATCATCAAAAAAGAACACTTTCTCATAAATGCCATATAAATGGCTCTTTTTTCATGCTCTATTCCATTTTATTAAAAGAAAGACATCCTATTTAGACTAGGTTTTGAATAAAAGGCATTTACTCTGCAAATTGCTTTGAATGAGACTCTCCAAGACCTATTCAGTCCCTACATTAGAGCAGGCAGTGCCCTGGATTACATGGGAAGTGAGGTCCAGAGAGGATGGCTGGGGATGTATCTGCTTCACCCATTACATCTGGAACTTGAAAAGAATATATGCCAGTGCTGCTGTTAATTCCCCTGCCTGCTTTTCCATTTTTTATTACCTGTTACCATAATTTTCTCTTAAAAAGTTTGGGTGGTATCCCCTGCTGCATCCCTGCACAGGAAGGGCTCCCCAGTCCCTAAGTCTAATGCTGTCTCTTCAAAACTCACCTCTGCTGTAACACTTGGTAGGAGCTGGTGATCTGTGTTATCTGCTGCCTTATTTGGTCCAAAGTAATGCCTCTGTCCTTCTGCTCTGCCTCTTATGTCCATCTCTTTTCCTTCCTTCTCACACAGACTGAGCAATAATTTCATGTGTTTTCACGCTGCCCATGGCTGTATGGTGGGCATTAGATACATTGCACAATGGCAGCAACATCAGCAGAAGATAGAAGTGGGTTCCCCTAAGTCATGCTGCCCAGATGGGGAAAGAGCTTGGATCTTTTGTCTTGGTTATTGCTGTAACTGCATACTCCTCTTACTAGCATCCCTCTCCAAATCATACTGACATCAATTAACTTTTTCATTGCATTGAGCCTCTGCTTTTGCCTTTATGGCAATGGAAACTTCTGTAATACCAGCACTCCTCAGGGAATGCCCGAAGGACAGCAAAGTTGTTTATTTTAAGGGTTCAGATATGGATAGGCTGAATGAAATAAGTAGTAAAGATAAAATCATGTGCCAGAAACTGTACCTTATATGTACAGAGTGGAAGGATATTACTGTGTGCAGCTGAGGACAGGAACCCTCTGAGGGGCTGCCTGGTGCCTGGGCTGAGCTGTGCAGGCAGGCATGGGCAGTGACTGACTCAGCTGGAAGATGAGATTTGCCACAAGGGGCTGTTGCCAAGGCAAACACCACCTTGTATCTATCGCCTGGACACTCTCTCTTTGTCTGGGGCTTGTCCTGGTCCAGCCCTGTGGATTCAGGGGTCAGACAACCACATGAGCCATTTTGAGGGTGTTTCTGGCCAGACAAAGAGTGACAAATACGTACACTAAGTCATGGAATACCAGCATGTCATACAGCAGAGAGGAGGCTGCAGCTTGTTCTTGCAGTCAAAGGTGTCTGGGAGGTGCTGGTGGGGACTCCAAGGACAGCAGTAGCGAGGCTGCCGACGTCACCTCAGCTGTAAGAGCTCCCTGTCACACCCCTCCCTCTCTTGCTGCTGCTACACACCCTTCTGCCATCCTCCACAAAGACGTGCTTTTCTGGAGGAGGCCAAGATCCCCTTTAACAATTACGTCAGCTCCCCTCAGTGAGCACATATGCTTCCACTTCAGAGCCTTGTTCCATTTGCTTCTCATCTCAGTAAAAAGGGGTTTCCTTGAAAACCATTCTTCCAAGTGTGCTGCTACGTTTTTCTCAGCACAAATAATATTTTCCTATTCTTTCTCACAGGAATGTTTTCATTGTTTCCTGTTGTTCTCTGTCTGTACTGTTTGGTAATAAAATAATTGGTAACTATTCTTAGTAGCTAAACTGTGCAGAATTTCTCCCTGTTACGTTCTTGCTTTTTCTCCTTCCCTCCCACAAAAGTGGTATCTCATTTCCCTGCAAAATAAGATTTAAAGATGACAGCTGTCTTCTGTGGGTTGTCAATTGATATAAAGAAGAGAAATACGGACTAATTTCTTTTACCTGATCCTGTACGTGCTCATTATTGTAGTAATCCAAACATACCCTACTTGTTGAATAAGGAAATATTAGAGAGATTTCTAATTTTGCAGAGAGTTATTTGGCTGGATACAGGTTTGTTGGATCAAACTCTCAACAGGGTCTGCTCAAAATCTTTGTTTATTTTGCTCGGCTGAAATTGTTCAAACGGCTTCTCATTATCATTGGGTGGGACTGAAGAGAAACACTGATGTCAGTTTTGTGACATGTCCTGTTATTTAAGTAATTCACAATTTAGGCTGGGACATATTTGACCTTCTTAAATAATTGGCTTTTTTCCCCCTCTTTTTTTTCCTTGGCATCAATAAATGAAAAAAAGAACAAACTAACTACTGTTGGCAAGGAAAGAGCTTCTAGTAAACAAAAACCTCTTATGATTTTTTCTGTAAATAGCACTCTGTTTTTCACCCTTCTAAATCATATAACACCCTATATCAAACCTATTTACAGAGCTGTTGAAAATCTGCCCTGGGAAGGAACTTTCTAGATTCAAAATTCTTCAGACTCTGCTAGGGATCTGTACTTCAAGGCCTTCAAAAAATCCCAGTCCTCAGCTGAGCTTCACCTCTGTGAAAAGCCACACTGAAGTTAAAGGGTTTACTTATGAGCAGAGAAGTTAAGTGCATGTTTAAGCTCTCTGAGAGAGCCTGGATATTGACCTTGTGCTTGCAAAAAAGGAGCCATCCTGGGCTGCAGTGCCATCATCCTTCTGTGACAGCTGCTCCTGAGGCCCCCAAAGATGAATGAGGCAGTTGTGGTCTCTTGGGGGGCTTTTGAAGAATTCAGCCATTAGTGAGCATTCATCCTTCCCTCATAATTCTGCTGCCCTGGTGACTTTGGTGCTCAGGTTGTAACCAGGGAAATTTTAGTTTCCTGGTTGTTGCACAGCTCCTCACACAGACATGGGTGTGATTTTCACACACACACATTGGTTTAATGATATTCACATTAGTGTGTCTGCTCATGGAACTAAAGCAGAGTTCCAGGATTTGGCTGTGAAAGAGGGTTTTAAAGGGTTACTGCTACGTCCAAACATGTTCCACAGCTGACATTTGACAATGAAAAAGAAGAGCTCAGTGAAAAGGCTAAATGTTCACAAGGAAACTCTTTACTGTGGGGTTAATGAGGACTTGAAAGGACTTGCACTCTGGCCTTAGCTGTCTATGTTTGTCTTTTCTTTTACTTTCATCTCTCCTCCCTGAGCCCTGGTCTCTTTTCACTCTTTTTTCCCCTGCTTTTAATTTGTGCCCCTGTATTAAGTCAACCAGCCTTCCTTCCTTCTTTCTCTTCTTCCTTCCTTTCTCTCTTTCTGTCTCTTTCTATTTCTTCCTTAACACTGTTTTGGGAGCCTGACTTTGACAGCTTGTTAACAGCAGAAACCACAAAATGTCTATTGCTTGAACCGACCCAGGGCCTCTCCAGCTAACATGCAATCTTTATTAGTGATAATATTACACAGCAAAAGATGTAATAGACTCAGAAGGAAAATTCTATTTTTCTTTGAAGATGTAAAAATTTAACTTTTTGGGCTTTAACTCAGGTGTTGTTTTTTTTATCTGCAACACATGGCCAGTTGAAATTCAGTATTTGCCCTATTTAGTGCTTTTTTCTTTTGCCTTTAAATATAGTAAGCTCATAAAGAATTTTTGCATCTCATAGTCAAGAGAACAAGGTACATATTATCATGCAAAGAGTATCCTGATGGAACAAATGATTTCATGATATTCATGCACTGCCTGCTATTCTCAATAATGCATAGTTTAAATAAAAATATCAACCTGTCAGAATATTAATTATTCTGCATCTTCACCCACAAAGACAATTAAAAAACTTATACAGACAAACTGAGGCTTCTATAACATGCAGAAAAGAATTTTATTAAAAAACTTTAAATAAAAAACTAAATTTTAAAACATAATTCAGACACATAAATGAAAAAATGTCTCAGCTCATTGATCCTGACACCTGTAATTGCATCTGGCTTCTGTGAAGCTGATCCCTGGTCCCAGTGATCTGATATATTCCTGTGCTACCTGCCAATCCCTAGTTTATAAACACTGCATTTCTTCTCCAGCCTGATGAATTTTCACTTTAAAATTCACAATGGAATAATAAGAAATAAGAAATTAATGCTTCATCATATAAAATGTTTTCTGAGGCAACATACTTAATTAGACATAGACTTAATGTACGGCTGCAGACAATTGGGTGAATTGAGTCACTGTATCAAGTGGTCCATATTTCCTGAAACCCTATTTTCTATATGTTCTTAGACTGCCTTGATCTCTACAGGCTACACTTACACTATAAATTTAGCAGGGTGCAGGAACATTCCCAGGCTCTGCAAGTCAATTTTCTACAGTTTTAAATTATCTGAGAAGTTTCTGGCATATTTTTGGCCCGCTTCAGCAGTTTCTCAAATTGTTCCCAGGCATGGTTCTGAGATTAGCACATGACAGGAGCCATTCCCAATAGACAATTGCCCTGTTTTGCAGAGCAGGAGATTTTAATATACCGATGTAGTATTTAATAACATTTAGCAGTATTGATTTTGGCAGTGCTCCATACCAGGTGTCCTCAGTGCCAGACAAGAGTTCTGGCTGCACTTAATTTTTATTAGAGAAGTAGCCTTAGCATCTAAGCACCTGGTAGTTGGATGTGAAGTGGCACAAATGATATTGTAATCTATAGCTGCATTAATTCTTTAGGAGAGCAGTAGCCTTTGCCTTCAGCAGACCTGGCAGAATTGCTCTTCCAAATGTATTGTTCCTTTCCAGGGTGCAAGTTGAGGAAATGCAGTGAGCCCTGTGAAGACCTTTCTTTCTTTGAGGGGCTCATTCCTTGCTCTTAGACAAAAGTTTAGCTCAGGCCAAAGTGTAAGGCATTGTACTACAGAGAGAAGGATCCTTTGTGGTGAAGAAAAAGGGTCATCAACCATGTGCCTTTGAAATTTTTGTAGATTTTTTTTAGGGCATGCTGATATATAATTTAGACACTTATCAAAGTCTACATTTACACAGAGATGGCCTCCAACATTCAGGGCTTGCAGAATTTACCTACCTCCTAATACCTTAATTTTCAGCTATTCTGGGTGTAATAATACATGGAGCCCAGACAGCAAAGGCTTGTACAAGTGCAGTGGCTTCTTTGTCCACCAGAATTAGGCAGACCCTGGAGCTGCTGTGCAGCATGGCATTACCAGTATGAAGAAATTAATGAGAACTCTTAAATTAATCCCTAAATTAAGCTATTTTCTTATTAATCTCAATGCTTTTTAGATTAATTTAATAATTCTTATTAATCTAAATGCATTTTGTACTAAACCTTCAGAGTCTTTTGAAGCATTTTTGCTTTTCTAACTGCCTACCCACTGTTTTGCTTGGATTAAATCTTGGGAAACTCCAACCAAAAGCTATTCATCCAAGATCTGGACAACACAAGTGGAAGAGTTGCAGATGTGAGGAAGGTAATGTGTTCTCTGCACATTGATGGTGTTCAAACACTTGTCTATCAGTGCTCCTCTGCCAGCCTCTAGACATTGTCTCAGCAACAATATTTTCTAAACATAATAACTTAAGGAGCCACCTCCAGGACCTTAATGACATTTTACTGCTGCAAGCATGTAAACATGAACTATTTTTTCAACATGGCTCTATTTTTTCTAGGTTTCTGCACCAGTAAAGGAGATGGATTCCCTAAAATCCTGTGCTGAAAGACTGTAATATTAAAGAAAAATCAAATGCTTTTAGATTTTTTTTTTCTGACAATCTGTTACTCTGAGTCTTGGAAATAACACTTAAAATGTACATTTGAAGTTTTTATCTAGATATTATTGATGTGTATACATCTGTATTTGGGATTATTATATCTGGATATATTTGGGGTTAATTTAGCTCTGTTGGTTGAGGTTTTTTGTTAGATTGAGGCCTGCTTCACAGAGAACCACAAAGCAAAATGAAGCCATTGTTTCCTGATTTCATACCTATGCAGTTCTGCTTGCAAGTCCTGCCACCAACGATGTGTGCCATATGAACAAAATCTGGGATTAATTAAGTGAGAGTGAACTCCTAACCCATTTGAACTGTCATGCTGAAGGTCTGGCACAAAGGATCCGGGAGTATACAAAGACTAATCACCATTGCAGGGTCCTGTGGGCTACTCTTCACACAAGTGCCCTTGTAGTAAAATGAGTCTTCAAAGTGATTGTCGCACACTGAGAACAAAGGCAGCCACAAGGAGATGCTCATTGGACACTGACTTGCTTTTGTTCGAAGATAATTCTTTTGCTCTCTTTAGAAAACAAGAAATTATCACAGCCTTTAAGTCATCTATCTAATCGTAGCTCCATATGCCCTGACATCTAGCAAAAAAAAAAAAAGGGAAAGGACAGATTTACTTTACTAAATATTTGGTAAAAAATGGTGTTTTTTCCCATGTAGCATATTTGTTGTATTCTGATTATGGTAACAGCAAGATTGACAAAAGTTTCTCTGTTAAATCACCTGGAGATCTCTGCAGTAAAGTTAGCTAAATATAAGAGCCAAGAAAAAAATTCTTGTAATTTCCAAGATCAAGCAGCTGAATCAAGAATTTGGGCATAGATACTAAATAATGAAGCAGGATCCACACTGCAAGGTCACCTTGAGGTTACAGGATCTTTTCATGGTCTCTTAGTGCTATCAGTTTTTTGGGAATCATTTTGGGCTGGGATCTAACAGTTTCAATCTTCTTGGTGCCCTGTCCATGTGACATGTAATGTCAAACAATACAGCTTTGGGGTTTAGTTTGGTATTGTGAGTTGGACATCTGAAAAATCTTGTGTAGTTATGCAGGTCAAGATAAAAGAAAGTCATATTGATAATAACATTACTGAGCTGGTGAAATCAAACATTCTTAAAATTACAATTAATTAATTAATGAAAATGGTGAGATTAGTACAGCATTGTAGAAGGATTCAGTTGAAAGATTTCTGAATTCTTCTGCCACAGTTTGAAATCTCTGTAAGTTCTAAAAAAGGCATCCCACTTTAATCCCCTACTTTCACACAGATTGTTGCCTTATTGATTGAGTTGCTTTTAGACACAGTGAGTGTGGGCTTGATAGACCCTGGGTGTCTACACCAGTGTTCATGTTCCTGTGTCATACCAAATAAAGATCTCAGGTCCATACTGAAAGTTCTTCAGCAGTCCAAGGTGTTGAAAAACTAAGTAAAGGATGGGAATGAAATTTCAGTTCTACAGAATTCATGTCAAAAAAAAGTAAGCAAAAATAAATCTCCAATTTTTAAACCAGTTCATCCTGTTTTCAAAAATGCAGGCAAACCCAAATGGCTAGAAGAGAGAAGAGATGGAAAGATCAAAGAGAAAGCAAAAACAGCAGGAAAAAAATAAGTGGACTTTGCTTTAGCATTCTACATTTGGGTCTGAAAAATATGGCTGTGGCTAGACATGCTTGGCCATCTGAGGACACTGCCATTGCCAGCCCACTCCTGACAGCTTGTTAGCCTTTGAGGGAGCCTGCTGCCTCCTCAGATCCTCTGAATGAGACAGACAACAGGCTAAAACCAGAATTTTTTACCAAAATAAGCTGTGTAAGGAAGGGATTACTGTCTATATACCTTAGATTTGTCTGGCTATGTGACCACACTGGGTGAGGAAACACTGTGTTGAATTCTGGGACCAAGACACTGGAGATAAAATGACCACTGATGGCAGGGAAGAGACAGAACGCCGCTGGCCAGGGCAGGAAAAGGGGCTGGATCTCCCCATGTCACAGAAGTAGCAGGTGCTGCATTAGCAGCTTGTCGACTTTTCACACAAACCTGGCCAAGAGAACATGTAGCAATTCAGGAGACCCAAACAACTCCTGTGCCCCTGGAAGATCACAGTCCTCAGCAGGACAGGAGAAGTCAGAGGAGGTGGCTTCCTCAAGGGCGTGTGAAGGATGGGTGCCTAGGCATAGTTTCAGGTTAACAACAATTTGCTAGGAGGCAAAATTCACACTGGCTGCAAACACATGCTTTCTGCTCCACATACACACAGGCTTCTGCTCTGCACTTTTAATAAGCCATTAACTGATAATTGCCATTAATTGTGTGGTTTATCAGAGGCGATAAAGATCACGGGTTTTGGCTCTCTCCTGTCTTGTGTGTTGTGTGTGTTTACTTGTAAATTCATAGTTTTCTGGGACACTTGGGTTCAGAGAGTAAATGCTGGAAACGGAAAAACCCGGCCTGAGGTGGTTGTGAAGCCCTGGGGCAAGGCAGCAATGCTCTGTGCAGCGGCTGACAGAACTATTTATTTTCATTTGAGAAGCAGCGAGAGCCTGGCCTGCCCCAGACATCTCTCACTCCATTCAGAAAGTGATGTTTACAGACAGCTGCAGGGAGTTACTCACAAGAGGCTTAAACAGGGAGGGGAAAGAAGGGCCATTCCTCCGGGCCCACCCAGCCACTGGGTTTTTCAGCTGAAGGGCAGGCTCAGATTCATCACAACCGGCTGGTGGAAACTAAGCCCAAACAACTGTCAGGATCACAAAAGCCTGAGAGATGGAAAAGTCTGGTGATAAATGTGGTGGCACGTCGTTCTCCAGGAGCCACCCGATGTGCCTCTTGTTTGGACACCGTGGTGAGGTTAACGGTGGTTTGAGGGATAACATGAGGGAACAAGAAAGGGTCATTCACAGACACCAGAAAGATGTTTGGAAAAGTGTTTAAAGTGCTTATTAGTTCAGAGACCCTTTCAACACCAACAGCTCCACGTGTTTCTCCGGAGATGCAGGTGAGTTACACCAGTAATTCTGCACTCAGTTGAAGCATCATAAATCCATTTTGTAGCTCCCATGGTGTAATCTGTCTGTCTAGGTCAGTACTATTCATCTCTCCAAGATGTTTTTCACTGTTACCCATCACCGTGTGACACAAAAATCTTCCACATCAAACTTCAGGCTTTGCCCTTATTGTGCCTCATGGTGCCTGTAGCATTCTCTGTGTCTTGGTGTAGGTATTTTCATATCCTCCTCTTAGCAGAGGGATTTCTACCTTTTAAGATTTAATGACATTTTAATACCTTACTGGTACACAGATTTTGTATTTCTTAAATGTATTTCTTAGATTTCACTGTTGTAGGTGTGCTAGTAGGATCTGGAGAGATAAAAGAAAAAGAGGGAGTTTTCTCCTTGCCGTGGCTGAAAGGATGCCAAATCCCACTTACTTCTTAATATTCTGCAGGCAAAGAGTACCAGCTGTCCTGGTACAGAAATGGGGCAACACCTCCTCCCTCTATTTCAGTTACTCTGGTCTCTGCTGAGATGATGACATGGACGCAGAATATTGAAGGAATTCTTTATCCCTTGACATTTATCTAAGATTCTTAGCACAGGTTCCGGCCTTTTATGCCACCTATTTGTACAGTTATATGCTATAAATCTTCTGTGACTTAGAAAAAACGTGATATGTAGTACAAAAGAGCTTCTTTTGTATTCTAGGAAATTCCAGATGTCTTGTCCATAAGTTACAAGCATGTGTAGTGACTGGACAAAGGGTTTCAAACTGAGAGTGGATTTAGTTTAGATATTAGGAAAAAAATCTTTGCTGTGAGGGTGGTGAGGCACTGGCACTGGTGGCCCAGAGAAGCTGTGGTTGCCCCATCCCTGGAAATGTCCAAGGCCAGGTTGGATGGAACTTTGATCAGTCTGGTCCAGTGGAAGGTGTCCCTGCCCCTGGCAGGGGGATTGGAACCAGATGATCTTTAGGACCCTCCCAGCCTGTGTCATTCAATGTTCTAAGCAGTTGAAACTGAAAGAAAGATTGAATCTATGTTGTCTTCACCTGGGCTTTGGTTATGGCTTCATATTAAATGCAGGTATTCATCTACTTGACCAGAATTTTAGTTTTGTTTTCATCTTGATCAAAGCTACAAAATAATCCAGGAAATGTTTCATGTTTCACATTTAATTCTTTGAGAATTAAAATATATCTTTCAACTTTGGAAAATATTAGTGGTTTCTGTTCTTCCACGTGGGGTGTCCACATGCATACATATAATAGGATTCTCAAGCATACTTAGCAGTTGTCTGAATGAAATGTTTGCATGTCAGTGCAAAAACCATTTCTAATAATTTGCCTCAGAATAAAAATATAGTATTGGTAACTGCACATAACACATTTCACCACAGGAGTCTAGTCAAACATGAATAACTCTTAGAACATACACAAAAGCATTACTTTAAAGCTGTTTATCTGTTACCATAAATTCAGAACTCCAGTGGGTCTGGAGTACTCTCTTCTGTGGCTGCCACAAGCAGAGAGAGGGTAAAAACATGTAAAATATGTTCATAGCCATGCACTGGTATGAAAGCAACACTTCAGGTCTGCCTTGCCACTGCCAAGGAAGGTAATGAATACTAAGGGTAAATGTGTTCTTACACCCATATTTGGTGACCACTTTGACCCAAACCAAGGGAGAACACCCAACAATGACACAGGTCAAAGGGAACTCTCTGTAGTGTTCCTGCTACTGATTTACCCCAGCTGGTACTCTGTCTCCAGGGATGTCTCAAGACTTAACAAGACTTGAAACACAAACAAGAAAAACATTGCTGAGAACAGAAGATCACCATTTTCTTTTCTAGGAGCAAAAGGGAATAAAAATGAGAGAAACAAACTCACAGGACACAACACAGAAAAAGACTGAACAAAACAAAAAAAGGCTGCATGCAATGTTCTTCTTACAGTAGCTTCTTTGTCAAACCATGTCAATATCAACCTATTGGGAAGAATAAAACCCCGCAACTGACACTCTGCAGTCAAGCTTAGTCAACAAAATTGGGCTTCAGTCAGTTCCTTAAATCTGTTAGCATTCATAAACGTGTCTATATATGTTTTACCAAGGCAGAGAAACACATGGCAGCACTCTTTTGGCACTCTACCCCTTTGTCAGGGGTATCACCACTGCTCATCCAATGCTTCAAGTGAAAAAAAATCTTATAAAACTGTGAAAAAAGTAACCTTTGAGTAGATCCAAAAACAAGTTCCTGAAGAAAGCCACAACTCTAATATCTTATATAAATCTTCCCTGGGCATTTAAGGTTGCGCTTTTCTTACTTTTAAGACTTTATGTTTTCAATGGTTTCAATGTGGTCTTGTATGCCTTCTTAAGTATGTCTCCTAGAGGTATGGCTGTTTTGGAGAAGAGTAGTGCCATGTTCTCTGTCTAAAACAACATTTTCTGGTAATTATATGAACCTTACAGGAAAGTACAAAAAAATTGTAAATGAGCTTTTCCTTGTGGATCCATATGCTACAGCAAGTCCAGAGTGCTTGGCCTGTTGAAGTAAGAGTGGCTGCAAAACGTGGAGTTGGTCTCAGCTGCAAGATATATACAACAGGGATGACAGCCTACAGGTTTCCTGACACAGTGGTCTGTAAGTGAGTTTTTTGGTTTTTAAGGAAGGATTTCCTGGAAAAACAGACTTAGCCTCCTTACCCTATCTGTCCTCCTGTTTTGCCTTTAATTTCATGTTTTGTCACCCTAAGTAGCAGGGACTATAGTGTGGATTGTCCCAGTCCACCTTCAGTCCTCTTGGCTGATTTATTGACAGCCCTCTGGAAGCTGCTGCACAGTCTCTGGGCACAAATTTGTCTCTAAACATCCAGGTGTGCTTGGTTTCATGGTTCTGGGTACTCTGGACATGCTTCAGCTGCAGAACTTGCCACTGACTCCACATGGAAGGGCAGGCTGGCCTTGAGGCAGGGCAGGCAAGCCCATTCCAAATGCCATGGTTCCATTAAGGGTGAACCCTGGCAAAGAGAAGGTCCATGTATAATGATGGACCTTGGCCATGTGCCTCTGCCATCCTGTGAGCCCTGCAGGGAAATGACCTAAGTCTGTCCCAGCCCTCCACCCTTTTGGGTTGGCTTCACAAGGAGCAACGCAAGAGCTCAGGCAAGAAGGCAACAAGTGGACACTGGCCAAGGCCTTACTAAGATACCCAGGGGTAAGAGGCTGGAGACAGCCTTGTGTCAGTAGAGGTAGAGCCAGCTCTTACCCATTTCTGATGTGGAGAAAGGCCAGTTTTTCCTTTCTTATAGCCTGACCCAGAACATCAAACCAGTGAGTTAGGTCTCTCAAAATCTCCTCTTTCTTCACCAACAGCCATCTGCACTGTGAAGAAAAGCATGGCTACTTCTACCCAAGTCAGCTTTCATCCCACAGATTCAGGTAACTGAACCACCATGGCCATGGCAGCTCTAGGATTGGTGTGGGTGGCACAAACCCTTATGGGGCTGTGGGAACATTTACAGCAGCTCCTTAAAAACACATTGTTAGGCAGAGCACTTTAAGGAATCCTCTGTGTCTCACAGACCATACACCTGGTTTTACAACCTTTCTGATGCAGAATCCTCACACTAAACTAACTCATGCTTTAGGTAGCCAAAGGTACTTTTTGCATCTGGGAGGTCCACACCGTCAATTCCTGCAGCTCAGCCAGATCCAGGCTCATCCTTTTATCTGCTAATTTTACCAGGAACATGGACAGTTTGTTCCTAGTTCCAAGAAGTACTCAGCAGACCTCCTGGGATAATTCAAACTGTGTACGTTTCTGCTTCTGTGAAACAAGGTAGGATATTACCGTGATCTCCATGAAATGTGAAAGAAAGGCTCAGATGAACTGTTCAACTATGTTAATCATGCAGAACACAGAGGAGAGGAAAAAGGGGGGAAGGATGATCTGTTAATCAGCACATGAGATTCTCAAGATGTGGTAGAAAAAGATGGTCTTTTAATATCTGTAAGTTTTGTGTATTTATCTTTCAGATTTGGAAATCTGACTGAGATTTCCAAAATTGTGCAAAGATGTTGTATGATTGTCCATGTTAAAGCTTAGGAGCTTAATAACCAAATCTCTTAGGCAGATGTGAAAACTTCAGTCAAAGTATATAATTTGTAATTCAGCTTATTTTGCTGCATTTTCCAATAAGTGGATGAAAACTCAAAATTAAACTTCCTGTGCTGTTTTGTTTTTTTTTGCCTGCAGGGCAGAGCGAGGCAGCTGTTTGTCCTCCCATTGTTGTGGGCTCACGTGTTTTCCAGTTTAGATGTTGGCATATGCATTATGAGCAAAAAGGCAAGTACTTGCTCCAAACAGCCCACTTGTTTGACTCTGATCTCACAATGGCTTGTTTTCTTTCAAAATATACCCTTTGAGAATGTTATTATGCTTGTTATGAAGCAAATGAACTTCACTTCCTCAGCAGCACAGCCATTGGGCTGACAAGGACAGCAGGCCAACAGAACCAGCAGGTGCAGTCAACAGATGGAAGCAAAACCAACTTTTTTCAATAGTCCTTTACTAGTGACAGTGAGGAAAATTCAGCACCTTAAATACTAATTTCCAGCTCAGTACAAGAAGAAGCATATCTGAGATATAGCCAAGGAAATCTACTGTACTTGACTACATCTATAACTCATGCTGTTGTGGAAAATGAAAAAGTAACCACAGTATTTTTTCAAGATAGACAACCACATCTCAGTTTTCCTAATTTTCACAGAAAACTAGAAGTTAAGAGATGATGGGGAAGAAGATCAGGATAGATACTGATTGTCCACAATTTTTAAAAAAATAATTTTCCCTTTAGCATATCTTTTGAAACTGCATTCACAAAATTTGTGCACTGGAAAAAAAATTTAAAACTGCTGAATATCCATAATATCAGCAATTCTACTTTTTTTTCCCAGCCTATCAGGGTGTCAAGTCTCATTTAAAATTATGAAACTTACTCAGAAGTTATGTAGCAGTCTAAAATCTTTGACAAAATTTGAATAAGTCACTTCATATGTGACTGATGTGAGATAATAATGGTCCCTTGAATATTTTTCTGTGGAGTCTCATGAGGATATTGGGGTGTTTCCCATGTTGTGGTCCTTCTGAGGTATCTTTGTGGTTGAATGTGGAGGCCAAAAATCTCTGTTCTCTTTATCTGGCACACTCATCTGTCCTTCATGGAGTAATTTTGTTGAAGTCTTCCAGAGCAGCAGATCTTGGAGTTTACAAATTTGATCAGATGTAGGATACACAAACCTTTTAAAGGAATTTCTATACCTTTTACCTTTGATGCCTAGAAATATTCATTAAAACTTCAGAACACAATCAAAACACAGGGAGCTGATACCTCTTTTATAAATGGAATTACTATTATAATTGGAATTATTGCATACAATGACATTTAGTAATCCCTCCTTCAGATCTATATCTTGTGCCTGAGGTTAGGATGACTTTCAGGAAAGCCCAGACTCATTGCTCTAGAAGTCCACGAACAACAGAGAAGGTTTTTTAGATCCTGGACACAACACCAAAGTGAAAGCCTGGAGCAGTCTCTGCCATGGAAGTTGTGTTCACAGGTAGTGCTGGGAAGCCCAGTCTTAGAGGCTTAAATATTGTCAGCCAGACACAGGTAGGCAAATACTGCTGAAGTCAATGAAAGTGTTCATACATAAAATGGCTAAAAATACAGCCTGAAATTTCTCTTCAGAGTTTTCTTCTCTTTATTTTTGACCAACTGTTCCCAAAGGCACTGTTCTGGATTGTAACCAGCTAAGGTTGATCTAAAGAGGAAAAGGAAAATCTCCAAGCTAGATTTTAGAGTTAGACAAAAAGACACAGTTGTTTGATTTACACACTATGAAAAACATTGAATTAGCATAATTAGTTAATTAGGAGTGGGGTTTCAGCTGAATTAAAAAGCCCCAACACTGTATTTGTTTTCATTAATTCAAATCCCATGGAAAAGTTTTCCTTCCTCTCTACTGAAGATAATGGGTTGCATGTTTGAAGCAGAGGGCCCTCGCTGACATAATGTATGACATAAGGAGCTTTCGTCATGTGTTGACCTAGCCAATGCATTTTATCCCTGAGGCAAAATGGTTCAGTTATTCCCCAGTAAACTTTCAAAAACTGTTGTGTTTTCTCAGACACACTGTAGTATGCTTCAAGACACTTTTTCATGCCAAATTACTTCTGGGGTGTAATATTTTTGCCTTAAGTAAAGAAGCACTTCCCAAATGAATTGGTCCTATCTCTGAGTTTTAAAATCAGATTGTTTGTAATATTTCTACATTTTCATTAATGTCAGAACTTCAACTGGAGCATCAGAACATCTGCAGTGTTTGGGAGTGCCCTGAATGCATCAAAAAAATGTCAACACCAGCCCTCCAAAGCTCCAGACTGAAGATTTCCACATGGACTGGAAAGAAATATAGTCAACAATTTAATAGTTAAATCAAAGCTTGGGAGGTTACCAAGTTGTCCAGATGTATCTGCCTTGCTGCTGGAATCCCTTGTTGCTTTGCATGAACACTTCTAGAAGTGATTACAATTGTTTGTTTTCAGAAATGTCAGGAAGAAAAAGGAAAATTATGATAAGAAATTTCATGGCAGTCAGCGCCTCATTGCAGCCTCCTAACACACGATGTAAGGAGGAACTTCTTCATGACTGCATCAAGTGTCTTACATGACAGCAGCTGCACATAACTTTTAACACTAGCAATAGCTAAAAAATATATTTTCACATTCCTTTAGTTGCTTGTTTTGTGAACAACATTAATGTCCACAGATAACAAAGGCAAGTAAATAAATGGTTGCCACTGTGAATAAAGCAGGTGTTTGCTTTCTTTGCCTTTTTTTAACTCTCTCCTGTACTGTTCTTTACTATACCCTTGTCTGAAGCATTATCCTGAATTACTTTTAGAATTATATATTATTTGGGTTGCAGAAGGGGATACAGCTATGAGCTGGAATCCTGGTGTGCTGCATGATCAAAGGGGACAAAGCCCTTGCTGCAAAGTGCTTGAACTCTGTAACCTGGAAAACAATAGCTAAAGACACAGGCAAACACAGAATGAGCCTAATATGACAGTATTTACAGTGGTTAATTATAGATGCCCAGGACCAGTTAGTGACCACCAGGCAAACATTGGACACAAGGGGTCCATACTGCCTCCACCAAAAGGAAATGTTCTTGGTCTGCACTAATCTCTAAGCACTGCCTGGGAATTTTATGAGAATTGAACCCAACAGAGTGCCATGGACCACCCAAACAGCCTGTGAGTAGAGACCCCTGATTTCCCATTTCCAGAGGTTTTTTGGTAGTTTTATTGTCTGGTAGAGATGGAGTCACTGACCATCCTGATGGGGATTGGTCCAAGCAAACAAGCTGTCTTTTCAACAATTTGAACTAGAAATCACAATATATGATTTGTTCAGACCACTTTAGCAATATAATCTCAGCAAATAGGCTCACTACTAGGGTAAACCATATGAACAAATCTGACTTGTTATTTTTTTTCATGAGAACTGTTTATAAAACCAACACATCCAAGACTTTTGGAAAGGTTAGAAACTCTCAGGCTTTTGTGCACAAATCAGCCTCTAATGAACAGTGGGACAGCAGGTGATTTTCTTCTAGGACAAGTTATTTCTGTGAAGAACTCCTTTTTCTCCCTCCAGAACAGATGGTAGTGTTCAATATTTAACATAGATTACTGAAAAAGATGGACAACTTATGTTTCATTTGTGTATGAATATTTTTTTCTATGTTAAATCTGTTTTATTGACACATACACACACATACACACATTTAGCTTACAACAACCAGGGCTTGTGCATATGTGATGTATATAAATCAAAGCCACAAAAAATCAAATACACCTTTAACGCATCTCTTGGTGTGCTGCAGTGTAAACCATTTATGCCTTTTTGTAAAGCAAAATGTTTTCCTAATCCAGGTGGTGATGGACTGTACAGCAAGGTTGCCTCTGTGATCCAACAAACAGAAAGTGAATGGGAAAAACACTTTTTCAAAGTTTTTGAAAAAAAAATGAATTTCTTCACAAGAGGATGGGCATTAGGTTGAACAATTGTACAAACTGAAAAAAATATAGTCTGTTATGTGCCTTGAGGTGGATGCCTTCATGTTGACAGTTAGGTCTTAATAATCCAGGTGGCTCATTAGCTGTACCAGCACTGTCATATTACCCAGGACGATGTAATCAAGCCACCCTCCTGTTTAGCTGTTCATTAAACCTTCTTCCTCTCATTTGTGTCTCCACAGCTTTTTTTTTGTATTCATAATATTTGGGGTTTTGGTTTTCTTTTTTATTTTTGTTTTTTTTCTGTTGGTTGATCAGTTTTTTGTTTCTTTGGGTTTTTGGGGGGGCTGCTCTTTTTTTTCTTTTTTTTTTTTTCTTTTTTTTTTTGAGTTTAGAGAGGGAAAGATCCCTCTGTCTTTGCAGTAACAAGGGAAGAAATGGAGTTTCTGGTTTCATAGATACAGTAGTAGTATTATTTCTTAGGGAGCAATATTTGTGTTCTTTGTGAGTTTTAATGGTGGTTATTGTACAGTGGCTCCAAATTCTTAGACTTCAGAATATTTACTGTACATTTGTATCACTTGAATTGGATGTAATGATAGTGCCAAGTCTTGTTCACAGAGAAGAATGTGCTGCATGAAGTAAGAAAGACTGGCAAATCATTTCTGGTCTTTGTGGACCATTTGGGCCCTTTGTCTCCTCAAGACAAGATTTTTCTTTGGGCCAGGAAGAAACACAGAAATGATATCTGATATCTGCAAGAGTGGCTTGCAGCCACAAGTTCTGTGATTTAGCATCAAACTAAGAAATTTGTATTTAAGGCTCCAGTATGCTTCAAGTTCCTTCATTTACTTGAGATTACATATTTTATGCTGTTAATGAAAAAAAACTGAAGTATTTTCCCTGAAGATCTGGTGACCAGAGGTCCTGCATGAAGGTGTGCTGAAATTGTGCAGGGGCAAAACTACATGCTGGCTCCCTGTCCCCATGCCCTGAATCCCACCCCTCCAGCCCCAGCCCCACCCCCTTGTCATCTACTGTTGGAACAAAGCAGGTAGTGGAAATAATTTCATTTAAATTATTCAGACTTAATTAAAAAAGAACCACAATCATTTTACCCAGAACATTTCATTAATTTAAAGCCCAGCCCAGGCCCAGAGGCAGTGGGACCAGTACTCACAATGTGAAGGCTTCAAGGGACAGAGCAAAGGGGGAAAGAAGAGGAAAACAAGGACCCAGCCACATGGGTGGCTTAATATGACATCATCATCATCATCAGAAATTCTGACTCTTTTTATTTTTAAATACAGAAAATCAATCACCTTCTTATTATACTTTCTACACCTCTACTGCCAAGAAATGTTTGGGGATATTGTCTAGTAATTTCTGAGTACCAACAAGTTTAGACCTAGTCTTTCTGATATTTATGACATAAAGGAAGGAACTTGAGGAGAATCAAAGCCAGCCTTGCATAAAAAGAAAATGTTGCTCCTCTTAGAATCATTGGAGGTGTAGCATCCACTGTAATTAAGTATTTTGTATACTGATTGATGAAATAATACATAGTTTTAATGGCTTTGATATTATGATCATGTATGATTCTGCCAGAACACATATTATTATGGTTTTTTTCCAGATAATTTCTTTTTTTTTTCCGAAACAAGGATGATGATGGGCAAAACTTTTACCTATCTGCCTGAAATTAAATCATGTTCCTCAAAGACTCATAAATTGTTCAGAAAAAATAGTGAATTTTGCCAACTTCCCTAGTGGCACACATAATTAACAAGTGAAATTAAATCTCAAAACATGTTGGTGAGCTTTGTACAAAATAAAGACCATACTCAGATGTTTAAAAAATTAGGATGGAATTTGGAAGCAATCCTAGACCTGTGCGAGGGCCTGCATGGCAGCAGAGCCTGGAGAAGTAGGAATGGATGATGATAGCTGCTCTCCTCTGCAGCCAGGGCATCTAGGGAGACTCTTTGTGTGGTGTAGCCCTCCTCAAACAACTTAATTTAATCCTTTAGCTATGGTATACTTCTTATCATTCCCTTTTGCCATCACCTCATATATCACAGAAGTGTTATTCATTCATCATTAGAACTGGGCAGTGACAAGTATATTTTAATAGCATGTATTCCTTACACAGTCTGTTTACTAAGTTAGTATTTCTAGGCCTCTTCAGAATTAACCATAAAGTGTCCAAGACATGCATTTTTATTTTCTTCCTGGATTTTTGGTTGGATGAAAGCCCAAGAAGCTTGTATCCTAAAATGAGAGCATGCTGGCACAACTGTGTGTGTTTGATATCATGTAATTTCTTTGTTGCAAGAACAATAACCAATATGGCAACTTTGCTGATTTATTGACTTGGCCAGGTGAAAATGTACCTTTCCACTCCTTAGAGGAAAAAAATGTTCTAGTTAAAACACAACTGAAAAAAAAAGAGTTTAATGCTGTTTGTCTAAGAAGTAAGATACATAATGTTAAAACAGTCTTGACATTGACAGCATTTTTACTGGAAGGGCTTTTCTGGTCTGAGCTGCATGTTTTTGATCAATCTGAGACAGTGAGACAAAGAGATAAGGACCAAATTACCTAAAACCTTTTTCCAATATGACATTATGGCTGCAGTTTGAGGCCTGATCAGGATTTCTTCAGTTGAAAGTTTTCCCAGGGAAAAAAGATGATTCACCTAGATCTGACTTTTCTCCCATAAAGACCTGTTATGAAACAACCTCTCCCAATGGACTAGCCCACAGACCAGTGGCCACATTGTCTGTAACACTGGATGTGGGATAATAGCTGTGGATCTCCCCCTTATCTTGATTAAGGAATTGTATTTTATGAAAGAAATGCAGAAAGAAAAAATAAGAGAGCTACTCCTTTTCAGACGTAATTTGGTGACAGTATAAATTATTAGTTCTGCAAACACAATAGCAGAAGGCAGATGTTGGGGGGAAGGTAAAGAGTACACAAAAATGGCAGATTGTCAGAGGTTTTAAAATTAACCCTTTTTCTGCAAATGCATTTTCCTAGATATGCTAAAGCTGTGCCAAGCCCAACTGAAATCGCTGGTGCAGCACATGAATCTGGGAAACCATCTTGAGGGAGAGGGCTGTGGGTTGGGGGCCTATGTCTGTTTTATGAGTTTTTTTTAGCAAAGCAGTGCACAAAGCCTTTTTAAGCAGATGTTGCTCAGTTTCTTTTCCATAATGTGGCATTATCTGAATTAGTTTGGTGAAAAATGCTAAATCAAATGTCATGTTTAGGACCACTGCGTGGCTTTTAGAAGCAGCAAATCTCACCTATCAGCAGCTCAGAGACACCTGTTGAGGCCAGGATCCCTTCTTTTTGATGTGTCAAAACAGCTCCTACAGTTACAAAAAGGGATAATATCCCAAGTTAATAACATAATTTATATGCAATTTATTCTTGAGAAATTCTAGATCAGCTTTTACGGGAAACAATGAATGAAGTAATAAATGAACCTTCTTGGCTTCCTTAATTTTTGAAATTCAGAATTTTTTTTCTCAAATTGTAAGTGAATATATTTCACATTTCTGAAGAAATCTCTCAACAAGTGTTTCATCTGATTCTGATTAAACAGAGCAAAGCCACTGAAAATGACAGATTGCTTTTTAGTTTGCACTGAAAATCTGATAAGAATTAAAGGTTCTAATGTGCTTTTTTCCACTCAGCATTGTATTTGTGTGCAAAATCCAGGAAGAAAGATGAGATAGGCAACATGAGCATGCTGGGGCTTTCTTTTCTTTCAAAGAAGTTCCAGAAACAAACTTCATGTATGTGACCCTTACAGAAAGAGCTGAATTAGAAGTTGTTTGGGATTTTTTGTTAGTCAGTCACTTCCCTTTGCCCCATGATTTTACAAACTCACACAGGCTGACTTTCCAGTCCTTCATGTGGAGCCAGGGAGATATTAGGGAAGGGGAATGCACAAGGGAGCAGGTAAATGGTTACTGAAGAAATATTTGTGTCATAACGTAGAGCCACCCAGAAGTAGCTGTCAAAGAGCCATAAAATGGCAGGGGTCAGCTACCCACCCAGACTAGTGTTACAAAGTGGATATAGTGATAAATCCAGCCCTATGCTCAGAAAGAATTTGGATTCCTTAGTTGTCGGATACAAATACTGTTTAGTCTTCCATAACATGGTTTTCAAAGACTATTTTTATAAAAGATGTAAAATTCTTGTAAAACAATGAAAAAGTCCTGCAAAAACAAATATTTATCAATCTTTCTTAACCTTGCTCTGAGATACATTTATTTTAATTGTCAGGAATTATATACACCTGACAAATCTGGGATATGAGAGAGTTCTAATGGACACAGGGATACTAGTTTCCCCCACTTTCTTAAAATAGTGAAGATTTGCTTTGGTAACCGTCCCTCCCCACAATCTTTCTCTTCAATCTCTTTCTGGAGAAAATTAAAACACATAATGACATAATTTGGTGTTCTGTGTTTGTGTTGTTTTTGTTTTGTTTTTTTTTTAATTAGCTAATACCCTTGGTCTTGTTAATGCTTATATATTTGTCATACATTGTTCAAAATTCTTATTCACTTTGCTTGAAAATTCCTTACCCACCTTTGCCCACAAATGTTTGTCCCCCTATTTTTCTCAAATGGTCAAGACCAGAGCAGTTATTATTAACCTCTTATTGAAATGGGAAATCATCCTTCTCACTTCAGACCTGAGAGCAATGAAAGCTTGTCTGCTCTTTTGCACCTGTACCTCCTGGCTTAATACCAGTCTGTGACCTCCACCCATACATCTTGCCTCTCTGATTGCTGCCACCTGATCCTCAAAGTAATCATCTCAACATCTTCCCGTTTCAGCCAAAAGGATTTGAGTTCCTCATAATGAAAAGTGAAAAAAAAGTTTGTGGTTGTTTCTTATGAACTTGGAAAATGTTAAACTTTTACTTAGATTTTCTGATAATAATCATTATTTTCTATTAATTGAAGTTGGAAATGTCTATATTATATCACACACTTGCAAAGAGGTCAGTCTGTTCTACCAGTGGGCAAATGTACTTGAGCACTGTGGAAAGATATCAGTTTCATTTATCTGGTTTGACATTTTTGTTAGAAAAAGATTGTGATAGTCCTATGGAGTGCAAAGGGGAAACTGAAATGAGCTGTGGCCAGGGAAGGGAAGAGCAGTCCTGATATCAGATGCTCAAGGGCTTAAAACAAGTTATAAAGATGGAGAACACTGGAGGCACAGGAGTGAAGCTGGGGACAGAAGACAAGTGTGGGCAGACTGAGGACAGCACTGATTGTGAACAGCAAGTGTGAGATAAATAAACGAAAAATTGTACAAATTAACTGACAGCTGAAGTGGTTGTGAATAGTTAGCATTGCTGTTTCTCTGAATCTTTCCAAACCACCCTTCTCTAACTCATCCACCACTCTGATATCTGTGCTTTCAAGGACTTTCATTATTTTTAACTGGTTTATCATCTGTTGCTCACTGTAGGAACATCCATTTCCTACTCTGAACAGCCCTTCTTTTATTTGTGAAATTCCAAGTAGAACCTTCAGCATTTTTCCCCCAAGCTTCCTTCTAGTCTCAGGAAGAGTTCCTGTTAACTCCTACAACTTAAACTCATCAGTTCCTGTATGATAGCTGATACATTGCTAAGATCATGGATCTTCTGCCTTTCTCTCTTATCACTGTTGTCGCACCGCTCCTTTCTGATTGTTTGTATCTATTTATTATCCTGGTCTTACATTTAGCTGGCAATTGCTTGAGGAGAGGTTCCTCCTGCCTGGTCATTGCTTGTCCAAGGCTCAGATCAGTGTCTCAGCTGAGACACTCAGGCATTAAATTGGTGCCAGCAATAGATGAGGATGGCACTGGAAGGGATGGGCAGCTGATGCCAACTTTTTATCTGCGTAAGAGCTGAAAATTGCTTCAACATGCAGAAAGTAATTCAGAATTGATACAAGATTTGAGAAACAACTGGAGCCTGTAGGACCTTGGTAAGCTCAACTTTACACCAGCATGCTCAGGAGAAAGCTTGAAAAACTTCCTATGCCTGCTGGGAATGGTAAATAGTACAAAAAGGAAAAGAAAGGAAAAAACTCACACATGATTAGGATGAGACAATCAGAGAATAGTTTGAATTGTAAGGTATCTCATTAGGTCTTGTAGATCAACTTGATCAACTCAAACTTTTTGGAGAAAAAACATAAATAAGTTTAGCAAAGGCTTTGTTTGTTTGTTTGGGGTTTTTTTGTGGTGAGAAGAAGCTGATGTATGATACTTGAACTCTCTGGATTGGCAAGGGGACAGTGGCAGGGCCACAGGGGCAGGTTCTGACAGTCCATTTGGTAGGTGAACACATCATCAGGACTTAATTGGATAAACAGGCACAAATAGCCCACACAATGCCAAGATTTTAAAATTTATGCATTTGAATGCCTCCTGGTTTTTGATGCAAGCTGTAAATGCATCTCATTTTCTGAAAGCACTGCACATTTGGACCTTTGAAAATCAGGCATTGAAGAACATTGGAGATACAAGTCATGCACCAAAACTGTTTTCAGAACCACAATAAAATCTTGCTGTGACTTATATATTCTCTTTCTTGATAATCATTAAAATATGGTAATTGTTACCAGGCCTCTGCTAAACTTCCAAAGAAAACGGATACTTTAAAGTAACAGGAATGTTGCTTACTTTGTGTTTTAAAAAACAAGCCCATCCCTATCTAGTGATCCTTCTTAATGAAGCATGTCTTGCATCTCCAACTGCCAGGCACACAGGAGATAAGCTGTCCAAATTGCTGCACAGCCAGATACTTGCTCACTCCAGGAGAGCTGCCAGACCACTCTCATCTGGAAACAGACTCCTTCAGCATGGAGGTGACTTTTGTGTCTTGTAGCTGTGCTGGAGGATTTAGCACTGTGTGCCCTTCAGAAGGGTTTTGGTAGGGTTTCATGTATGTGAGGCTGTCTCATGCTCTGGTAGGTTGTTCACTCTCTCCCTATCATAATTTTGTTTTAATATTGGTGAGAATGCATTTCAAAATTGACCCACAGTTCAGCAAAAAGGATAGATTTTCCTATTTTGAGTTGCTGCTTCACATGAGATACTTCTGAAATGGATGTAACTATTTTGTGTTATTACCTGGAAGCCACTTTACTAATTGGGGTAGTGGGCTTCCCCCTTGAAGGGGAAGGGAAAAGTCTGCCTGGCTGCAAAAAGGGGGTGTGGAAAAATGGTTTGAAAAGTACTTTAATTAATAGATAAAGGCTTGCAGGTCACAGAGACAAAGAAAATATCATAGTGATGGTTCATCTAGCTGTGCTTCCTGCCTCTAGTGTCACAGTCAGTTTAGCTATTTCATCTCAGATGTCTCAGTCTGACCTCACAGACTTCCAGTTTGGTCATAGGTGTGAGTTAGACAGTGACAGCTACTTGAGTGAAAGGACACCCTCCCCATTGCAGCATTACTGTCTGCTATGACTCAGTTACAGAGCAGAGCTGCTCCAAGGAGTCTGATTTGGCACCCAGGTGGAGATGTGCACATAGCTTGGCACAGGCACTCTGGAGAAAAGTGAAACTCCTTGCCACATGGGGAAAGTGCCACAGATTAAACAGAGAGATATTATAGAAATACAGGTGAGGTGCATAAGATAGGGCTGTGTGTCCTTTTAAAACAGGAATTAATCTCTTTTTGCAGGGAAAAAGGGGAAAAGGACGCTTAATTGCTACATAGCAGGAGCATTTCTTCATCTTTACTTAGAAAGGATCTATTAAAAAACATCACTATCACAATATTCATTTTCAATTCTCAGTAATATAATTCAGTGGCTAGAATGGTTTCTGAAAAGCCTGTTCTTGCCTGAGTGCACAGTTGGGCTGCAACTATGGATGTGTAGTTCATGCAGATGTGAAAAAAACATCCCCATGCTTCAAACCCAACAGCTGTTGCCTTTTGCTGACAGATGGTGGTGGACAGGTGGCTCTGGGCTCCCACATCACACCTCTGTCACAGCCCAGGAGAGGCTTATCACATAGGCAGAGATTTTAACACTTCTCAGTGTTGGATCCTAAAAAATAAATAACAATTAAAGAAAGCAACCTCTTAATTCTTCCAGAACAAAATCCTTTAGGGATACTATAACTTTCTTCTGTTTATCTTCATATTAAAAGGAAAATGAAACCAGCACAACAGCAGTGTCTGTTTTTAACAGTGTTGGTTTCCAGTAATCTCTGTCACTCACAGGTTTACTGGCTAGTTCAATAGATAAGGATCTGCACACAACTGGTCATTTTCTTTGTAACATACTAGTCACCAAACATGTATTTATTAATTGTATGCATGTTACTAAACAAGAATAATCCAGAGTGTCCATTCACGTCATCAGCCCCAGTTGCCATGGAGATGAGTCACAACATCTCTCTTTCGCAGGACACTTCCTGCTTGGGGAGCTCTTTGAGGGTTTTCCCTGCTGTCCTTGCACAATAAAAAGCAGCTTTGTGAAGCAGAATTGATGATTTAGTTCTGCTGTGCAGTCAGAGATGTAATTTCTCCAGTGGTGTTAAAACTGCTATGAAATCAACTTCTGTGGCCATTCAAAATCTCCCAAACATATCTCTCTGTGAAAACAATTTAAATTTTAATCCTAAACATTCTCACCCTCTGAAAAGAGGCCTGAGTTTACAACTAACTTCCCACACTTTTTCTGTGCACTGTGCAAAGTGGTGGTATTAGGTCATAGGTTGGACTTTTTGATCTCGAAGGACCTTCCCAAATTGTTTGATTCTTGGTAAGGTCTGTGGGGAGACAACCACTCGTGTGTCAGAGAGTTGTTAAAAATGAAGTCCAAAGGAGAACTCAGTTTAAAATTTATTGGAATTTGTGACTTCCCCATCATTACCAAGGGGCTGAACACCACAGTACTCCCCAGTTCCGTGAATCCAGATCGGTCTCAGCATGTGAGCATTTCCCAGATTTTTGCTGAATTTCGTGCCAGCAGCAGGAGAGCATGTCAATATTAGAATCATAAAATGGTTTGAGTTGGAAAAGTCCCCTAAATACATCCAGTTCCAACCTTCCTGCCACAGTCAGGGACATCTTCCACTAGATCAGATTGCTCAGGGCTCCAGTCTGGCCCTAAGCACTTCCAGGGATGAGGCATCCAGAGCTTCTCTGGGTAACCTGTGCCAGTCCTCAGCATCCTCAGAGTCAAGAATTTCTAATACCCATCCTGAGACTACCCTCTTCCAATGTAAAGCTCTACCCCACCTTCTGTCACTATATGCTCTTACAACAAATCTTTCTCCAGCTGTCTTGTAGGCACCCATCAAGTACTGGAAGATATCATAAGGTCTTCCCCTCTCCACCTTAAATAATCAAAATTCTCTCAGTCTCTCCTCATAGGAGTGATGCTCCAGCCCTCTGATCATCTTTGTGGCCTCCTCTGGACTCATTTCAATTGGTCCCTGTCCTTTCTGTGCTGAGGATGCCAGAGATGGATGCAGAACCCAGGGTGGGGTCTCATGAGGGTGGAGTAGAGGGGGAGAATTCTCTCCTTTGACCTGCTGCCCATGGGACTTTTGATGCAGCCCAGGCTTTCTGGGCTGCAAGTGCTCATTCCCAGTTCATGTCTCATTGTATCTTGACCTGAGTAAAATCAGAGCAATGAGAACAGAAAATAAATCTGCAGAATGTAGTGTTGCTGCTAACATTGTACTTTCAATGGCACAGTTTCCCCCTTTCTCAGCAGAGCTCAAGACATGAATCCTCCAAGGAAAGTAACACCATCTAATGGGGAAAGTAGCTATCCAAGGCTACCGGGGAGTGGTGAGGGACTTAAGAAATCCCCTTGTTCTCTGATGTTTCTGGTGGATTTATTTCCTCAAATCACTGCTTTTGGCCAGCAATCTGCTCCTTTGTTCACACTTGTCAGCTCCAACCTCCTCACTCAGGGCATGAACATCTCTCTCAGGCTTGTGGATACATGGTCCAGGCCTGAAAATTCAGTGATGTAATGCTGAGAGTCGCAAAGCACTAAATCCTGGAGATCAGCATTGATGGGGAAGAGATGAAAAGTAAAAACTGCAGGTTGTGTGCCACAAATTCCCATGTTGGTCACATAATTACAGCCATAGGCAAATAATCATAGGTGGTTTTCCACAAGTGGAGCTTTACAAACTAGGCATTGTGCAAGCACTCTCCTCACACAGTCATATGGTCATAATACGTATTTTTTATCTCTGTAATAGAACTTTTTTGTCAATTCAGAAAAAAAAACATCAAGTTTTGAAACTCTGTTTAAAAGAAATTGGATATGAATGTTGTTGGACTGGACAAAGTGTTTCATTTTGATTTGGGACATTTTGGTAGAGACATACAACATATGAAACAGAAAAATGTCATAAGCTCAAGGTAATTTTGAATGGAATACTCAAGAGACTCATCATAAAAAATGCCGAAATGGGAAAGAGACTCATCACAAAAAATGCTGAAGTGGGACAGAGATTTCAGCTGAGTCAGACCATTGAGTCCTGGTTCACTTTCAGAAGGAGATTCAAACATAACTGTAATTATTTCACAAATGGCATTTTGATTTTAAAAGAAATGTGTTTTCCAATTGAAAAAACCCAAACAAGTAACATCAAAGATTTTGTAATCAGCCTCAGTAACTGAGAAAGTTCAATACAACATGCAAAGCCTGGGAAAGGGAATTAAAAATTCCTGAAATGTAAACACAGAGGATTTTTATTATTATGTTTAAGTTAAAAACAAAAAAAAGAGCTTTGACATCATGCAATGTAGGAGTGTGAGAGAACCCACCCTGCATCTGGTAGGTGGGGAGGTAACCAAAATCTGCCCCAGTCTCCTGCTGGCCACCTCCTCACAGGTGGAAAGCTGAGCAGAGGAACAGGATTTCTGGGCAAAAGCAGCCTGGAACACCCTGGGGAGCCCTACGGAATGAGTCACTCACAAAGGGTGGGGACGTTTTTTGGAGGGAGCTTAGTGGGGAGCTGGCTGCTCCTTGTCCTTGGGGATTGGGGCTGTGAAAAGACTGGGAATTTTTATAGCCTTAGCAGGCTGCTGCCTCTCTTTTAACGTAGGAGGGAACGGGTGGAGGATGGAGGAGGGATTTGTTTTGGTTTTTGTTTGGGTAACAAAATCAGGAGAGACCATTAGGTAGAGTTATCTAGGATGACTTTTCTTTTGCTTGCGTGTTCTGCTGACAAAAACTACAGGCACTTTGCCGTAAGCAGGGCTTACACCGAGAGGTTTTTCAAGTGCTTCATTCACAGACAGTTTAACAAAAGCCCACGTATTTCTCTGGGAAATATTGTGCTCTTACCGACAGCTTATTTCTCTCAGTCAAGGTGAATGTTAGGGGAGAAGGATTATCCTAAGAATGCTGCTAAAAGATGAGTGAACCTGGCAGTGTCAGGTTTACAGTTGGACTCGATAATCTTAAAGGCCTTTCCAACTTAAGCTATTCTGTGATTCTGTGACTCTGCCACAGCTGTTCACACAGAACACTTTCCTGATTTTAGCAACCTTTCCACAGTCTGGATAATTGTCTCAAGCCCTATATTTATGTGACTGTGATTTTTATTTTTATTTTTTTTATCTTTTCCTTTTGTATTATGGAGGAAAGCTGTGCATTAAGGTTTTTTTACTGTGTTAGAAAAGTATTTCAGTACATTTTTCTTGAGAAATGAGGGGAAAATCAAACAACTCTAAATTCTATTTTTCATTTGATTATTTTTCTAGACTTCACTTTAGAAATAGAATAGAACTGAAGCAAATATTAATTAAAGAGACAACACTAGTCTGCACTGAACTGTTTTCATTTTCTCCAAGTCACACTCTTTCAGTGACCAAAAATGTATAACTGACATTTTTAAAAAATATTCCAACTTCAGCAATAAATTGTTTGTTTTCTGATTTCAGGTAAAGTGATATCAAATAGCAATATTACTTGTGGAATATAAATTATCTCCTTTCTCTTTTCTGTCTTCATTACTTTTGTTTTTCAAGACTGGCTTTTTTTTCCAAGGCAAAACTAAATGGTATTAGATCAGTAAAATTGCAAAAGAGGTTTCCATGGATGCCCTAGGACTGGAACCAGTATCACATTTTACATAAATTTGAGTATTTGCTCAATAATGCTAAATTTTTTGCAAAGACATGGTAATTTTGACTTTACAGATTTTTTTTTTTTTACTTTTTTGAAGGAATGATTTGACATCAAGAGAAGCAAAAACCCCTACAAAATAATAACTGAAAAAGACAAACTACATTTCCTTTGTTGTATGCTTTGCCCAAAAGAGAATGTACAAGTGAGTGACAGGTGACAGGTAACAGGTTAGGATTCAAAAAAAGATTCAGCAAAGATGCATCTTTTATTTTGGATATGCCCACATGCTCCATATGGTTATGTGTGCAAAGTGATGTGGCCATGCTAACATTAGGCTGGCAGATCCAGATGTTGACAGCTGTCTCTCCATAGTGGCTCTTTAAAGTTAGTTTGAGTATGTCTCTACAATATTCTGTTCACTCTCAAGGCACTGACATTTCTACTGGAAATGTCAAACCTCCAGAGGAAATCTGGTAATTGCTAATGTTTGCAATTTTCATTTTTTCTGTCCTTCTCCCATTCCTCTTTCCATTCCCACTCTCATTCACGCTTTGCTGCAGCCTACAGCAATATGTGGAGGACATAACATTATAGAACAGCAAACACAAAATGAGATGTGTGGTAAATTGTAATGACAAGGTTGATCAGAACCTGTCTGTGGAAGGACTGTTTGCAGCACAAAACTCAGAGAAGCAGAGCTGGGTTAACATGGTGAATGCATTTAAAACATGGTATCTGAATGATCCTAGCAAAATAGCTCACTGTCTTCCCCCTTGAGTACTTTATAGTACTCAGCTCCATAAATGTGGAAAGCTGAGTTCAATGTATGTGGGTGTTTGTCCTTTTGGAACTACCTTAACATTCTAATGACAAGCAAAACAATTGTGTTACTCTTCTGGGTGTTTGATGGCCCTGTGCCCCCCAGCTGGTGTTCATGAGCACTGCCAGGCACTCTGCCCCTGCTCCAGTCCCTGAGGTCTATGGATTTATTTCTGGCTGGACATGGGTTGGTGGCTGGCTATGAAAGATGACATTTGCTGTTGCACAGGTCTATGTCCTCCTGCTTCTCAATCTTGTGTCTTTGTCCCAGCACTGTCTGATTTTGTGACCCTTCCATCTGCTTCCTACATTTCCAGCTGACTGTAGGGGTAGCTCAGGTCTCCTGTGAAGCAGCACAGCTTCTCTTCTGCTTCCCCTCGCTGTGTTACACACGTTGAGTGTCCCTGTCCTGCACTGGCTGCTCTGAGCTGCTGAGTCCCAGGGTAGCAGAGCAGCCCTGGAGCTGTGCAGGCTCATTCAAGTGCACATTCAAGCTGAATGTGTGCTGTCTCAGAGGCAGCATCCTACCACAGCCTCTCTCCTTCATCAGAGCCAGGGCAGAAGCAGAGCAAGAACCACATCATCCCACATGTGGAGCCCTAAGCTTTGAGCAATTGCAGCTTGAGGTTTCTCATTTCCAAACTGCTGTGCCTGGAGGAGCACAGACCCCCACAGATAAGATAAAGCCAAGCTGAAAAATTACTTTCAGATTTGAGTTTCCAGGGTTTGGTCTGAACTTTAGTTACATATTGGAACTTAATTCCTTCAGCCAGCCCATGACACTTGTAGAGAAGACTGAACTTCAGGCACACACTTCCTACCTTATGTTCATTTTAAGTGGCAGCATCACAGAAATGTTCCTGAATGATGGACTCTGTGCCAAAGGCATTACTGGCAAGCAACTGCCTTGCTTTTCCAAGCTTCAAGAAAGGAGATAAGCCTTTATCTGTGTAGCTGGTATTTATTGCAACAGAGTGGATTTCTGTATCACAGAAATCATGATTCAAAAAGTAAAAGATGTCTTAACAGATGGAAATGAAAATATGTTTTCAGTAAATGTCATCTGATTGGACTACTCAGTTTTTTGCATGCCTTTTTATTGCTTCTAGGACCAGATTAAGATAGATATCAATAAGAAAATACTTTTAATATCTTTTATTTTCTGTTTTGCTCTACTAAATATAATTGTTGAAATTACAAATATACGCAGAAAATAAAGTATCTCTGCTGCCATAGTTAAAATGCCATGTACCTTTGACACATGGAAGTACACCCTATGCTTTCAGAGTGCTCTAATCTTTTCAGTGCCAGAAGGTACCAGATTTTGCAATGCAGTCCTGGCCCAGCAGGGTCGTGTTTCACCAGCTAGTGTATGAAATAGACATTTATAGTTGGGCCTGGTGTTCTGCAGCAGCACAGTTCCCTTCCCATCAGAGGACTGAGCAATCACCCTACAGGGTGCCTGTTGGATGGGAATACTGTGACAGCATTTTCTCTCAGTGGCAAGAGGCATTTGTAGACGGACCTGCAAGAGTCTGGAGAATGGTTTTAATTCACACAAGAGCGAATTCCTTCTGGTTTCTGGAAATATTTTCTTCCCTCTGGTAGTTCATGAACTTTCTCCTTTCATCTCCCAGAATTAGTGTTCCAGTATAAAGTACTTTTTGGGATGTTCGTGGCCATGGCTGGACTCAATGACCTTAGAGGTCCTTTCAAACAAAATGATTCCATGATTCCATAATTCCATGATTCAGGTTCCTGACCTCCTTTGTAGAGTGTCTCAGAAGAAACAACTTTTGCTGCACCAGGTCAGATTTCTTCTATACCTTCTTGATAAGTTCTTGTGCAGTGATGGTGCTCTTACCCTCTTGGAAAGTGAGTGAGAATCAGAGATCCCATTCCCAGGATGCACTCATCTCCAGAAGGCTTCAGCTCTAGGCAAGCCTTGGCCTTGCTGTTGCTGGCCACCTGGACATGTTTCACATCAGGGAGAAACTGGGGGCAGTAATGATTATACAATACACACAGGAGAGTCAATAATAGCGCCAAAAAGCAACAAACAAAGGAGTATTGAGACAGGGTTTGTTTTTGTGAGATTATACTCAATTCAGTCATTCTGTGACTGCATGTATTCTTCTGTTTATTTATGTAATAAACTGCCCTTGTAAGGCTCTAGTAGATAAAAAAATGGAGTCTTTCCAGATGTGTGAAAAAAACAGTTATTTGGAAAAGTTTTTATACACTGTCTTGCTACAAGAAATTTTAACTCACCAATCATCATCAAGAATATTTGGATTTTCCTTGGTAAACCACAAAAACCTTAATGGGGAAAATCATTAAACATATAAAGTTATAGAAATATAAATATTTGACTAAAACCATTATTGAGAAGGCTCTTGGGAACCTGTGTTTCTGTAAACTTTAAGGCCTATAATGAATATACACATACCCTTCTTCCTCTCTGTTTTCTCTCCTCCCGTGAAAGGTCAAAATTGCTTCAAGTTACAGCTGTGAGTCTGAGTAGTTTTATGAAGTTTTACTTCATTGGGTTGTCCTAGGAACACAAATTTACTCACAGTGCATGGCAGAGCAAAAGGTATGTTAATGTCTGAGGAACAAATGTTTAAAACTGAACTAAGCTATAGAATAGCAAAGCCAAGGAGGCCACCTTGTAGAGCTTGTGTTTTATGATCTGTGCTTTTAACAGCACAAGTGTGAGTATATTATAGCTTTGAAAGGAGAATAAAATTTTCTGCATGTCTTTCCTACAATGTGTGGTCACAGCAGACTTCAGCGAGTAAACCTCTATGAAGCTAATCATGTGATGGATGTCATTATAAAGAAAAGTTGTAAGCCTCAGTTGTACAGTCAGTATCACTGACCTTTTGTTTTGGAGTGCAGTTTTTTTACTGTTGGAACCACAGAAATGTTCCTGTTGCTATTTTGATTGTGAGTCTTTGACTTTTTTCCTGGAGAAAGAACTCAGTATTTGAACCCCATCTTTCCTCTAAATAGACAGGGAATCTCACAAGAGAAGACCTTAAGCTGAATTCTAGTTTTCATGGTGTTGTACAAACCAAAATAAGTTTAAAATAAGGACCTGAGCCTATGTTTAAGTGAGTAATATCTGGGAATTAAAGCTTGAGGTCTGAAGGAATAAGGCAAGAGAAAGTAATGGTGGGCTGTTTCTTGGATCCAGAATATCTCTCTGGCTCCTCCAGGAGTCAAAGAACCGAGAGACTCCTCTGGATTGTCTTTAAGGAGCTTCTCTCTACTAGTTATTCCCCTTTCTAACCCCCCTCCAGCTTTGAAACAGACCATAATAATCTCAAGAAATGAGCTTCACAGCTCTCTCAGCACTACTTTGAATTTACATGGTTAAACCAGAGGATCCTTTAAGAAAGTGTATTAATGTACCAGGATATTGTGGATTTAGTGAAAACTTGCAACAAATCAAGGTAAAGTATCAAGCTGCATGCTTTATGTCTTCATTAACAAGTGTAATAAAATTTTAAATTTAATTACCTGTATAATCAAACAAAGGCTGCATAGTCTCTCAGTATCCTGTGCAGCTTTAGGACCCTCAGATACTGCAGACGAAGCATACCTTTTCCATAAGCCTTTTAAGGATTTAGTTACAATCGTGACTCAAAAGTAATGTCAACTGGAAATGTAACTGGAAGTCATCAAAAGAGTTTGCCTTAAGACACAGTACCTGGCTCTAATGTGTTTGTGTGGTACTAATGAAGGATATAGCTTTTGCACACCCACCAAGCAATCTATGGTGCCCTCCTTACAGTGTACCCTAAGAACAGCACACAACAAAGTGCTGCTCCTGGCTGAGCATTACAGCACCCACTCCTTCCCCCATAAACTGCAACTCAGCAGAGGAAACAACCTGAAGAGGTGCAGTCTTTTTCTGCTCTTTTTGCACTCTCTTCCATGTGTTGTTACAGTCTTTACTAGGAACTTCTGTGTTTTCTGCTGAAGATATCCTCCCAGTAATAGTGCATCCTGTAGCACATATGTGTTAGAGGTATAACTTGACCCCATTTGGGTTTTGGTGTATGGAAAAATGTAGCTTTTAATGTAACAGTTGTCTGTAGCTGCAGCATAACTTCTTTGTAAGGGACTCATAAGTAGAAAAGAGTAAAAGTATAATTAAATAATGCAATTTCTAAACAAAACTGTAAAGATAAGAAGCAGTATATCAGTAATGACACTTTAAATTGGAACTGGAAAGGTCTACCTAAGGTGTAATACTGGTCTATAAAAAAAGTTGCACAATTTCTTTGCACAGTAGTCAATAGGAATGTAAATGAAAGGCTTGGGACATCCTTGTCATGCAACAGGAATAGTGTCTGATGTGCTACCCAGAAGTGCAAGGAAAAACCCCTCACCCCTGTCTGCAGCTTCAGCTGCTGGCAGACAACACTGTCCAACCCAACAGACAAACTTCCTCACAGGTTTTGTCTTTTGTACCATCAGTGTGGTAGGTTTGGAGGGGTTTAGCAGACCATGGCCAACAACCCAAGCAGTGACCACCTCTCCTAGATAAAATGAGGTGTTCACAGAGCTTCTATGTGTGCAAATGGGACAGTGGCTGGTCACATTAGCTTACCCCTCACCTCCCCTGGCCCCCTGCTCCCCATCCCCAAGACTCGACCTGGCTCGTTGTGTGCAACATCAAAAGCTGGACCTGAACTTACAGAAAGGATCAGTTTCTGTATAATAAAGAATTATTCTTTGTATGAGTGTTTTCACTTGCTCTGTTGGAAAACAATCTGGGCAGTAGTATAAAGTATCAAGATGAAAAACTTCTTGACATTGAATCAGAGAGTCATTTCAGAACATCTGCGTGTTTCCTGACCACAGGCTGAAACAGTAGAGTTGTTTTGTCCACACATATCCATGAAATAGAGAGATCAGAAGAGAGTTAAAATACTAGAATATTAGAAATACTAGAATATTAGAAAATACTTTCTCAAAAAAGAAGAAACAAAGCAGTGATTCCAAAGATGCTCTTTGCAAGTACAAGTTCAAAAAAGATAAGCTAGAAGGTAGGGCCCTTATGTTGTAGATTTTATTGTTTTATAATTTTGGTTGCTTTTAGAAGCTTTGATTCTGAAATGTTCTTGTGGGGTTTTCCCTCAAGGCTTTGTTCACTGCTTTAGTCAGTGCTTACTGTGTTGGGATTAAGTCCAAGGCTTAGTCTAGTTTATTAAGGAAATCACAATAAAGAAATGGAGACAACTGTCCCATCTGAGCCATGATGGCTGCTGAGCAGGAGAGATGAACTTGGGGAGTCCACAGGACTTAGAGACTCTGTATACCCAGCAAATATGAAGGGAGATAATTTCTCTTCTTTTTCAGGTCAAAGGAGCAGAAGCACAGCACATGCACTGTAAATCCAGTGTAATAAACAAACTTGTCTTTAGCTTTATGAAATTCATTGCAAAAGACCAGTTCCTGTAGTCAGAGGTCAGTGCTGCTGCTGTCCATCCTAGACTTTCTGTCATCTAATGAGGAGGTGGTGGGAGCTGAGAAATGAAATTTCCCCAGTGAAATTCAGTTCACCAGTTCAGCTCATCACCAACACACTGCACTTAGATGTACTCTGTGAACTTTTCAGACAAAGCTGGAGGCTCAGCCAGCCAGAGAACTCCTTCAGCTGAGGCTCCCTGGGTAACAGGCAGTCTGCATCACTGTCTTGAACCAAAGCAGTTAAATGTTGCCTTAACTGGCTTTGGTTTCAAAGTAGGTGGTCTGAGTGGGGACTGCTGCTCCCGAGGAGAAATACAGGTGGCTGACGGCTGAGCTCGGTCTGCAGTCCCGCAAACAGCAACAGGGCACAGACTTGCTGGGGGCCTCAGAAACCCTTTCTTCCCTCTGAGCACACATTTCCCTGTCCCCCAGTATACTGTGCAGCCATACACACAGCCATAAATCCAGCCCCCAAGGCCCCTCACTCTGCTCAGTTGTTAACTTTCACACATGATTTTTTTGCTTTTTTTTTTGATTTTGCAATGATGAAATTTCATCAAGGCTGCACTAATTTCAAATTTTGGCCCATTTATCATCAGGACAACTGCCCAAGTCCATTTATTACAAACATATGTTATGAATTCAGTTAAAACAAAACAAACAGTCTGTTATTTTATCCAGTCACAATAATCACACTCAGACTTACTTAAAGCAAACATCATTTAAAAGCGGTGTTTTTTAATAGCAATTCTGTTCAAGTAGTGAGTCTGAGATCAAATGGTAGACAAAGCCATAATGTAGGCTAAATGAAACAATACTTTCCTAAAAGGTGAAATCACAGTGTTTGCAAGTTTGTCTCAGTCTGTCTTCACCCTCTCACTTCTTTTCTTAGTTTTTGCATTTAAGACAAAAATACAGCAAAACAAAAATAAGTAAAGGATAATGTAATTAATTATGCAATGCCCAGAAGAAATGATGTGTCCCACAGCCAGCTTGGAGCTTTTCAGCATCCTTTCTAGGCTTGGTCCATGAGGATTGTAGCTGGAACCAGTGCTTTTATGCAAAAACAGTTAGCATTCACTACTCTGCCCTTGTTTTAGGAGTCATTCCACAGCCTTAGAGTGGTCTAGAAACAAGGACAGGCGTTCTGAAGCAAATGCCTTGGTGTGAATGATGCCACACGTCTGGTTTGTGAGTGCCGCATCTGAATGCGATCCCTGCGGTGAGATTCCACCAGCACAACAGCTGAGCTTCTTGTGAGGAGACAGAGCATTGCAATTCAGTGTCACACTCTTCGGGAGAGCCAAAGGTGAAGGCTGGCTTACCTTCATTAAGGGGATTAGTTGGTGTAGCTGAAAGTTTTTTATTTCTTTCATCAAGTAGAGTAATAAACTTAATGTGCTTGGGCATTTGAGATATGCCTTGTCAAAATGGAGGAGAGAGGTTTTTGCAAAGGTCCCACTTTGTGTCAGCACAAGACAACACAGTCAGTAAGGTCTGGCACAGTTTATAGACTACAGTCTTTGCTGACCTGTGCCTTTACTGATCAAACAAAGCTCAGAAAAACCAAGCAGCAGCGGTGTTCCCTTGCTGAATGGAGTTCTCTTGGTATCAGTGGGTACAGAGGGTATATGATAGTGCATTAAAACTTGCTTAGAGGCATAAATCAATTATTTTTGAAGTGCTTTCATGCAGTGCAAAGTCTGATAAACAGATTCACAGACACCTACCTCAGAGTGCAGTGCCCTTACAGGCTGGGTGATTGACCAGGGAAAGAGTCCTCTTCAAGAGACACACCTTCAGCCACACACCAGAAAGGTGGAGCAAAAAGTACAAACATTTTCCTTGATTGCTCTGGTGTTCTCTACTTCTTGCTACAGATTTCTGTAAGAATCTGTATACAGTATCTTTTTTTTCCCAATATCAGTTCCTTCTCTGTGGTCACCACCATGACACAGGTGTGACTGTCTTTAAGCACAACACATCAAAACCTGTGACCCAGGCATAGCAGAGCTGCAGAGTTCCACCTCCAATCTTACTGTGTCTGTAGAACTCATGGTGGGAGCTCTCACTGTTGGTGGTGGGGCAGAGGGAAGGGTAAAACAGACCAGTTGGTTGCTGATGACAATCCATGAGGTCATTGACAAAACACTGGCCTTGTCTCCCAATGCTTTCCATGACTCAGTCATCTCCTTTTGTACACAGTTCCTTCCTTCTTTTGTGATAGCACCTGAAATGCAAAGGTCTCCCTGTGTGCTGATATCTTGGCAGCTTTTATCAGGATTTTCCCTTTCACAAGGTCCCAGTGCCACAACACAGGAGTTATTGAACATTTCTACACCTCCACAGCTCTTCCATGCAGGGGCAGGTTTCCACTGGGTGTTAATCAGTGCTGTTCACCAAAGCCTGTAGCAGGATTGTCATTCTATCCAGGCTGTGCATCTAATCCCAGTTTGGCATTACTGTATACTGCTGAGTGAAATATCAGATGAGGATGATGCTACTTAGTATTTTGAAAGGCATCTTCTACACAGATTGGAAGGCATCTCCCTGTAATTCTCCACTTGACAGTTATTTAATACATTTCAGCTCCGGTTTCAGTGCTACATTTAGATTTACAAAAAAAGGATTCCTGACATTTTGTCAATTTTTTCATCTATGCCTGTATTCCCACTTCATCTCACATTTCCTCAGTTCATTACAGCAACCCCTGCTATGACAGGATAAAGCCACACACAAAAAAGTCCTTTCATGGTTACTTCACATTGATACCAATTTTTGAGAGGGAAGCTGAACTGAAGCAGCATGACTCTCTAATTCACTTTTTCTCCTTGTCAGCGATTGGATTGACAGGGCTAGGGTACAGACAGACACACTGTCACCTCCAGTTTAAATGCCCCACTGGGATGTAAATTCAGAATGAAGGGAGTGAAAAAAATCCAGCTCAGCCAGATTCTAAAACATATTTAATATATACACCAGATGAGGAGAGCTATCATCTTTTATGAAGAGAAGGTGGATGCTTGCAAGACAGCCTCTGTACTGCAGAAAAAGGAAGTTGTGGGATGCTTAGATCTGTAAAGGCTTGACTTGCAAGTGTCAGCATGCCTACATGCCAGATTTTCTTTGGGCTTTTGTAGGTAAAAGCACATATCTTTCCTCCAGCATAGCTTGTTAGTGACCATTCTCATGTTTGTTTGCTGTAAAAGTTTAGAAGATGGAGACTTTCTTCTCCTGCACCTCATTTACCCAAAGTGGGACAGGACAGAGGGCTTCTCTGTTTGCTTTGTTGATTCTTCTGTCCTGTAGGATAAGGAGGGGACAATAAAAGAGATTCAAAGATAGCAGGTCCAAAATGGATGCAGGAAAATATTTCTTCACATTTTGGCACCTATAGTGATACAGGTCTTGACAGACCATCAAGAAAATTAAGACTAAGGAAAGAAAGAAAGACTAATGCAACAGGATTAGATTTGGCAATATATTTGGAAGAAGACATGAATATGCAGATGCCGAAAGGTAATGACAGGAATATTTTAGGAAGGACAGAAACCCTGTGCCTCAAGACCTTATCTAATTTCTCTTCAGGTTTAGGAGATTTTGTAGGTTTTAGATGATACCTAAAGGAGATTGTTGAAAACTTGTCAGATATAATTGATCTTGATCATTCTCAGAGAGAACCATTAGTTAGCCAGGCTTTCAGGTACTTTATACTTCTATTAAGTTCACCTCCTGTAAACTTTTCTGAAAGAGGTTTGTGTTAACCTAGATTCCAGGCACACAAAAAAGTTGAACTTGTCCTATTCCATTTCACTTCTGACAATTCCAGCTGTTGTCAGCACCAAGCCTGGAAATAACCCCCTACCCCAAAGGATGCTGCTCAGTGGATGGCTGCCTCCTTGGTTTTCCTGTTGTGTACAAGCTCTCCCATTGCTGCCATAGGATCAAAAACAGTGCTGAGAACTACAGAGTAATCTAAGCATTAACTCTGCTGGGTATTTAATTACCAGAATTATTTTATTATTAATTGAAGTGACGCTGTCTCAAACATTGGACAGAAGTGAATTTTGCACCTACTGAAGTCCATATAAACATAACTACACCAAGGAAGAGGGCAGTCCTCTGCCATGAATCCATTCCTTTCCTCCCTGTGAGCTCTGCATCGCCAGAAAAAGTCCCCATTAATCTACCAGAACATTCAAGTCATTTCACCTCTTGAAAGAGGTAAATTCCTTCCTTACTTCAAGGAGGAATTATCACCTTCAGGAAGGTGTGGGAATGAGTACATAGGAAATCACAGAAACAGTCTATGACCACAAACTAATAGACAGCCTCAACCTATTCATGCTAAGCAGCTCGATCATCTTTCCAGGGGGCTGAGGGTGAAAAGCGTGTCCTTGCACAATCACACCTCAGACATGCATCCACCAGCGTCAGTGCTCTGTACAGTAATATCAAACTTGTTCCACAGCCAGCGCCAAATCCTACATCCAGCTACTCCCATAAGGCCAGGATATAAATTTCAGACAACATATTTTCTGACAGCCTAGACTGGCACACCCGCTGACCTCATGGGGAGGTCTGCACATACTTCAAGGGTAGAATATGACTTTTAAGTAGTAAATTGTTGTTTATCTGCTTAATGCCTTTTTACGGTCAGTGTTGCTGAGTAAGATATGCTCCTCTTCCAGGTCTTTGTGCTCTGTCCCTCATCTCATTCATCCCTGTTCTCTTCTCTCCTTCTTCCTGCCCATCTCTTCTTCTTTCTGTATTTCCTTTTCTGTAATAGCTACCAGTTCTCACCATGAACCAAAAAAACCCTTAATTTCTCCATCCTTGAGATAAGAGCTATTATATTATATATGAGATATATATAGATATTATATATTATATTAAAGCTCTTCATTCAGGATTAACCAGTAAACTGGATTCTAACTTGACATAGTTTCTACACATGCAGAGCTCACCCTCCACCAGCCCTTTGGTTTAACTAGACTGGTATTTCACCATTCAAGTCCCATGATGTTAGATGATGTTCTGGTGTTAAAATTGATGTTTAATTAAGGTAAATTAATCCCAAACTAGTCTTTCAGACTGTCTGTAGGCCCAGGAAAGCAATCCTGCCACAGTTACATTAACAAAGGTGTTGCAGAAGTTCTCTGGCAGCTGACTTTGTTGCAGAAAGTATACTGACATTTAATTTCTTTGCATTTCTAAGCCTTCTGGTGATACAATGTCTGTCTTTTCATATTATTCATTTCAGTGAAAATATTGCTCTAATTGCCTGTTTTTAAAGTAGCTGTGATTTACTTCTCTTGTTCAAAGCTGTTAAATAACAATAGTTCTTTTCTCCACTCTTTGTTGGGCAATGAGGAGGGTGGGAAGCCCCAATTAAATGAAGGGTTTTGACTCTGGAGGAGTGTGGGAGAGGAAATGGAAGGAGACTAGTAGAGATACATTTTGGCACAAAACGCCAAAAGACTCTGGGCATTTTAACAAAATAGAAAGCATAACAGGAACAGTAAGGTAAGGTCCTGTAATATATTACCAGAAGAGGAACCAAAGAGGAAAATAACATAGGCTTTGCCCCTTCCTCTACAGTCCCACCCATTGTAAAACAGAGCCTGAGGGAACATTAGATCAATCACACATCATGCAAATGTCCACTGCAAAATCAGGGGTGATTCAAGTGGAAGATTTTGAGACAGAGTGAAGAGGGTGATAGTCAGCAAGCACTCAGACCCCCTCTTTAGTTCATGTGTCTATGAAACTGGCCACCAGTGTTAGATGTCTCGATTCTGATTTTCACACTGCAATAACCAGGTGCACCACCAGGAGAATTTCACTCCTTTCCTCCATGTGGCCCAACAAAAGCAGTTCGGGACCTGGCCCACCTCCATGGAGGACAAAGAGCTGGATTTGGTAGTTGGAAACTCTTGTTTTGTCAGTCTGGGCAGTCGGATCACTGGAAGGAAAAACCCAAACCAAACCAAAAACTGCAAGCCAATACGTGTCCAGTCCAGACAGCTGCCATGACGTTGCTCCCTGAGAGGAGAGGTGGCAGGGCCAGGGCTCCCCATGCCCCACATACTGGCCACAGGACTAGGTGAGAACAAGGGCTCACCTGCACCCATAGGTTTTGATAAGGGCTCTTGCATGCCACCCCAAATCCTCACTTTTGGGAACCCCAGGAAATTGGGCATATTCACCTCCCTAAGCTCACAGTGTGACCCACTTCCCTTTATTAAGGAACTGCTTAAAAAAGCACAGGCAGTTCTAAATCAAGATGAGAAATCTCAGTGCAGTGTAAATGATAAACATAGACACAGGGATAACAGGGGTGGGGAGGCCTGGGATAGACTCTACTTGCTCTTGGCAAACTTCAGTACATTTGGTAAAAACCAGAAAATCTGCATACTGAGGAAGGTGACGTGTATCACCCTCCTGGCTGCTGGTCTGCTGTGAAGTGACCCACAATCCACTCCACTGAGCTCAGAAAGCTGCCATAGGAGAGCTGAATGGAGGATCTGGGCCTAATTTACCCAAGCAAATGATAACTAGGAAAAACAGACTTACTGATTCTTACATTAAATGTGTTTGTTTCCATAGCAGCAGGTGAATAATGTCAGAACAGGAACTTTCATCCCAACCAGAACAAGTACACTACTGTGGCTTTAATTGAGTAATAATTAATTTGCAACTAGCATCTTCTCAGGTTGCTCATTATATGGCATTTGTATGTAATCACTCACATACACAGAGCACATCCTGGGACACATTAAGCATTTTATTTTCCTGTATTTAAAAAGGAGCTTCTTGCTGTTAAATTGCTCACAGCCCTTCCAGAATCCACCAGTATTTATATTACTCTTGCCAATATTTATATTAACAGCAGAGGTGCTAACAGATCAGTAAGATGATTTTCCCTCAGGTCTGCAAAGGAATCTTCTGTATATTCCCAAAAGAACCTAGGAGATAATCCACAATATTTAACAAAAATGGATTCATTGTGAAATAAGTTTCTTTTGTGCCAATCCTGCGGCTTCTTGGGTTGTGATTGTTATGGTGGTTGTGTCTTTCTCTCTCATACACAAGGGTGTAGTTGCACATGCATGCACAGACACAGCACATCCAGGCATTCTTAGGATATAACTACTTTTTAGGACTATAATTAATACAGATTGTGCTAGCTCAATAAAGCTCCTAAAGCAAAAAGCCTTAAAGGCTTTTTCTCTTCTTTCCAACCTGCAGCTTGCCTGCATGAAGGTTTTAGGTGCCCTGTCACCAAGGGGTGATTGCTTTCTTCCATGGGCAAATGCCAAATCCATCAGGCATCCTGCCTGCCTGCCTGCTGGCAGACCTGGTGCTCTCCTTACAGAGGACACTGCACAAAGCCACCAGCTAGTCCAGCTTGCAGCTTCTAGGTAGCTGCCAAAAGTGCAATAGGTGAGAATCCCCTGAATGACAGGAATCACTGTCATTCCTGTGATGATCCTCTGTGATGAGGGAATCACTTTGGTGCATGCTGTCTCTGTCAGACACAGGTGCAACACAGCCCAGATCTCCTCACCCAGCACTTCTCTGTAAGGAGAGTCCTCACTGGGACCCAAGGACATGACCTCCCATCTTGCCCAGGGTGTAACTCTCAGAATCCCTTTGGGTCTTTGCCAGGAGGGAGAATCACAAGAGCACAAACAGACGAGTAATGGGTACCAAAACAAGTCTGCATCTCAAGCTACACCCAGGCTAATCTGCAGTGAGAATTACACATATTGGCTAAAACTGAGCAAGCAATAAACATATGACTTGGATTCAGAAAACATATGGGCAATCATAAAAGTCACAAGAGTTTCTGAATGTTTGTCAGGAATATGCTGCACTGACAGTGTAATTATACCAATTTGAGAACCAGGGGGAATGTTTTTAAGAACATCTGTCAAACTAATGGATGCAGAGATTCTGAATATTACATTTTTATGACTTCTAAATCACTGTTCAGCAGCAAGTGCTCTTTTGTCAGATGGGTAAAATTTGCACTTCTGTATGTTTTCTTCAGGATTCATTGTCTTAAAGAAAAACCTAAACAGACATGCTATTAGTCTGTACTGAAATTACTGAAGAAAAATGTCAGGTGTTGTGATTATGGATGCAGCATAAGAGTTTATTATATTACACTTACTAATTACAATTTTTTCTTATTATTAGAAGAAAAGTTTCTTGGAATTTCAATTATTAGCAAGAGTTGCTGCCAAAATTTGCTCATGTCCATTAATTATTTGGTTTCTGAGGCAGCATTTCAGATGTCAGAAAAGGAAAAAATGAAGTCTGGAATCCAGACAGGATTTCTAGCTGCTTTAGATTCTTTCATCTAGCTTTAAAAAGACTAGATACTTCAGTGGCTCTAAACATACTTACAAAGATACAGAGATGAACACATTAAATCCGTGTACTGGAGGACACATGGTTAAACAAATCACTTAAAAGATGACCTTCTTTACCTGGCTGTTGTGGCCAGACATTTTAAGGTTCAATATAGTTCTCAGCAGGGGGCACATAAGATATAATAATTTTGTATCTTCATCCATTTTTAAAATCCAAACATTCATATAAAGATATCCAGTCAAAGGTAAACCCTGAAAATTAAGTGTGTTTGATATCATAATATTCTTTCAATACCTGAAAACACAAAGTTTTGGATACCAGCTTGACTAATTTTTTCCTTTTACACCTTTTTGATTTTGAAAATCCCTAACCCATTTACAGTTTTAACATGCTTTGTTGTCATCTTAGAAACTCTAATTACTTCTGTCCACCAGATTAATCTTCTCGTCTGTCCTTGTGAACAGCATGCTTGGTATTTTTGAGGAATAGACTTGTTTCCTGACAGGAAATGTATTTCATATTAAAGAACTCTGCTTTGGTTGTCTTGGTTGCATATCTCCAAAGGTACTTCTGGTTTGTTCTCTCTCCTTCTTCTTGTTTCTCTTAAAATTTGCTCTTTGTATGTGCAACAATCTCACCCATAGTAGCTTCACTATTTACTTTGAATGTATGTACTCCCTCAAGCCCTCCTTGTCATCCTTTCAAAAATGTTGGCTGCCTTCACTTTATTTCCTCTCCTGTGCTTAAGAGGAAATACCATACATAATTTGTATTTTTGATGCCTCCTCCTGCAGAAAGCTACCTGGAAATTCCAGCTTGCAAACAGACTGATGAGACTGTGAGGATGTTTGTGAACACACAAATTATTGCAGTGAAATTCTCTGTCATGGGGCTGAAACAGAGAGCTGCTTTGTCTACCTACAGAGCACTGTTCTTAGCATGTCTGTGCTAGTGGTCTTCTTATTCCCAGCCTTGTCTTTCCACTCTTGCTGCTGGCATCCTCCTGCCAGTTGAGGAATCTCTTTGCCAACTGCTTTTGGTCTTCATTGAAAATGAAAGACAACGCCAACATTCAGTGGATGTATTTTACTTCTGGGAAAAAACTAAGCAATGCGAACTCTCTAAGCAGGTTAAGCAGTCTCAGGACCTAAGACAAAAGCATGCAAAATGTCCAATCTAACTTGCACATGGCCTTAAACAACCCATGTCTTCCAGCCCTTTGTTCATGGAAATTTCCCATGTAGCAATTTTGGGGCAGGGAAAAGCTGTCCAATATTTTGTATACATAGAAGCTGTGAAGCTCTCTGTTCAGACAGAAACATTTGAGGAACAAGTGACCCTTGTAACAGGATATGTGTGATCCCAAAAGGCAGTGCATCTACTTAACCAGATGACATTGCAGTCCTGCATATATTATCATAAAGATTGGTACAGGAAGGGATTTAACTGAGAATACAAGTTATCCTGCAGAACAAAGGTGAGCTGAAGGTAATGGCACTTGAGCTATCGCTCCAGCATTCTAATGACAGGACATCAAAGTGAGCCCTGGAGTCTGATGAACACAGGAGAAGCCTGGACTGGATTTGATGTTCAGCTGCTGCACTTCATACATTGGGCATGCTAAATTTGCTGCTGAAACAAGTCAGCAGAGACACAGCAGAGGAGTTTTAACTACTTATGTTAGAGATAAATTTCTCTTCTTGGAAGCCTTAAGTGCCTTAATTCTACACATTAGATAGTGCTGAATAAACAGTGTTCATACTGCTCAAATAAATCCCAAATAATTACAAATATTAGAAGACATTTCTATCAAAGTTTAACCACTGTTTGTAGCTGTATTCTGAGACTTTCTGTTCTTGTCTTGATGAGATGCAAAAAGCAAATCTCTCAAAAAAAATGAAATGATTGTTGTGATCACCCCTAGGAGACTGGATAAGGACAATTCTGCCTCCACCTGTTGCACTTTGCTCAAAGAAAAGAGAAGAAAAGGTTTCCCTTTCTACCTTGGGTTTGCTACACAAGGTCAGCATCCTCAGAAATGTCTGGTACTTGCCCTTTGCTACACCAGGCTCAGACTGAGAAGTAACATAGCAGAGTGTGAGTAGCTTCAATGTAGTTGCTCTGATATATACAGGCAGATGAAGTTAATATGGTTACACATAGATGCTTCCTGCTCCTCTTCACTGGATACCCTCAGACTCTGAAACGTGTTCTGATGAGATTTTCAAATTCAGTTTGAAGAGATTTCTGTAACTTTTTGAAACAGCCCAAGCTGGGAGTGGATACAGCACATGCCTTCTGCAAATTGGGCATTTACAAAGTATTTCAGCTCAGTTGCATGTGAACATCCTAACCTCTCTCATTTTCTGTTAAAACTAAGGTGTCCATTTTATAGTGGCTTATTTTTGTCTCATGTGGCAGAAAAAAAAACAGCCCATAAACAGAGTAATTCCCCACAGATAGTTTAGGCAAAAAATGCCAGTATGTTCATTGTGATTGCTGTCTCTGCATTGTAAATGGACAAAAAAGGAAAGTTTCTCTGTTAGCTTATAAAGAGTCTTACAAAATGTCAAAAATAAAAGATGTTTTGATGTTAGGGCTCAGTGCTGCACTGACAAATGTGAATGTCGGTTCCATGGTGACGGGATAGAATAAAAAGTACAGAGCAAAAGACCCTTTACAGATTGTACCCATTTCATTCATTTATCTATCCAGAGCTCAGAACAAAGAGAAAACAAAACCATTCTTGTTCCACTAATAAAGCACAACACTGATTTTCCCTAATGCTGGTCAGAGATCATGCTAATCAGAAGGTCTTGCTATTCCTATGATCTTTTTACTTATATAAAAAGGACATTTTCTTCAGCAAGGTGAACTTCCTAGAAGCTATTTCTCTACTCAGCCACAACAATTCTCAATTGAATTAATTATTTGCTTTAGAGTGGGGGAAAACATTTTATTCTAAGATATTTGCAACTTCCTCAGTTGCTTTGGTAATGTCAAATGCCTTGTCACCCTCAGCAACATATGTAGACTCTGATTCATGTGCGTTCATGAGAGCCATGTGGTCCCAGGGATGAACTAGCCAGCAGACATGCCTTATGACATTTAGTTTCTGGGAACTCCAGGAAAAAACCTCCCACCCATATCTTGGTTCAGTAGCAATGTGATTTCAACTCTTTCTATATAACACAGATGTAATCATGCTCTCAAGAACATTTTAACTATTTTCCAATTGTATTTTTAATGAGAAATTACTGGTTATGTGGACTCAGATTGCAGGCGTAACCATGCTGTTTCTGTTTAAAGATAAAAAGAAAGCGCACACATTTCTATTCCTGGTGAGTTCATTGCTCCTTGGGCTTCCTCGTACAGGAAACAGACATAAACCAAGACATTCCAGCTATCAGAGAAGCGTGACAGGCTGCCTTTCTCAGTTCTCCCCTTCTGGTAATCTTAAATTTTCAGATTTCTTCCAGAAAGCCCAAATTTGGGGAGAAGGGTGAGATGAGAATGGGGGGATAAACGGGGGGGGGAAGGAAGGAAAGGAAGGAA
>NC_031769.1:138730797-138846998 GCF_001522545.3 Parus major
AGGAAGGAAGGAAGGAAGGAAGGAAGGAAGGAAGGAAGGAAGGAAGGAGTTTTTCTTTCCCTTGAACTCTTCAAGCAGAAAGAGCAAAAGGAAATGTTCACAAAATTCATCCTTAGGACTTTTGCTTTTAGAATGCACCTTTTTCTCATTTAATGAAGTATTTAATTAAGCACATCTTCAAGGAAGCAGTTTTCCAGGCAGAAAAATTACGGTTTTTGCACAGGAGCAGTTCCAGGAAAAAGCAAAGAGCCAGTGAGAAATTAGTCAAATTTCTTTTTCATCCATACACAAGGTACTGAATTCAGAAGATCTGCTTACATTCCTACTTTGGCCACGATGCTGTGGACAGCTGTCCTAGTGTTTGGCATTGTACAGGGAAGATGGTCTGCTAGGAGCAATGGCAGGCTCAGGAGTGTAAAGTGAAGCTGGTGGGGGTTTACAAGTTTGAAGCTTCAGTCTGAAATTAAAAAACAGGGTAGTTATAGCCAGGGTGCATCACATCAGTGTTCAGTTCATGATTTCTGTTTATGTTTTGGTATTGCCTAAAGGTCCCAGTTTGGATTGAGTCTCAAAAACAGTTCCAGATGCTCTTGGGTGTGCATCCCAAACAAATGGGCCTCCCTGCTCTACTACTGACATGAGAACTCATTGCAGCTGCCTCCTGCCCAAGTTACCGTAGCTACCAAAAACCAAGCTGTGAGGAGAGATAGAGTGTCATCACCCCACACAGCTGGACCCCAGAGGCAAACTACTCCTGGCCCCCATGTTAGATGTAGACAGAATGACTAGCATTGTGTGAGCACAGAAACTAGAAAGTTTAGAGCCCAAGCAGCTTCTGGTCAAAAAGACAAATGGAATAACTACATATAACCACAAAAGCCACTTTATGAAAGCTGAATTTGATACAGGATCTGTTCATGTTTTCCCAGTTTCCTAATCCTAAATAATTCATTTTTCTTAACATCACCCACAGCATCTGTTTGTCAGTGAAAAGCCTTCATAATCCCCACACTGTTAATTACCCTGTTTCCCTCCTGTCATATCAATCACAGGGGAGCTATGCCCGTATCCTTTTGATACTGTATTACTTGTATAATCTTGGGTGAGTTTGCCTTAACAGTGTGCCAGAAAAATGAATGAAATATCCTTTGCCTGGAAGCTTCCCAGAGGCTGAGAAGATGCAAACCTGCAAATGGGGGTCAGAGACATGACTGAGAGCATCTTCATTGTGACAATGACTAAGCATAAGCTAAGGCTGATGCATTGCCCATCTCCCTCATGCTGGCCACTGGGGCATGTCACTGCCTTTGTGATAGAGCTGCTGCACAGCCCTCAAGAGAAATTTTACCTGTGCTCATCTTACTTCCTCTATGCCCTGCTGCTAAGGATTCACTGTTCTGAAATGGAGACATGAGGCCAGACCTCTGCTGCTGTAACTCCTGCTGTATTGTCTCAGCACTGGAGAGGCTCTGAGCAAATTCCCAAGTAACTGTTGGAAATCCTAACAGATCACCTAATGCACAATAATTTGGAAAGATACATTAGGGCCTTCAGAAGAGTCCTATGATTTCTATGCAGAACAATTGAAGCAGTTGACTCTAAGATAAATATTCTATCCTCCCACATGCAAGAATGGAGTTGCCAGTAGTAAGAGACACATTTTGCAAACTACAAATGTGGGGAAGCTACTCCAACTGCAATTGCCTGAATATGAGCCAAAGAGATTTGACACCAGCTAGCTGGCTTGGTGAAAAGGTCTTGTTATCAGCTTCTGCAAGCTTCAGTTAACACAGTTTCTGCATGATTGTCTTTCCTGCCTTGTACCTTAATGATAAAAATCATGCCATACCAGGTCTCCATTCAAAATGTCAAAGTCTGACAAAAAGTCTTTCTTAAATATTGGATTGAGACTCTTGAGGGAACTTGAAAATATTTGTTTGTTCATTTAAGTTTTCACAGGACTGGCAGGAAAACTGGTACAAATTGTTGAAGTGTGACTTGCATAACCATTCAAATGTGACTCCACTGGTCACAATGGTTTTCTTGCATTGCAACATGTTCTTTATAGATAAGAGATATTTTTTTCATTTCAGAGGGGAGGAGGGTTGGTGCAGTTCCTGGATAACTGACTTGTCTTAGCTCCTTTAAGTGTACTTCTCAAATCAAAATACATGACCTTCATCATGAGGGTGATGGAACACTGGAGCATGTTGCCCAAAGAATTTGTGGAGTTTCCATCCCTGGAGATACTCCCAAGCTGTATGGACATGATGCTGAATAAGTGGCTCTTCTGGAACAGGGATGCTGGACCTGAAACAGAGATTCCTTCATACCTCAGCCATTCTGTGATTCTGTGATTCTAGCTACTGATAGCCTCTCAGACTGCGATATTTCTCGATATCTGCCAGTCATGAAAGAAAGTTTATTCCTGTGTTAACCAGAAGTCCCTTAGTACCTTCTCTGTAACTCAGAAAGGGAGAATAGTTCGGAAAGAAAGAGTAGGAGAAAAAAATGCTCTAAGAATATTTTAAATATTCATTTTTGGAGAGAATGCCACTTTTTGCTTTTATTATTTGAAAAATTTTGCTCTTTTATAACTGTGATTGTCTTACAGCAACTTCTGCAATTTTCCCAAACCTTCCAAATCACCTTAAGGATGTATTATACACCAAGTATCTTTGGATTGGGTTGCAACTCAACTCACAGACAGGACATACATGAGATATGTTACTACTGAGGATTGTTGACACAGAGACACATCTCTGAGTCAGATTTCCTTCTTTTTTTTTATTAGTCTTGTGGGTGGGATACAAATTATTTCTAGCCTATGCTGTGTCAGACATTACAGTAGGGTGGATCAAGATAAGTCTCTCTCTACTCCCTAACTCTGTCCAAGGGGAATAAGCAAGGTTACTATTTTTATTTCTTTTAAATATTGAATTCTGATAACCTGTAGGAAACAGTCTAAGTTATCGCAACTCAGTGTAACACTCCTTCCAGACTTGGTGTCTGTTTACAGCTCATTTGCATTTAGAATTATTCCTCCTTTATCTGTCTGGCACTGATTTAGGGTAGTAGTTGAATATATGAAACACAAATCACTTCAAATAATTTGGCAACTCTATGAGTCTGAAACTTGTTTTGTATTAAATGTGACATTTCCTGTGTGGGGGACCATATCTTGCTTTAACACCGTTGAGACCAATAACTTCTGTTGCTTTTCCATTTGGTACTTTAACAGCCATTTAATGCCAAAGGAGGTAGGGGAAGGCAATACCTCATGCTAAATGTTTGGAGTATTTAAATCACTCCATTGATAAGGAGGAAGGAGTGCTTGGTGTTCTCTGTCAATAAATGGGGTTTAAACAAAGAGCTTCATTGAGCTGGATGCCAAACTCTCATCCATGATCAAGCACTGACTAGCTCCATCTCAGGAAGTGCCTGAACATATGGAGAGAGTTAGCTTCCCAGCCACGGGAGAGTCAGGATCTGAGAGCAAGGCTGCCACTCAAATCAAACTGCTGCAAACCCAGGAGATGTGAAAACTGCTGAATCTCTGAAAAGGAGTATCCACAAGGAATCCACTACATCCCAGACTTGCTGCACTAATTTTCTCTGGTGCATGTGTGACATTTGCATATCACAAATGTCAGGAGAAGAACAGTGGATATAGAAGTAAGAAGGAGCAAGAATTAGATGCCAAAAATACCCTGCACACCTAGTTTACACCTATTCTAATCCTCTCGAAACAAAGGAACAGTATACACCCTGGCATTTGTAATGTAAATTGAAAGGTTCATTAAGAAGTCAAAGTTGTCCAATTTGAAGCATTATCCCAAGATACCGAGCCTCAAAGGAATGTTTGACATCTCCAGATCATCCCCAAGCTGAAAGACAAGATAGACAACAGTTACCAGGCACAGGTAAAAATAAAGTACATATTGCAGCTTGTTCAGCAGGTAAATAAAGCATTTCTATAAGGATTGCAAGAAGTAGGTCAGAAAAGTTCAGGGGCAGGTTTTGTTTCAAGATGAATTGCTCCCCAAAGTTCAGATGTACATTTTCCCTGTTTCTGAAATTGGTACCAGCTGCCGTTAATTTAATGTTTTTTTCTTGCTTTCCTTATTATTTTCCTCATTTGTATAGTCTAATCAAAACAAATAGAGCTCCTTCTGAGTATGCAGGAATAAGAGAACTGGCCCTCACCTAGCATTTTTGTACTAATCATATGGAGTGAAAACTGATTCCCTTCTCTGACTATGATAAGGTTTAATGATTTTGACAACTTTGTAACAAGTGTTTGAGAAATTAGCAGAATAAAGCCATTCTTCTCATTTCTTAACCAAGATCTGTAGCACATAAGACAGAGCTGATAGCGTAACATGATTTAAAAATCTCAACATTCACCCATTCATACTGGTTTTCTCAAAACCAAAAAGCAGTCATTGTCTAGTAAGAACTTTACCCTGTAGCTGCTTTTACACAGATATACACCTTTGTATTCATGTGGGTCAGTCTCATGGTGCAGCCGATCCTGTGCCTGAAGTCAAAAATAAAGGTTCAGCTCCTCAGACATACATAGAACAGTACAGAAAGTACATAATTTTTAATTATGCTGATCTCAATGCTAAGTAAGCTTCTAGACAGGAATTAGAAATGGGAACCACGTTGCTCAATTTTGGGTGTCTACTCACAAACTAGTTGTCATGACTCACTTTCCAGACGTTGTAGGTCCACCCAGTAAGATCACAGAATCACAGAAGCATGGAAGCATTTAGGTTGGAAAAGGTGTCTATGACTGAGGACGACATTTGACCAATCACAGCTTGTCAACTAGATCACACCACTAAATGACATGTCCAGTCATTTCTTGAACAGCTCCAGGGATGGTGACTCCATCACCTCTCTGGACGGGCCATTCCAATGCTTGATAATCCTTTCAGTGACGAAATTCCTCCTGATGTCCAAAATGAACCTCCTGTGGCATATCCTGAGGCCACTTTCTCTTGTCCCATCACAGGTAGCCTGAGAGAACTGATCCCCACCTGGCTACAACCTCCTTTCAGGGAGATGTAGACAGCAGTAATGTCACCCACGAGTCTCCTTTTCCCCAAGCTAAACACGCCCAGCTGCCCCAGGCTCCCCATAGCAGACCTGTGCTCCTGACCCTTCCCCAGCTCTGTTGCCCTTCTCTGGACACACTCCAGCCCCTCAGTGTCTTTCTTCAAGTGGAGGGGCCCAGAACTGGACACAGCACTCGAGGTGTGGCCTCACCAGTGCTGAGCACAGGGGGTCAATCCCTGCCCTGGTCCTGCTGGCCACACTGTTCCTGATCCAGGCCAGGATGCCACTGGCCTTCTTGGCCACCTGGGCACACACTGGCTCATGTTCAGCTGCTGCTGACTGAACAGGAAAAACGACCCCCAGGTCCTTTGTCAGTGGGCAACTTTCTCCTAGCCTATAGCACTGCAGGGGATTGTTGTGGGTCATGTGCAGGACCTGACACTTGGCCTTGTTGGACCTCGTTTTATTGTCTGTGGCCCATCAATCCAGCCTGAAGTACTTTGCAAAGGCCAATAGTCATTTCAGGACCAGATGAACCTCCTGAGCACAAATTATGGTGACAGTATAGATGATTTCCACTGGATACAAAAGGAATTGGAGGTGACTAAACCAGAAATAATGACCTTCACTAATGGCATCCACCATTTAGATTAATTTCCCCCTCTTTTTTCTCCTCAGAAAACAAGGTCATCTAGAAGAAACTGGCCAGTATCTGGAAAACTGGTTGCTTTTCATGGATACATGGTTGATGTTTGTTGCAAACAAATGCATTTCTTAAGTTATGGATGGCAATATTGTAAATACTTCCATACATGAGTGATATATAACATATATGGAAAGCTACAAAACTAGAGAAAAGTAGTGCCCAGTTAATGGGCAGAGTGGTGGTTTTGCTTGACTCAGCAGATCAAGAGTACACAGTCAATGAAGTGTAGTTTTGATGAGATAATTTTAAAATCAGATAGGCAAGATACCAGTAGGAAAGAGCTGCTGGTTACCATCTGCACAGGTATCAGCTGAGTGACCCATTTAGAATTGCTTCTGATACTTTTTGGAGTATGTCTGCATGTCAGAGCTCACTGAGATACTTGTGTGAAGACTGACTGGCATTTAAATGCCACTCACTCTGCAAATAAATATAAGTCACTTCACTTGCCAGATATCAGCAGAAATCCACTTCTCTTCCTACTCCAGGAGATTGAGGAGATAGCCTGTGAGCTAGAGAGCACCATGGACCACTCTGTTTCGGAGTGGAAAACTTCTCCATCTCCCATTACCCTCAGCACCATCCACAAATTGGTTGCAGGAGGCTGAAAACCCAGGAGTGACGAAATGCTGCTGGTGACGGAGCCACCGAGCGAACGAGACAGATGCAGGCAGTGGTTTGTGTGGGGCAGCTGTCCCACCCTCCTCCCCCTGCCATGGAGCATCCCAGGAACACCCCACATCCCGAGGGGATGCCAGAGGAAGTGGAGTCATGGCCTGCTCGCCCACATCTGCCCAGTGCTGGCTGACAGAGTGGCCGCAGGCACAGTAGGAAGTGATTATGAACACAAAAAGCTCCCAAAATGACCTCACAGGGCCCCCTGCTATGCCCATCACACACTTGCTTCCAAGCTTTTTGTAGAATTCCCTGATTTCTACCTTCATTTTTTTTTTCTACCAAACAAAATAAAAAAGTTTTAAGGTATTCAAGATGCTTATGGTGTTAACGTAATAACAGGCAGGTTAAAAAGGCGCTTCTACATGATACACACCTTAGATAAACAGAGGTTGCAACCCTGCTTCCTGGATATTTAGAAAAGCTTAGGACCATTTCTCAAAAAATACTGATTGTGAAAAAGAAATTCTTACCTGAAAAGGGGAGATCAGATAATAATTATGATATAATTATGAATATACAATGAATATATAATTATGAAATAATTATGAAGGTTAAAATGTTGCCACATCTTCTTTTAATTAGTTATTACCAAGCTACCCTGATACAGTCCTTTCCATGTCCTGTAAGTCAGCCACAGTGTTAGGATTTGTCAGATTTCTACTTGCTCTGCAGCGGCAAGGGGTTAAGAGAACCTAGTAAGATAGGAAACACCTCAGACTTTCAAACAAATTTTACAGCTGTTTGGTGCCCTGAAAATAGCTTTTTTTGTTCAATCTGTATCCAAAATTCCATCAATTTCTGGATGATTCTGTCAGTTTCTGTTATCATTCCATTTTGAACAGAAACTGACAGATCCCTGGACCTCTAATGAAATCATTGTCTTTCTTTCCACTGCACATTTTCCAGTAGGAATTCAAAGGGTCAATTACAGGGACTTTGTCCATTTGTTACTGAGTTGCAGACCAGCAGGGAGGTGAACTTTCAGCTTTAGATATGAACAACAATTTCTAGGTGGCTGAAAGTATATTTTCCCCCAAAATAGGTTAAGAGTCATCTCTTCTGTAGGGACTGTTATTATTGAGAGAACCAACACTGTAATACTTAGTAACAGAAGGAAATAGAAATTTAAAACTAGTATAATTAAAGAAACATGTATATGATGTAACCATGTTATTCAGTATAAAAGTCCTGTTCAATAGCTTCCCTAGAATATTGCTCTTTATCTGCTTGTGGGTGGTCTCACGGCACCTTGGATTATATTACAAACATAGATGAATTGGTTCAAAATCTCCTGCAGGGCCCTCTCCTTCTCTCTCTGCCATCACCTACTATCATTTGGGAATTGACTCAAAAATATAAGATTTGGCCCTTCTGTTAAAAGGAAACTAATGTGATTACTTAGGTTAGTAAATAATGGGCTTTTTAGAGACGAAAGAAATTTGGTTCAGGACAAACCAAAACTAAATTTGTCCAAGTTTTTTAAGGAAATGAACAAAGTGAAAAAATATGTTTTGGCTCAAGCTTTAATGTTTCTTGCAATCTGGAATGAAGTTTTTTCTCTCATTGTCAGATTGTTTAACTCTTTTGCTTAATTTTGGTTGAGGGTATTTTGTATGTTTGTTTTTGTAGGCTTTTTTTAAGATTGGCTTAATATTGCTTAGATGAAGTATCAAATTGGGTTAGTTTTGCTGAGATGAACTGTCAAATACAAAAATTCAGCACTTCTGACACAAAGGGGTTTTGATTGCTCAGTTCTTTCCTCTTTGCTTCTCCTCTTTCTTTTCAAGTGAGACCCATTTGACAACTGAGGCTGAATTTTCCAGTGAAAAGACTCTCTTAAAAACAACGTGCTGTAATGAGTTTGCTACTGGTAAATACTTCAGCTGTAGGAAATTGCAGCAATTCCTTGCTGAGTGAGAGGTTCAATCCTATGCTTAAGTCAGAATCCCCCCAATTTCCTTATCAAAGGGCCTGTTTTTCTAGTCTTTAGCAGAATAACATGAGATTCAAGTCCTTCTCAAAAATATTACTGTGATAACTGTGTCCATTTCACTTTTCTCCATTCCTACTGCTATTTCAGTGCTTTTATTCAATGAAGGATGCCAGCAACTCCTTCAGTTGGAGCTGGCACCTTAATGCTACCCCAGGGATGTCTTGGGCTAAGAAGCAGAGGAAAATGAAGTGGGTTATGATACTTCACATTGTACTGAAAGATTTTACTCCAATGGAATGAAAGAAGAAATAGGCATAAATAACTTAATTCACCATCTTAAAGACAGGGAAAGGCACCCACAGCAAATAGCTGGAGATGTAATGTCAAATTCAGTTACTAGAATGGGGAATATTACTGTAATATGCCTTAAAGAATATACCTAACAGTACTGAGGGTGCCAGCTTTCTGCATGTGCTCCAGCAATGACCACATTTTCTGATGTCTCCAAATCTTTGATCAGCACAATGTCCTGAAGAAGACAATCCCCACATATCAGAAATACAGAAACATTGTCAAAAACTTGTAGCAATTAGCATGTTCAGTGTGTGGTTTTCAGCTTATTCTCTATGTTGGTGTCTGTTTTATTTGCTCTCAGGTTTATGAACTTTCATGGAGTTCTGTCACAGAAATAAGGGGGACATACATTGTATTTTCAGAGCTTTTCCTGGTGGATACTCAAGATGTGATGCACAGTCACTATTATTTAGAGCACGGCGTGCACTCACTGTCAGAAAGCACAAACCTTTGACAGTGTGCCATGCAGGACTGCAAAAAATCCTGTCTGCTCTTCAAGAACAAACCCATGCCTCCGTGTTTGAAGGAGAAAGTTGCCTGTTTCCTTGTTAATCAGGTGTTATAAATGGAAAACTTTACTCTTTACTGCAGTTTTCCTTGAAACATGTTTTAATCGCTGCAGGGAAGCAGTGAAATTAAATGAAAGGAGGTTGTTAGGAACCACAGGGGAAAGAAAATCCCTCAATTTTGAGGTGTAGAGTTTGCTGTACAATGATGTTCAGATGTTCAAATAAGCCACAGATGTGAAAAAAACATGACCACAGGTGAAGAAATGATGAGTTAATGTCTCTGCACACAGAAAACAACCACCTTCAGCATCTACTCCACCCAGAAGCATTTGCCATATGCCACAGCAAGATGCCAGCTGGCCACCCTTTCTACTAATCCCAGCAGGAGGGGATTTCCAGGGCAGCACTGGCAGGGGCTGGGACTTGTACATCATCACTGCAGGTGGGGACATGGTAGGAGCAAGGCTGTGACTGAGAACTTCAGGTTCCTTGTCCTTGGAGATTCTCACTGAATCAGATTTTGTATGCAATGACCCACAATATCTTTGGTCTAAGCAAAACCTTTAGCATCATACCAACTACCTCAGGATGTTTAATTCCAGACTCAAAAACTATGGTTCATGCCTCAGTTGAAAGCCAGATGTCCAGATATGAGCATGACTATGACTGTAAGGGCACCTAGAATATTTGCTTGGAAGTTCTCCACTCTAACACAGTATCTCCAGGAACTTTGGGATTAGCAGCCAGATGCTGGGTCAGATATACAAGACCCTCTAAAATACCACTATTAAACTACCACTGAGCACTGGATTTGCTTACCTGGTGTCTATGTCCTGTGTTGCAACTCAGCCTGCTAAAAAGTAGGGGAGGATGAGACAAATCAAACTTCTCTACAGAGTCTTTTCTTGTTTTACTGGGGAAAAAGCTATCCTTCCTACTCCAGCAGTCAGCCCTTTTCTCCTTCCTCATTTCCTTGTCCTACTGTGGTACAGCTGCTTTCATGTCTGCTTACTGAAATGTTTTATCAGCAGGAAGAGAGGCACAAATGTATGACTTTCTGCTGAAGAAAATTATTTTGATACACAGATTTCCATATGGAAGGGAGAATAGATTTTATCACCTGTTTCTGCCCCTGTTATATGCCAGGGGTGTCTGCTTTATGGGTAGGTGACTGTCAATACCATCTGTTCTAGATGAGCTGTCTAATGTTGTCTTCCAGAATTCAAAATTAGGAACCCATGGGAAACAGATTTTGTCCCACCATCCACTTTGATGTCCAGCAATGTTTCACTCTGGGCAATGAAGCCACTTCAAATACCACAGAACCATTCTCTCCTGGCAGCCAGCATGGGCTGATACAGGGTGGAGATGACCAAGAAGCCACACAATGTTGGATGCATCATCTGACAGAGAGTCAGTGTGTGGTACCCAGAGAAGCTGTTAAATGTAGAGCACAGCCTCCAGGTGAATTCAGTGAAATTCCTCCTTACCCTTGTTTGAAGGTGTAGTATGGTTAGGGTTTTTCTGCCAAGCAAATACACAGTGTTTTTAATGTGGCTATATCCCTTCTTAAGATACCTTTTTTTTTTCCTTACCCCAATGATTCATTTCCTTTATGACTAAATGCCTCTGCTTGCAATTTTCTTTCCAAGTTAAACTCAATCACCCCTTATGCTTGCCTGGTGTTTGGGAGTTACAGCCCTGCACAGAAGCTGCAGCTGAACTATGGGATGGAGGTTGTAGCTGTGTTCACACACCCCATTACCAGGTGTTCATCTACCTTTGTGGGAAAGGTAATAGCTTCATCTGGTCCTGTTCATCTGCCAACACAAAATTTAGGCTTTTACTTTTATGATTACAAGGAATTTTTCAATTTTTGCATTTGGGTGGTCACATATTAAGAGATACACCTGATTTCAAGATCATTCCCAACTGACTATTTCTAATGTAGGCTGCATTTTACAAAGTATTTTCCTCCCTTGCAATTCATTAACTTAAATTTTATGTTAAATCACAAGGCAGACATACATGTACATAGCCACTCAAAGATGATCCTTTTTCAACACATATTCACTTCTTTTCCCCTCTAAATGTAACCTAACAGCATGAGTTTGTATGCAGAGACAAAGAATACATAAAATGCTTTAGCATGTTCCATAACTCGGTCAGGAATATAAATTGTTATTGTTTCCCACCCGTGGGAAGGTCCTTTTGGCTGAGTGCTGAATGCAGAGATGCTGCTGTTCCTGGAGGCTGCCAGCAGAGAGCAAAAGGGACCCAGACCAAAACCCTTATTCAGCTCTCCTCGTGCCCTGGATACACACAGCTCAAGAAGAAGAGAAAAGTGGTTCCTTGTTCTCTATAAGGAGCACAGGTTTTTCTCACAGATCACAGAGAGCAAGTGTAAATACATATATATATATATATATATATATACACACACATATATATATATATGTATATCAGCTACTTTGCTGCAAAGAATAGGGTTCATTTAACCCTTTCAAAAAGCTGCTGCAAAGACTGGCACATGTGTTGTGATTTATGTAGTTGAAGCTCCTGACAGCACTTGGATTTCATCCATCCTGGGGCATGACCTCTGTATAAAAGATGACTTTATGATCCCACCACCAGATCAACCTTCAGCCTCTTAGTGAGATCATTAGAAGGGTCTGCCAGCTGGGCTCTGTGTTTGCATTCGTCTGTAGGCTGGAGCCTTAGCTATTGATCCAGCCTCACCAACACAAGAAACTGCAGTTCCAGTCAATAACCTGTCACTGCTGGCTGTGGCTGGGCAGGTTCAAGAAGGGGGTTTGTATTTCTCTTTCTGCAGCAATGGCACTGTTCACCCTGTCATGCTCAGAAACACTTCCACTTGCTCCCATGTGAAACTCCATAGCACTTCATGTTAGTAAAGGACACAGAAGAAAGGATTTGGGCTGACAATTGCAAGCAGTGTCCAAATAGCAGCTGCTGTGTGATGAGGATGTTTCCAGTGCCTCGGATCTCCATTGCCAACAGTCCAAAGCTTACAAATAACGTGGGTGGGACGTGTCAGAGTGGGACCATGGAGTGAGGGCAATGAATGAAAGAAGGTTGGTTTTTCTCCCCATTTCTCTTTTATAACAATGAATAAGGGCAGGCCTGGGACAGATGAGAGTTTATGAACCAGACAGTAGTGAGCCTTTAGAAAAGGGATTTGTCCAGGCTCCTACAAAGTGGCTTGTTAGTCTAAGCTCTTCTCATATAAAGTCAGAAAATGAAGCAAGGACTCTGCAGAGATTTAGGGGCTGAGCTGCCAACGCTTGCTCTCCACAGGAGGCAAAAAGAGGAGCCGCTAGATTTTCCTTGCAGAGCTGTGTTGATGGGTGAGGCATGGACCCCAGCAAAAGATTTCCAATGAACTGACCCTGAGCAGGAGCACAGAGAAGGGGTAGTGAGAGAAAAGCTCCACAGTGTCAACCTGGAGTCTGGAAGTGAAGGCTTCCTTTGCAGCAGCACTTCGTAACCACAAGATTATTTTAACTGGGTTCATTATGTGAATTATTTTACAGTTCTTCTGACAACCCTGGTATCCAAAAGGACAGAAGAATGAATGCTTTCCAAGAATAGTTACTTCAAAGACAAACTAAAATATGTAAAATGTGAGTTAACAAGGAAAGGAACAGCCATCTTCAGTTTTTCTGCCTTTGACAGTGAAATGTAAATTACTGTAGGCAGAATCATTCAACCTTAGGGCCAGAACTAAGGGAAAAATGTTTTTAAAGTGAGTCACAACATTAAGGACATGTAAACTCACACAGATTAAAATTTAAGCTCAAGATCTTGTTCTTAAGTATTTTTAAGGAGGTATTTAGTTCCTGTTATCCTGCAGATTTTCTTTTACAAGTCCAGTCTACTGACTCCATAGATATTTTCCTCAGAAATTATTTCTAGCATCTCATACTGGTATAAAAAAAGCAACTCATTTAATTGAAAATTGGAGAATGAATGAGAAAAAGACAGCAGGGATTGCATTCTGACCAAATTGATCTGAATTGATCTCTCATGAGTTTTGCAATTCCCTGTATCTCTGAAAATAATATCATTTGGACACTTACATGTGGAATAAAATAGAAACTCCATGTATCAACTTTTTATTTAAAAATTAAACAAGAAATTGTATTTGTTTCATTCCTCTTATTTGCAGTGTTGGTCTAAAATATCATTGTGTGAACTATAATATAACAAGGAAACTCCTTAAAACACTGGAAATATTTTTCTTCTTTTTGAAAGTGATTTCATTTTGCTCATTTCATCCTCATTTTGAACCCAATATGGGAATTGAAAGTACTGACCAAAACTTTTCCTTTCATTTATGGGATACTCTTTTTACACACTGCAATTGCTCACATGGGAATCCCAATGGTATTTCTACTTCTCAGCTTGTTCTTCACTATGAATTCCCATTACAATCACTCAGTAAAATTCAAGAGTTTGTACCTATGAATGCCTCCACAGTGTCAATGACAGTCAGATGGGTTTGAGTATCAAACAGACCTATGAATAGTGGTACATTTCTAACCTACTTGCAAATCCTTTCTTAAACCATTTGGCCAGCTTTAATAGGGAAGAAATAAACATTTAAAAATTGGGCATATGACTTTTGCTGAGGCTTCTGATAATGTTGAAAAGGCTGAGAAATGGTGAGAAATGTAACTGTAGTGTTCAATGGGTCAGAAATGTATCATCTCTCCCATCTCCATCTTGTCTCACGCACAGACATTGTGCACAGCTGCTTTCTGGCAGTGCTTCCTCCATTTCTCATCACATTTTGAGCTGAACTCCAAAGTTCATCTGAACAATATTCTTCAAGGAAATGTAACAGCACCACAAACAGGCCAGTGGGAGCACAATTATACATGATTAAAAGTGGAACAGGCTATTGGGGCTCTGCATCCCTATTAAAGGGTGCTCGAGCCCTTTCTCCACTGTTCTGACTTTACACATCCCTGTCACCACTGCTCAGCATTTCTGACCCTTCTGCTGGAGTTTTCTCATGAGACTTTGAATGAGTTCCTGAAATGACAAAAATTGCAGCTAGAAGCTAAGATTGTTTTTAAACATCTATTTAAAATAGATAAGCAGTTTCATAAGCCCACTCTGTAATAAAAATGTTAAGGGAAGCAGTGTCTCAGAGCTGTAATGTACATCTGATCAGTATATCTCTCTAATAAAGAGTCCCTCATAACTGGTGGAGGAAAATATTTAGATTTTAACCAGGAAATTGTAATTGTAATTGTAATCCAGGAAAATGTTTTCCAACAGGAAGGCAATCAACATCATATAACTCAAGAGAACTCCAGAAAACTCCAGATAACTCTGGAAATTTTGGGAAATCTGGGTTGCTTGGTAGTGTCACAGGTGTTGAAGTTTAAGCAGAACTACGAATTTTAAGTTATGAAGACTGTAACTGTCAACAGTTAGTGTTAAGAAAATAGTTTTATGATGAAACAGGATGAGGCAGGAAGTGTCTTGTAGACTGGATAAACACATATCTTTATATTTATATGTATATATTCCTCCCTCAGCATGTTCTGGCAGCTCTCCTACACTCACCTGTCATTATCAAGGGGCTTACTAGGGGTCCTATTGCTTTGTTCCCACTTGTTTGCTGTTCAAGTAGTAGGAGAAGACTCCCCTTGTTACTGCTGAAACATTCCTCACTGTGAAGCTGTGTGAAATTCTGCATTGGGGTCTGACTTCACAGGAGTCATACAGGGATGTCTGACTTGGAAAAAATGGAAAAAGGATGATAAAAGACTAGGTAATAATATGCAGAAATGCAGAAGATTGTGGAAACAGAAGTCTACAGTTTTCATTTACATGTTTTCAAGTTATTTCTTTGGTTATGTTGTAAGAAAGAGGTATTGGGCATCAGGAAAAAGTTTTCTAGGAAGCCTTAAAGCTCCATTTAAGTCCAAACTTGGTAGTGCTTGTGCACAGCAAGAAGTGGTTGTCCATCTGCAGAAGAACAGGTCACCTAGGAGGTCACTCACACCTTTGTCCTGTGACCCAGGAAAGGCAAAATTGTTGGCACAGAATGAAGTACATGGCAATGAATGAAGATGAAGGGGATTGCCTTTCCCTATAAAGTTCTCTTGAGCTTCTAGCCTCAATTGCAGGGCCTAATGGGCACCCTCATTTGTTTCCCATTAGCTGCAGCAATGGAGGTAAAAAACGCTGCCTTCACCTGAGCCACAAGATGAAAGAGGCCTCCAAGCACTGAAACAGTTACCAAATGTGTCCTGTTTCTGTAAACAGAACAGGGACAAAATTAAGATTTCCCAACTTGTTTTTTTTAATTCTCTATTAATTTCAGTTAGCTACACCAGGTCATTTCTTTAGCATTTTCTCATTAAATTGATGTTGGTAACCTTAACGCACACAAAGACAGAAACCTGATTAACTGAGCCAAACACACAGAGAAATATTGTTTGAAGACAAAGATTAAGTCCACACTGGTGTGCACACAGGGCCTAGAGAATTCTTCTGAACTAGTATTTGAAGTTTGTCTGCTAAATAAACTACTCCATTTCCATTAAGATCATAATTAAGAAAAACTACAGGGAAGGAATTACAATATATATTAACAATATGTATTATTACACTTCAGAGGGAACATTTATGAGCACAAGGAAATGATGGGGGTTTTACTATTATTTGCAGTGCTTTCTTGGTACATGAAACATACCTGCTCTGCTTGTAGTGAATTGTAAAATAGAGCGTAAATATGCTGCTAAATATATGTTGTTCCTGTTTGTTTTCAAAATCACAAGAGTTTTACCCTCTAAAGAGATCTTACCTTTAATTTTCAGTAATTTTTCTGTTTCACATTTTGTTTTTTCCTTCATATAGTATGATATGCTGAAACAGATAGAATATTCAGTGGTTGTATCTGCAGTCCAAATGAAGCAGTACTGAAAAAACTTTGATTCAAGGGATGGTAATGTGCAAGGTAGGGTGCATCAATCAATGTTTTCTCATAAAGAAGAATAATCTCTTTAAAGAAAAGATTACTAATCTAGGAAGAGGCAGCTAATTGTCATTAAAGGGTATAGTGTAGTGCTCTGCTTAACCACCACTGACATTACTGCTGATTTGAACATGCTTCTCCCAAAAAATGTTCCAAAGTTAACAAAAAATAGCCATGGTATTATTTTTCTTATGAGATAAGCAGCTGAGAGAAATGGTGGAAGGAGATATGATATGATAAGTATTGATAAAAAAAAGCCAAGCACTTTAATTAGCTTTGTAGATGTAGGCACTGCTCATTTATATTTCTTAACATCTGAAAGAGTATTTCTGTGATCAACACATGGATGGCATCACATCTTAGATAGACATAGTGCAGAACAGTCCACATAGATATGACACAGATAACATTTCTTCCCTGATGTCACAGCTGTGACATGAGTTTCAGAGAAACAACACTCACTCATGGTATGAAATAATGTGATGCTCAGGTGAAGAGATGGAGGGGAGGGTAGAAATACAGAGCAGAAATTCACCCATGGCAGTATTGTTGCCACTGCCCTTGTCCATAAAGAATTGCAAACCACCTCTCTGTAGGCCAGACCAGCTGACAGGACTCCAGAAGAATCTCACTTGAGATTGGCCATGCATTTGTAAAACACAGAAGCAGTTTTCTGCTCAGATTTCTGGTTCTATCAGGCCACCTTTGTGCCCAGAGTGCAGAAAGCTGAGATAATTGCTGAGATGTTCTCCTGACAGTGGCACAGTATGTGTGCCACATTTGGAGTGCCAGACTGCAACGTGAGCTAAATCTGAGCTAGGGTTACACCAGTGAAGTAGGTTTGTACAGAGCCACATGGATGGCTTAGAGTGCTGGATTTTATATTAACAGCTCATAGTAGCTCTCTTACTGCCAGAAAAATAATACAGAATCTTGCAACATCACTGTGATAATGTAATATGTCTCCATAACATTTCAAACATTATGGCACGCTGCCTGCTGGAAACAGGCAATAGGCTGTAGCCTGTGAGAGTGTTGCAGCCTTTAATCTACATCTTTATTAAACATAGAGCCTTTAGATATACAAGCCTGTTTCAAATTTCTCTATAGATATGAATGATGAATTCCGGACAAATTGTCAGAACTGTTTAGATGGCTTTGATTTTTACTTCCAGTTGGGCTCACTCCTTATCTGGGATATCAAGCAGTGGGATGCAACATAAAAAATGGCAAATCACAACTTCAAGAAACTTCTACTTCCTCTGAGTATGGACATAATACAGGAGACTCAGAACTAGAGTTTGTATTCCTTCAACATTTGTGTGAAGAGTCCTTTTCTCTAATCAGTCACAGATGCTTTTACAGAAGAGCCACCGCCTAACATTTGCAGATAATTCAAAGAACTGTAAGAAATACTAATTTCCTCATGTTTTGATTTTTTTTTCTTCTAATTGTTTGAAGATTTTTAAGCAAATTTGATTCAGAAAGAACACAGATATCAGACTGATGATTTGACTTTTGGTTACTGTTATAGACAAAGACCAAGCAATGGAACATAGTAACAGCAGTGCAGAATATTTGGGTTAATATTGTAGAAAGGACTTCTGCATCTTGATAAGTTCTCACACAATTATTATTGAATTAAAGTAGTACTCTGGCACTCCCAAGGCTGAAGGAAATCTTGTAAAACAGAATCAATGTCTACAAGAAGGGGTTGAAAGATCCATCAGCCCCGTGGTATTTTTTGACTGTGTGTGCTCTTCAAAGAGCACATCCATGCTGTGGATCAAAAATCCCATTATCAAAACAAAAGAGTGGGCCCCATCACTTCCATTTTAACAAGACATTAAATCTCATAGCACTTAGGAACTGACCTTTCAGCCTATATATGTGACCAAACACATCACATTATTCCCATCAGCTTACACACATTTATGTTCACAAGTTTTCCAGCAGCTGGAAAACCCTGCAGTGCTTCTCCCAGATTCAAACACAGTGTTTAGAGGTTATTGCCCTGCATGACTCATGAGGGCTGTTGTCCATTTTACCAGTTAGGGAATTACAAGTCTGTACAGCAAGGCTTCAGAGGAATGAGGACATTTCAGGGCCAGAGGATTGTGTCAGATCTGAAACACCTCCTGGTGTCATTGAGAAAATCTATTGTCTTTTTTATCAGTGTTTTAACAGCGACAAGGTGAATTCAGAGACTGAGTTAAAACAAAACAAACAGCTCAGGCTGTGTGTTGTGCCTGAGTATCCTGGAAACAAAGAATCAAAAAAAAAATTGTTATAATGACTTAAAATACTTCCTCTGTGAATTTATTCAAGAGACATTCATATAAAAAAATGTGGGAACATTTTATTTATATAAGCTTGGATAAGCATAAAACAAAGATCTAGCTACAGTTTAGTGGCAGTGTTTTCTTTTATTTTAGAATGAAAGAGATGGATACATATTCAGGAATCATTTCAACATTAATAAAGATTCCTTTTTCTTTAGCTCCATCATACTGTCTTCTCCTCTTTTCAACTACTTATTAGGGTGTCTGTTGAGAGGTCCCATATTTATGTCTTGGATCATGCAACAGGCCACTTTTTTCCCATCTCATTCATGATCCTTCCCAACCATCTGGTTGGTAATGGGTTTACAAGTAATTTCATATTTTCCAAGGCTGTCTCCAGCCAAATCAATATAGAAATAATAGTAACCATTTGGGATAAACCATATAATGTCAAATTCACCCAATATGACTGATAAAAGACACCGTATGGAAAGCTGTTTCCTATAATTTTGTGGTATATATTTTTTTTCAATTTTTAAATGATCTATGAGTCCCTAGGTCCACTTTTCCAATTTATTTGGAATAAATTAATATTATTTCCTCATGCAAAATGAGGACAAAATTATTTGTTATCTAAGTCATCATAGATACTCAAGACAGGTATAGAATACTCAGTGGCTCTCTTTTGGTCTGCAAACTATTACCAGAACATTCCTGTGGACTGACTATATCATTCACTTTGAGTCAATATGAAAGGACTTTCCAAGGTTGTGGCCACATCAATAGTAGTGAAGGGAATGTTTGTGTCTCTGTGTTTCATTCTTAAAGTAAGAGATCGACTATAACACCTTGATCCTTCTGAGTGCCTCATAAAGTGGTGCTGTAGGAACTGGAGACTGGCACCAAACCAGCCTTTGCTGTGGCAGTCACACATTCTAATGGAATTGTTAGTTTTGCAATCTTTCTGTACACAGGGAGCTTTAAGGTTCAGCATTTTCACTGTAAGTGTGAGGCAGACCTCCAAGGGGTGTGAGGCCACTCCTTACCCTCTTGTGGAGATGCCCATGGCTAACCCTGCCTCACAGAAACTCTCCAGCTATTGCCCTTTCTGTAGCTATGTACTCACAGCAGATACATTCAGATAGTATCAAATAGCAAAAAGTTAAGAAATAAATATGTGTGTGATCTATTAGGTTGCATCAGTGTGGAAAGAAAACAACAATAGCACTTCTTCCCTTAAAAGAAAGTGCAAAATCCTCATCTAGTCTTGAAAGAAAATGTATTTCTAGGAAAAACATCACTTAAGGAAGGCAGGCATTTCTTCCTTCAGTTTATGAAAGAAGGACTGCAAATCCTGTTCTCTCAGGAACCTGCTGGTTCCTGATGAGGAGCTTAGGTTACTCACTTTGGGGAAAACTTCTTTAAACCTCCTTTTGATCAACCAACTCTCTTCATGAGCTGGGTAGACACAAACACTGTCAGTCACAAGCTGCCACACGTGGCATTGCAAAAGGAATCCCATGACATTTGCATTCTTCCTGACAGTCTTTCCTCCTTATTGGTTTTAGAGAACCTCAGCATCTATCTAAAAATGTAGCTGAAAACCGCTGGCCTTTTATGTTCAGAAGTCCTATTACCACTTGAGAAGTGTGAAACTACTCTGTTGTATTATTGTGATTTTCTTCAGACTTGTAATTTTTCATGTACCATTGGAAAGAGAAGAGTGACGTTTACAGCTGAATTGAGGAAGGTCCAGCAGATAGCATTTGTAGAAATGAGAAAAGAGCATAATCAGAGGAAGATAAATCAGAGGCTTTATTATGGAGGTTGTGGCTATTTCTCAGAGCAGCATACAAAACCAAATTGAGACACTCCTGTGCAGTCCAAGTTCTTGGTCCGGGGCAAAAAATGCATTGAATATTTTTAAGAAAAAACACTGTGTATGTCAAAAGGTGACTAGTAAGTTTTGACACTGGTAATTCTGTAGCATCACAAGGTTATTCACCTCCTACAGGAAGGCAATTCAGACCTTTCAGAGAAAGTTAATTCAAAGCCTTACACATCTCTGCAGCCTTTCTCTTCATGTTATTCAAATTTAGGCATATTAATCATTATTTTTTGTTGTAAGTGTTCCCTACTGCCTTGCATTCTTCTCAAGGTGCTTCTCACTTTCAGACACATTGTCAAAGAGTGTCTCCCATTTCCTCCAATCTTCATGGCAAGTACACTGATTTTTGTGGTATGTCCCAAAGGAAACACCTCCAAATACCACTGTACAAGAAAGAAGTACAATGTTAGTGACCACACCAGTTTTCTGCTTGTATTCCTGGTGTGCCTCAGAGTCCCTAGATTACTACTGTCAAATTTGGGAAATGTAACTATTGGTATAAACTTGTTTGTTGCTAGGCATACATTCACTACACTGGAGTGATCATCCTCACTGGTAAACACCTAGAAATTACTAGAAAAATCCTAGATACAGGATAATGCCTTGGTCACTTTCCTTGACATGATCATTTCAACTGCCCCCGGCAGGGCTGCAATCTTTAGTAGTATTTGGGGTTTTACTTTAAATTGAATGCTTTAAGAGCTGAAATGTGCTTTGCCTGCTTTGTTCTGGAGGTCAAACAGGACCTTTGAGTGCTACCATGTAGAAACTTGCTCAGCACCTCACTGCTCAGTCAAGCATCTCCATCCATGTGGAGGCTGCATCACCTGTCCTCCCTCCCCCTCACATCAGCCAAAGTCTGTTTCTGCTCCATCCTAGTGATCTGCAACTGCACACTGCATTCATTGCTGGACAGCAGGTGATTCCTGACAAACAGAAGGCAGTTCAGAAAAAGACACTTAAGAACAATTAAAATTTTAAAGTGAACTGTTTTTTTAACATGTAAGAGTTAGGTATTTTCAAGTTCTCTAAAAATCAAAAAGCTGGAGCATGACAATGGTCTACAGATAATTGAAGAATGCAAATAGCCAGAAGGAAAATTATTACCTGGGTCCAGAAATTATGAATCTGAATATGAAATTAGAACTGTAGAGCTTAGAGCCAGGAAAATCCTCATCTGAATGGAGCAGACTCCCAAGGGAAAGTGGTAAAGACACCATTTGTGGAAATTAAATGTTTAAAAACAATGTTGGGCTGCTTCCTATTTCAGTACACAAGGGAACAATTTTTCACAGATAAGGACATAGACAACATGACCTGATAGACCTTTTCTACCACTAGACTAGAGGACTGAAATCCAAGATCTATATCCTGAACTATTGAAAACATGACTGAGGACAAGAGTGTTATGCTGATTTCTATCACTTGAAGATCTGGCCTTACCTCAATTTTTTAAAGAATAGGTCTGGGAAACAAACTTCCTGCATCAATAAACCTGAGTGTGATAAGTGTTGCATGCAAGGAAGTATCACATATACTGAACCTGTTCTGCAAAAACATTTTTCTGTTTGGAGGTACCACAACAGTGCCAAAGAAAATCAAGCCTAATCAGACTTGTTGGTGTTTAAAGATTTATAGTTCATTCTTAGCCAAAAGCTGTGATAATTAGCACCACACCAGGGCCTGGACACAATCCAGTTCTTTAAGGCATAACTAATAAAGTGCCACATGGAGTGGTATTGCTGAGGTCACATATGGGACATTGTTTTCTACTTGAAGAAAGTAAGTCTCTGTCGTTCCTTCTGCCCTTATTGGAGACTATTTGATCTGTCACCAAATAGGAAATTGAGAGTGAAATAGCAAACAGCATAGAGACTGCACTCAGGGCAGCAGGCAACCCACCAGTCAAACCTCCCTGCTAAAAGGAGCAACCAAAGCTGATGGAAACTGCATAAGTGTATTTCATAATATGAAAGTGCAAGAATATTATTCCCAAATCAGGCAATAGAATGACTGAGATGATTTATGTAGTTTTATTAAAATAAATTTTTGCTCAGGCCTCATGAAGTTGAGCTGGCTGGAAACCAGGTTGGCCTGGCCTTGGTACAACCCCCAAATGATACTGCTGCAAAAGGTGAGGAGCACATGATCTTCCATGAAAGGCCTGCACATTACAAATAAGAAGTAAAAAGCATTAAAGGGAAGCTTAATATAGTCATACAATGAAATCCAGTAAGCCAAATGTTAGTTGAAAAGATGGGTTTTGAGTTTGTGCCAAAAGCCATCTCTACCCTCCTTCCTCTAAATATATCCCTCACAGGTGGCTGGGATGTATTTTTGAGCCCATGGTGGGGCTGTAGATTCCACACATGACTTTTTGACTGAGTCAGTCTTTGTGTAACTTACACATCCACAGGTCAGGTAGAAAGGGAGATGAATCACTCTGCTGCCTGCAGCCAGAGTGAAACATGAACCAAGGCAGTTATTTATATCTGAAGTCCAGTACTTTGTGCTGGGATGCAATGTAAGACTGAAACACAGAAACAATGGTGACTGTCACCACAGTTTCTGAAGCTGCTTCCTCACTCCCATAGTACAAAGTGTGGGATGGGAACCTCTGCTTTCCTGTGGTGGTGGGAGATGCCTGATTTACACTCACCCCCTCCTAGTCTAGGAGAGAAAAATACTGTGAGCCAGGCAATAAGGACACAAATTTACTGAGGACCATGATATGAGACAGCACATCACCTCATACAGCAAACTGTGTGGCAGGGCAGGAACACACAAACTCCAAGGCTGCATTTCCATCAGCTGTAGATCTTTCATTAACTGACATTTTTCATGATGCACAACAGATGATGTGCATAAAAAGCTCAATGTTCCAGACTTCTGAAAATTATTAAGGGTTTTTCAACACTGCCCATATTATCAACTTCTTTCTGTGTAGCACCTCGGAAGTGACTTACAGTTCCTGGACTTTTCTTATAAAAGCAGGATTTACCATGTTAGTTTTCCTTTATCATGAAATATAGCTATAGAAAAACTTAGTTTACACAAGTGGATGCCAAGTTATTTTCTAGGAAGAGAGATTTGAAATTCTTTGATAAAACATGAAATAAAGGAAAATTATTTTTTTAAATGCAAGAAATCTTGATTTCTGGCCTCTTTTTCAATTTAAATTAGGGGGAAAATGACCAAAAGAAAAAAAACACATTATCTCCAAGAACTTATCTGCATAGGAGAAATAACGAGAAGTCTGTGCCATGTACATAGGACGTATCTCTTATGGTTATGTGCAGATTCTCTGAGGATCAGAAGCTGGGAGCCTCCCGATGTGCAATACAAAAGCAGTTCCGGTGGTTTGGAATGACTTCTACTCCGCTGGGTCATTAAAGGATAGACACTATGATTGCATAAAAAAGTTTTGCATGACTCTGCTGCCTTTCTGTGGTTTCCTGGCAGCACTGAGTGGCTTATGATCTGTAAGCAGAGAGGAAGACTCCCACAGAATCCAGAGGAGCCTTCTAGGGAGGGAAGGGATTCATCACTTTCTTACGCCAGTTTTTTTGTGACAGCAGCAAGCGATGACTCCTGCATGAGCCAGCATGACAAAAATTTAGTGTGTAAAAGGTTCAATTCATAGTTATGTACTTCAGCCAATGACTACCTAGAGCAGCCTGCAGGATACGATCTAAATCCCATAAAGCAGAGCTAATATTAAAGTGTTCTCCCAAATGCTGCTGTTTAAATCAGTCAACCCAACCTCATAAAATTTAGCCTACTATATTTCACATATTAGTGAGTTGACAGTAGTTTGTTCATATTATTCATGGCTAGGGCTGGAGACCCATGAAGTTCCTTTAGCTCTTGAAACCTCTCTGTAATAGCACATTTCAAGGCTAAGCTGTGCTCAGCCTCTGTTTTCTCCTCACATTTGTGAAAGTGGCATCACTTACCTACTCTCTAAAAGCAGTTTGAAGGTGATTTAATATCAATAGAATGCTTAGAAAATAAATAAAGCACTGAATTTGTGCAATCTTTCCCCAGAAGGACAAGGATTTACCTCAACAGTTTCAACAAACTGGGGACTGTTTAAACAAATAAAAGTAATTTCAAAAGTTGACTATTTGGGTTGACAGCATTCTCCTGAAGCTGAAGAGTCTCCAGAGTTTGTAAACCTCATCCTGAAACCGTTCCAGTTGGAAAGATAGATTGTCCTGTTCCAGAGGGAGTCTGAATTGCAGTGCTCCTTCTTTCTTCACCGACCCATGCAGCTCGACACTCTGCCGTGCTGTGCACAATGTAGTTGCCAGCCATGGATTTCGTGTAACGGAGGAATGTCACAACTTTTGGGGCTGAAGAGGGATCCTCCACTCCCTCCTGTTTGCAGCACTATCTGGGAATGGGAGAGGGGAAAGTAGATACTGCTTGAGTGTCCTCTTTTCCTGGAGATTGTCAGTCGCTGCTATAAAGGAAAGGTGCCCTGTACCCGCATAGACCAAGAAAATCCCACAAGTTTATTGCTGCTGCTGCCCCTGAAAATCACTCCACCCATGTGGCAGGAGAGAAGTTAAACAAGGAATATTTTGTATTCTAAATAAGAGATGAGCTCTTTAGGAGGCTGAAAACTTCAGAGTGTTTTTCACACTTTACAGGAGGTCACAGCAGTGTAAGTTCACATAGGTTCAGTGGTGTTGCTGTCTATCTGTGCAGTGTTTAACACTGGCACAGGATCTGGTGACTGCAGACCATGAGGTTAAACCTTCAATATACCTTTTTTTCAGAACAGAGCAGTAATTTGGCCTTCAGCCTGTTGAAACCAGCCCACAGAGGTCACATTGCCCACACTGGTGTGGTAAATTGTGTCTCTGCCTTAAAGATGTTGAGAGATGGCTCATACTGTATACAGCACATGATACAGTAGGCTTACCACAAAAACTTTTGAAAACTTTGGTTTCATGTGTGTTTCATGAACCAGTCTATTAAAACAGGATGCTACACCAATTTCCCTTGAAGGAATATATATATGGGCATGAACTCTGGAGGTATATTCCTCAGAAACTCCACCAGTGACATTTTCATATAACCCCAAGTTCATCAGGGGAAGCAAAAAGCTCTATGTAAGAACTTAATTTCAACCTATCAAGACTCACTGTGGAAACAAAATTTAAAAAAGCTGCATGAAACATGTTCTTCATTTGGGAGTGTAAAAAAGGAAAGATCTATTTATTTGCCATCTCTGCTAAGGAAGCAAAATATATTTGGAAAGGAAAACCTTTTATACCTTTCATACCTTTCATACCTTTCATACCTTTCATACCTTTCATACCTTTCATGACTGATATCTTAATCTTTTTCTACTGCTTCTCTTTTTCATTTCTCAGTCCCTCCCCATATCTAGGAAGTCTTCCTACCTTCATGTGTAGTATACCTTCTATACCCCAGTGTCAGGTTCAAAGACAAGGGCTTCTTCAACCTTGGTATCAAATCTCTTCTTGAAGCCAACTCCTGCTATACATTACATTGGAACTATTAAAATTTGCATTAATTTAACAAGTAGCATTCTTCAGCTGCCCCATATGCCTACCCACCTGTCCTAACAGCAAAATAAATATGTTAGCTAAAACCAGCAGATTTTGCCTTACGTCTAGGTGAGCTAAGAACATACATGCAGCCAGTTATGGGGGTTCAGCTGCCTTGCCAAATCTGTACATTAAGTTCCAGCTGATTGCATCCCCATCCTGTAAACTGAAAACTAATTTCTTAACTCAGAGTTGGTCCAGAAAAAAATCTTCTTCCTGTCTAATCACACAGGAATAACAGCTTAGTATCGGTGCTTTACCCACAGAAACAGGTGCAGACTGAGCGAAAGTTTGTATTTGAGGCTCATACATGTAAATCCAGTACAATTTTAAACTTGTGTCAAATCTTTATTCAATCATAAATATATCTGATAGTTATTTGCTGTCTAAGATTCTGTGACATTTTCATGAAACTATGGTCCTTTATGTGGATGAGCATGGAATGAAATGGGTTACCCTAAACTATCCAAAAGTTATTCCTATAGTATTTTCATTTTGCTATGATAGTTTCATTGAGCTCTACTGGTAATGCAGTATGGTGGAAATTTTACCTGGATTTAAAAAACAAAGAAAAGAGATATTCAGTCTCAAGTAAGTCTGACTATGACTACATGAGTCTTCAAATTTTGGTATGGTATAATATTTCTCTCCAAAAAAAGAGGGCAGAATATTTCACACAATGAAATATTTAAGGAAATAAGCATGCTAGATCACTCTGTGGAGTGACCTGAAGCCCTAAAGAAACTAAGCCAGGCTCCAGGAGCTTTTTACCCTATAGCTTCATGCTGACTCTGCTATCCAGCTCTGTGTTTGGTAACAGTCAGGTAACATAGAACTGTGCAGCCTGAATGTGGTCTTTAAGAACATCACACATTATTTACAGATCTTCATTTAGACTAGTACTTCATTGTAATTCAACTTCAAAATACTCTTTTCTTATAAATCTCTCAAGAAATCCAGGATGAAAAAATAAAATTTCTGGAAAAGGCAAATTCTCATAATTTAACATTAGATACCAACTTCTATGAATATGCACCCACCTATTATCAGATATTCTGAGATGTCATTGCCACTAAAATATATTCTGATAAACAGTTTTGTATATAACCAAGTTGTAAATGACAGTTATAATGGCATGGGAAAGTGAAAAATACTGCCCATTATTTGAAAGAAGTATCAGTTTATTCACTTGAGTCCGAACACAGCCTATATCTTAGCTTAGTATCTAAAACAGACTCAGCAAATATTTAAAAGGAATTAGCCTAGTCCTTCTTTACTAAAGTTAGTACAGTTTCAAACATTGCTCTTTCTCATTTCTCATGAAAGCTCCTGTGCTTCCACTTCATCAAAAAAGTGTTTTGAAGTGCTGCAATCCCACCCAATTCTGGTAGAAAAAATTCCATTTAAAACTTTTGGCCATCTTTCCTGTTCACCTATTAGCACAACTGAAAAACAATAAACCAATTTCAGGTTAGGTCAGTCAAAAACTAAGCTGAGATTTATGGTTAAGCACAACTGAACAGCTTTCAGAGCTGCTGTTGGTGATTGACTAAGACTAGATTTGTTTAAACAGGAAGATATTTATGAACCATTTTTCACACTATTTTATAGTATAGCTGAAAATTTTAATTCTTATAGGTTTAAATGTTTGCACACCACTTTTCTGGGCACTTCAGTTATCCCAGTTGACATAAGAAATGGATCAAATAAATGGGGCATTCTGAAAATAATGGGTGGTGGTAGAGGACATAAATTTTAGCTCTACTGTTTGAAACACAAGTCATTCTGTTATGTAATTTTTTTTTTAATTACACCAGTTTTCTAAAAAGAAAATTGCATCTTTTCTTGGCAAATTCCAATAATGCTTGATATATTACAATTTTCACTAAGTTATATAAAAGATAAAATTCTAGACGAGATGAAAGAGACAAGTTCTTTTTGACTGATATTTTCATTGTAGTGCATCTTGGATTTGACCTCATTCTGTCACTCCAAAGAACATAAATAGTACTGAAGAAAACAGACTAGCGTTATTCTTCAAAACTGTATAAATGTATTCCATATTACCTTATGTATATGCAACTCTTGATCTTCCTCTACTGCAGCACACGTGTTATTGTTACCATATGGTTGGCCATGTGCCTTCATTTACCGTGGTTCAGTGGTCCAACAAGCATGGGAGAAAAGGATTGGAATCACATCCAGTGCATATAACTGATGAAATAAGGATATGCAACAGAAAAACAAGTTATCCAAAGAAAAAAAACCTTTTCCAAAAAACACTAGAACATGCCAAAAACCAAGGAATTTCACTTTTTACGACAATTCTAATTTGTGAGAGAAATCCAGTGGCGATAAGGACAATGTGTTCTTAATGCCTTCTGTTTAGCCCTTATGTTCCAGGGTTTTAGCTTTGCTTTGCAAGAATTGCTAATAAGGGAACCACTTAAAGTGATGAAATATAGACTATTCCAATGTGCATCCAGTGATATATAACAAAACTTGCCTGTGTTATATTATTCTTTGGTGTATGGATTAATCCTGGCAGTTGTTTTCTAGCAAATATCAGCCTTTGGTGGACCATGTTGAATTGTTTACCTTGAAGTATGGGTTTCATTGTCATTCAACTAAACAATAATTCTTTGTTTACTTAGCTGGATTCAGGCAGTGTAAGTTACTCACAGTATCTACAGAGTGAATTTTAGAGTATTATTTCTGTGAAACCATTCTCCCAAATGCACGAAATGCGCGTCTGTATTCCTTTAAGACTTGGGGTGAAATAAGCTCAGTTTACCACATCTAAACGTTATGTTGCAACTATACCCACTTCCTCTCATCATCTCCCTCCAGCTAGCCCCCAAGCCAACCAAATATCTTCATCTGAAGTTAACAGAAGATTCTAATAAAAACTAAGAATGTGTCTATGCTATACTAGTGCAAGACTAAGCCAGAGGATGTTCACAGTAACATCCTTTATTGCCTGGGTTTAGGAGTTTGAATCTCTGTTACATGGTTATTCCCAACGCATTGGTTTGGCCCTAGGACTTACAGCCATGTGTCCCAGAAGCCTATCCCATGCACAACAGAGCCCCTCTCACCACTGACACACGTGTACAGGATGCACATTTCTGTGGCAACAAATGTCTGAGGAATGCTTTTCTGAGGAGGGGTGAGGGCTGAATATGGGTGATATGTACATAGAAGATGCATAAATGCAACTGATGAGGTGATTGTTATATGGAAAACAAATGGAGAAGAGTCACTCCAAAGTAAAACATCTAGCACAGGCAAATCGGCTTGCACAGCTCTGAAAAGGCACATGGCCAACTTGGGGTTCATATTTTCTGTGCAAAAGAGTCCAGAAGAAGTAAAGAAACAACAGGATGCCAAAATATAATGGCAGTCCAGTGTTTAACTGTGTGGACAGCCTAGTACCTTATCCTTTTCTATTATTATTATTGTCATTAAAAATTAATCAGTTGGATTTGTCTGTTTCTTTTGCACTCTACAAGTGGAGGGGAAGCAGAGGGGAAGGTGCTGAACTCTTCTTCCTGATATGCAATGATAGGAAACATGGTTATGAATCAAACCTGCACCAGAGAAGGCTCAGACTGGATACTGGGGAGGATTTATTTACCAGGACGGTGGTCAAATACTGGAACAGGCTTCCTAGAGAGGCAGCTGATGCCCCAAGCCTGCCAGTATTTAAAACACATTTGAACAATGCACTTAAAAAAGTACTTTAACTTGGTCTGCCATGGATTGGTCAGGCAGATGGACTAGATGATAGTTGTAGGTTCCTTCCAAGTGAAACAGACCGTTCTACTCCATCTACTTATCCCCACATAGCTCTGAGTCACACCAAGACCACTCTTGCCCTGGAAAACAATTCAGAGGCATTACAGTTGTAAGATTTTATTGGAGTGAACATTTATCAGGATGAAGACAAGGGGATGTCATGGTGGAAATGCTCAGCAGTGCTTTCCACTGTGTGCTGAACAACATCTGAAGAACTACAGGGGAATAGTCCTGTATGAGACTGTGCCAGGATAGCAGGGAGTTGCTGTGTGGGGCTGTGCAAGCTACAAACGAACCCACTGGCACAGAAGCAAGTTCAAAGAACATAAAAGATGTAATGGCAGCTGTAGACCTTGACGTCCTCACTGAACATGATAATGTCTGCAATTAATTGATTGCAAAGGTATTTTTCTTGACTAAATATCATTTTTCCACAGAACCTCTGTGTCTTGTAAGCATTCCACATGGACTGAGGATAAGTAAACAAAAATCTGCTTTAATTTTTAGGGAACTGATGATGTTGGTGAGTTTGAGTCAGACAACTCTTTTTCTCCTTTGTTTTCTGTATGTCTACTGTTGCTGCTTATCAATTTTTGTTAGGCTTTTAGTCTCCAAGAGATTAATGCAACCCAATACTTTCATGCAATGTTTCTTCCATATGTATATTTAATTATCTGGTTTTACTTCTCGTACAGACACCACTATGGAGAACAATTCATGCCTCTGAGGATAATCAGAAATAAGAACTGAAGCAGTATTACTGGTGGAACAGTTGGGTATAACAATTTGGAGAGGCTAAGCTGGTAATGGCTAGGGCCATAAAACAGAGGTGCTCAAGTGTTAGACTATGAAGATAAAGAATATGGAGGAGCTGCTGGCTTTTGGCTAATGAAGAGCTCAGTTTCATTTTCTGCAGCTGGGCAAAACATGCCTGAGTCCCTCATATTGCACTGCAAATACTGAGAAGCAGCAAAACAACAAACTCATTAAAATGAGGCACCACAAGGAAAGGAAAACAAACAATGGGAGCCGCACATGAGTTACATATTCCTGATGTTGTGCTCTATATTACAGTGAAATGTCGCAAGTTCAGGTTTTGGGGTTCCTACTGAAAATTTAAGTTACTCCAGCTTGTGCTCTTAGCTGGCAGTATAGAGCAGTAAGTTATACTATCAGGGTGCATCAGGATAGACAATATTTCCCTGCAGGCAGACACAGTGTCCCAAGACTGAAAACAAGCAGTATAATTGGGGAAAAGAAGAAATGTTAAACAACTTGGAAGGACCTGGAGTCAACAGCAGGAAATACTACTAAGTCTTGTCCCACCCTTAATCACACCACCAGTTTCCCCCCAGTCACACTGTGTGCGGCTTCATTTTACCTCTCTTACCTAGATACCTTCAGAAGGAGTGAAAGAAATCACCAAATAAAAAGTGTAAACCACAGTAGGATCCTAAATCCCTCTTCTACCCACATCCTCACCTTAGTAGTGTCCTATACTCTTGCTTCTCCTCTTCATGGATAATCTCCTCTTCATGGATAAACCTGATATTCTTTGCTGTACAAGTCCTGAAGTAGAAAGGGAATTGCCTTCTAGTCTGGGAGTCTAATTATAGTCTAGGAAATAAAGGCACTTCATTGAAAAATGAGAGCCCTGGGTTTGAAACATCTTACTCTGAGAGATCATGAACCTCATTTCATCTACTGTGTCTAACTCTGAGGCCAAGGGCAGCTGCTTCCTCCTCTCCTTGGGTCAAAGGATGTTTTATCAACTGCTGTTGTGAGCTGCCACGCTGTGAACTTCAAGCACAGACTTTTAAGATGAAAAATGTACAATGCATTTATATTTCTGTTACATGGAATTGATTCTTGAAATGTTTCCTGGTGATTCTACCAGATCATTGGTGAAAGCCCACATTTTCTTCACTTCACTTGTTAAGTAATTGCATAGTAAAACAGGTTCCATTTTTAAGCTGTCATTAACTTTATATATTATCTAGTGCAGTTACTGAAATTTGATATTTGAATCATGCTTCCAATGACATCTACTGCAATAATCTCTTATTAAATATACTTTTATTTCTATTATTATTATTATTTCTGTGCAAGGGATGGGTGATTCTCTAGTCATTCAGGTTTACATTTTCCAAATTTGTTTGCTACAGAAAAATCCTAGAAGGACTTTCCTGGGAACTGAGGTGGAAATTTAGTGTCTGTAACTGGGTGTACTGCCGGGTGGATCCAGCCTTCAGTTTCCTGTTTCCTCCACACAGTTCACACCCACAACCTTGCTCATGCAAACGTGAATCCTTCCCCTGCCAGGAACGCTGTGTGACCATGGAGGAATGGGAGGAATGGGTTGTCTTTTCATGCTCAATTTAGTAATATGTTACCAAGAAGCAGCATTTGCCACTGGAAAAAATGCCTTATAGTAACAAATCACTCAGATTCCTGAGGGACTAATAGGAAAATCTGCTATCGAAGAAGACAGTGTAGCATACACTGTCCTGTGAGCACTTACCCTTTCATTTTGCAATATTGCGTAAGCGTAGCAAACAAGTAGCCACTGTGTGATATTTCAGATATAATGTCATGTTTTGAAACCCATTCAATGTACTTTCTATTTGCTGGATTTCATCCTACAGTTTTAGTCTAGTATTACTGGAAAACATGCTGAAACTTATACGAAAAAAATTTAACTTTCTGTTCTTATTCTCTTCCAAATTCTTTACACATTTTCAGGTATGTGCTGAACATGCTGAATATGTTGCTTTACACATTTTCAAGTAGGTGCTGAATTCTCTATCAAAAAATTTTAGTTCTTTGGAGAAAAGAATCCATTGGTCTTCCAACAAAAATCAGATTAAGTAAATCCTGAGACATCCTGAAGCATAGAAAGATTGACTATCTTAGTCTAGTGAATGGTCTGGGGAACCCAAACAGACATTGTCTCCCATGCACTTGATTATTTCATAAAAACATTTTTCAGCCTATGAAAAATAGCAGGATATGGGATATGGGATATGGGATATGGGATATGGGATAATGGGATATGGGATATGGGATATGGGATATGGGATATGGGATATGGGATATGGGATATGGGATATGGGATCAACCCTCACTACGACCACCAGCCATGTTTGAGCCTATGTTTTCCCAAGCAGAACACCAGGATGCTCAGGGAGAGGAGCATCTTTACCAGTTTCTCTTCAGACACTGAGGGTGTTACTGAGATTTAAACACCTTTTCCACCTGTAATGCACAGAGATGTTTAGTGTCTCAGAGGACTACAGACCCTAAAATGAAAATCCACAGAAGTGACAAAAACCTCCTGTGGATCCTAAATGCTTAATTTAAAGATATATTACATTCACCAGTTCTTAATCAGGACCTGCTTCTTCATTGGTTTTTGAGATGGACTCACCAACTGGCAGGGAGATAAGTGTGTCACTCAAAATTTCAAGTCTATCTGCACTCAGCTGATGATTACTTTGACAGCCAGCATCTGTTCTGACACATAATAGGATTGGTTAGTAAGCTGGATTGTGCCAAAAGATGTTCTGAGTACAAATGATGCTTTATGAGTATTGGAAAAACACTGAGTTGATGTTTTACTCAACTATAAGAGGTAATTGTGTGTAAAGTGTACTTTTTAGCATTTCAACCAGACAGATTCTTACCTTCTTTCTCCCAGAGGAATATGAGGATATCAAAAATTCTGAAAACAGGCAGAACAGGAGAAGCAGCAGTAAACATATGGCTGTATTCTGTTTTAATGTAGATTGTTAGATACTTACAAGGGTGTTTCTAACAAAGAGTAGCTTCTCCCATCAGATTTCATGCACAAAAATAAAAACAAGCTGGTAAAATCATAACATTTGAATATATGTCTATCTCTGTCTCTCAATGACAATTGTAAGCCAGGCTAGCAGTCTTCAGGGAAAGTGTATTGCATTGTAGAAAAACTAAGTTTCACTGGAAAAATGTTTTCTCTCTTGATTTTTTTTTAAAATACTTATAAATAGATCAAATTCAGCTCTGAGGATAACAGTGATGAGCTAATTAATCTTGTTGGATGTGTACATTTTGCATAATGATGGCTTCTTTGTTTAGAAGAATATTTTCAGTGGTTGGGTTTCTTATTAGATTTGGTGCTCTTATTGGTTATAGCTTCTTTATATTAAATCTTTATCCCTAAGGGGAAGATTGAAGGCAGAGATTTCAACAGTCCCTGCTGGTTATTATGTCTTGTGTTTCATTCCAATTACTTCAGCAGATTTATTGTCAGGAAGATAGATGCAGAAAAATTCATGCATAAAACCTTTCTGCCTCTTAAGCTGTATTTTTATTTTCCAGGCACAAAAATAAAAGAAATTAACAGTTCCTTCGTAAATGAACATTGAAGAGTAGTTCAGTTGAGCTGTTCAGTAGGAAAGACCAAGGCCTGCATGTTCCCTTGACTGTACTTCTTAAAAGAATATTGAACTAATATCAGTTATTGAACTAACAATATCAGTTAACATGATGGGATAAATGTAACTGATTTTTGCAATATTTAAAAAAAATATTTTTCATTATGTTGCTTTCATTTTCCTGTGGTTTTATTTAAAATATTTATTTTCGTATTGTAGTCATAAATTCTGCACTCACCTGACTCTTGGAAATGAGTTGACAAGACCATTGTAACAAAGAAGAGTTACAAATCCCATTGGCTGACCAGAACTAAGGGCTGTTATTCAAGGGAGAAACAAGTAAGAAAAATCCACATCTGCAAAAGTGGAAGTGTTTAACATTTATGAATGCACTGGACAGCCTTCTTTAGATACTTTCTCCTCATCACTTTGTGTCTATCATATGGCCATTAAGTCCCAGGTTTTACCTCTTCACGTGGCAGTGAGAGAGCACCGTGCACCAGATATTCTGTCATGCCATATCCTGAACAGCTGCAGAGCCCTTCAAGAGAGAAGGCTGGGGAAAGCAAGGAACTAGAAAAGGTTTTCAGTCTTGCAACTTATTCTCTGAATATGTGAATGCCAAACTACCACAATATGTCAAGATTCCTGAAGAGCAGCAACAAGAATTGAGCCACAAGTTCATTTTGCTATTTTGATGAGCTCCTGTGCTTTGTGTTCCCCACTGTGTGGGGATAAGTGCTCCACAAATATATCATCATAGTCCTGTGCTCAAAGGGAGATGACAGTTTTTTAAAAGGAAATGCACAAACAAATAAAAGGTAAAGATGAAACAGAAGAATAGGGTCCAACATCACATGGAAGCTGCAATAAATCCTGAGATTCACTGTAAAAATCTTTGTCCATCAGATCACACAACGGTGGGTTGGCCTTGGCTGGACATCAGGAGCCCACCAAGCCATTCTCACTCCTCCTCCCGAGGAGGGCAGGTGAAGAAAATAAGATTAAAATCTCGCAGGTTGAGATAAATGCAGTTTGAGAAATAAAAGCAAAGGTTGTGCACAGAAGCAATAGAAGGGAAAAGTTTTGTTTTCTATTTCTCATCAGCAGGACATGGCCATCCATCCTGGGAAATAGGGCTTCAGTATTTAATAGTGATTTTCTTGGAAGACAATCACATAAAAAATGAATGTTCTCACCTCCTCCTTTCTCTTAGCTTTTTTTTTTTCTTTTTTTCCTGAGCATGACATCATATGGTGTGGAATATCCTTTTGGTCAGTTTGAATCATCTCTCCTGGCTGTGCCCCCTTCCAGCCTTTTGCCCAGCATTATGGGCCTGTGGGAGTGGGGTAGGGGTGGGGAGAGCCTGGGTGCTGTGGGAGCAATGCTGAGCAGGAACTAAAATACTGATGTGTTCTCAGCACCAGTCTAGCTAAGCTACAAAGCAGAGCACTATATGGGCTGCTGAAGGGAGAGTTACCTCCATGCCTGCCAATCTTTATACATATAATAAACCAAATATACACCTTGAGTCCTATTGGAGCTGACAAAATATATTAACAAGGAGTCAAAGAAAGGAGCAGACAACTGGAGTGAGGGAAAGGTGGAAAAATTTATTTTATTTACTTTTCAACTGTCAAGGGAATAACTGCGAAAAGAAAACCTGTAAGTTGCATATGATGTTGGACAACTTTTTTCCACCTTTTTTTTCATTTTTTCAATATGCTGAGACTTCCTCTGTTGTTAAGTGCATCTGCACTAATTTGAAGGACACATTTCAAAATCTATTTATAGACTGGCTGCAACAGAATGACACCAAATTCAAGAACAGGAAAGCAGCAAATCTAAGGATGATGCCATTGTTGTGAAAGAAGACAAATACCCAGATACACAAAAGACTATGCAAGCACTGGGCTTCTGTAAAAAGTTTTCATCTTCATTTTGCAACTGTTAAGAACTGAAGCTCTTGTAATCTTATCTTAACAGTTTAAAAAGACTGAGTCTAGTTTCTTTCACATTCTTTTGTATACAAAAATCTCTATCTCTGTCTACTTGCTGTTGCTCTGACTATGCAAGACCATCTGTTCCCCAACCCTTTCAGGAGTCCACAATTTAAGGTTAGTCCACAAGCTAATTACCCTGGGGTAAGTCGTATCTAGGAACAAATACTTTGTGGTTGCCAGAATTTATTCTTCAGAGTTAATTTCATTTCTTAAGCAGGGATGTTCAAAATACCTCTAGCATTACCATTTTCACAAGTTCTCCTAAAACTGTTTCCTTGAAAGGCTAGTTGGCAGCATGCAACAATTACTCAAAGCAGATCAATAGTTTTTGTCCTCTCTCAAGAAACTGGGTAAAAGATCTTCCCAGACACAAAATGAGTGTGTCTGTGTTGTCACAACCTGGTAAGTCCTGGAAACAGAAGCTTCCTCCTGGGACCACAGCTCATGACTTAGCCCATGGTTCTCTGTTCTTCTGCAGCTCAAAGCAGCCAGCCCAGAGCCAGACACAACCCTGCACAGCACAGCCTTGGCCTGGGGCTCCCAGGGCTCCTGTCACCCCAGCCACCTCTGGGATAATGATTTAGCTCACTGTGTTTGTATGGGCAACATATAAGCTCATTGTTCTTTTATGTTTGTATAGTTCTTTCCCAAATTCATGAACTTCCTGTAATCAATTAATTAAATTTTTGTTTTACTTAATTTGTGTTTTTGTGCTGTGACTCTAAGAAGTTCAACACAGAGTTTAGAGCCTCAGAGGAGTTGAAATTAAAAACAACAGTGAGTTACATTTCTTCCTTCCCAGTCATAGATTGTTCCATCATGTGTGGAGCCACCTGATGTGGCTCACTCCCAATGGCTGCAGCTCTAGGGAATGCTCTAGATGGATTTGACAGGGAAAAAGAAGTTTTCTTCAAACACAGTTCCAGTGGGGATGAACTCACAAGATCCTGCAATAGACAAAATTATTTGAAATCCTTTACCATTCATAAGAGAGCAAACTTTACATCTCACTTTTTAGAGCAGAGACTATGTAAAATAACCAAGTGGGAAGAAAGAAATACATTTCAGGTATTATATATATATAGATAGGAAAATAGTAAAGTTTCTATGAAAGCAATGTCCTAAGATCATTCCAAACAACACATACCATTTGTATCTGGAAAAAATCTCTGTCTAATGGTTAAATTGAGACAAAAATTTCAGCACCTAAATTCAGGTGAATATGCTTCATGATGGTTGTATAACAAGAGGCTTGGGTCAAATGCCTTGTCCCTCTGTGAGAAAAAAGAGCCCAGAAAACTTAATTTTTTGTGCAGCTATAATGCCCCAAAAGTGTATAGCTTCTCAGGAAGAAAAAGCGCCAAGAAAATTAAATCCTTAAGGCTCATTTCAAAGTACTCACAGGACAATGTGTTCTGCTGTCAACCTGTTACCTTTTCAGTTTTTCCAGGCTGTAAGGGCAAAACTGGGCAACAGAATCTGGGCTCTGAACTGTGCAGGATTCAAAAATGTCACCCTGTTGCCTCATCTTATCATTGTGAAGTAAAACTTGTTTTTCTGGAGGTGATGAAGACCTGCAGAGGTTATTGTCTTCAATGAAAGCTCAGACTGAGACAATATTTGATGTCTCAGGTTTGGCATCCAGAATAGTTCATACCAAAGCTGAGAACCCTGTATGAATAGGTACTTCTCCAAGCATTTGGTCTAAGGGTCACAGTTTCTAGGTTTTCAAAATCCCAACATATTTCAGCAAGTGTGTTACAGCCCTTGGCTGAAAAAACTTAAACACAAAAATGTCTTTTAAAATAAGCAAGGGAGAAAAACAGTTTCACTCGGATGCGATGGAGTAAAGATCAGGAAACACTTTAAGGAAGTATTTTCATGTTTTTCTCAGGAAGACACATTATTTAAAGCTAGTAAACTGTAAAATTATGATAAAACAGGGGAACATATACCTTTCAATGGACTCATAAGAAACAAAGCTGAGGGAGATTTGTGTTATTCAGTCAGGCCACAGAAAAGAAATAAATATACAAGAATTGATAGAGCATCCCAGTTAACAGTCCACCTCATTGTATGGCTGTCACTCAGAAATATGTACAGGACAAGCAATAGTTGCAGAATACAGTGATGGCACACTCTGGCACAAATGAAACTGAGGAAGCATTGCCATGAATAAATGCCAGAATAAAGAAACTCTTTTCATGCTCACTGCTTCAGAACAGATGGAAGTTATTGACTAACTTAAATTTCTTCTCCACTTGCATCGTGTGCTGCTCAGAAGACTGTACTGCTATTTTTCTAGGAAAAGAATATGTTGCAATACACAATAGCACTCTAAGTGCATTGATCAGGTCGTTTGCAATTCAAGTATTGTCACTTAACTCTTAAGTTCCTTATGAAAGTTTCCAAGCAAATGAAAAAGGATAATTATTTTTTCGTGAGTTTTGGTGGGGCTTTTTTAGTGAGGGCTCTTCAAGTCAAATTGATTTTTTAAAGGAAGATTGTTGCCATAAAAACTTCTAGGGGGTCAGTTCAGAATAGTCCTAATTGTGATGAATTAATACATAATCTGACAGATGTTGTGGGCCTTGTTTACAGAAGCACTGTAGAAGGACACGGGTGTTTCAGTGAGTCATGAGCACAGAAACAGCTTTTCACATAATGGAACATAACAAAGAGCAAGAGAACGAGGTCTGGAGAATGTCTGTATTTACAGTCTAGAAATTGTGGTGACCAATATGTAGAGGCTGCAGTGAATAATCAAAGTGCAGTGAGTAGTATCTAACCTCAGTGTCTCTATTTGTTGGAATACTTTAAATGGGAAGAATGAAAGGAGCTCTTTTTCTTATCCATCTGCAATTATAAGGTTTGGAGAAAGCAGAAATTGCTTATGAGGGATGAAAAGTCTGAAGAAAGGAAAGAGACAGAACATACCAAGGGGCAGAAAAGCAATGCCAGAGGACCAGACTCCAACCAAAGAATGTTTCAGAGTTCTGAAAAAACAAGCTTAGGGAAATGGATTCCCCTCAGTTCTGTGTGATGTTATTAAAGTTCTTAGGACAGACATATGCATGTGTTTTATATTTCAAATATGTACTGCAAACAGGAAGGTTGATGCTTTAAGGGTAGAAATCACCTTATGGGTAAATTTCAAAAGTGGAAGTTTAAACTAAAGGCAAATTTGGGGAACAAACAGGTTTCAGGGCCAAGGATAGCAGTCTCATATTCAAGAAGGCAAAACCTACTTTGGGAGCTAAACTGAACCAAGGCTGTCTGAGATCCAAGAGCAACTTGGAAATCCTACATAGATATGTGGAGTGAGACCCAGCACAAGAGAGCGGGAAGGGCACGCTCAGCAAGACCTTAACACTAAGGGTGGACAGGAGACACCATCAGGTCTTTCATTTAACCATCTAAAGGCTCCTCCATCTATAGCCTTGTGAATAACTGTGTTGAATGCCTCTAGCAGTGGTCCCAGCTCTGCAGACTGGCTGCTGACCACCACCACAGGGGCAGCCAGCCATGAGTGCTGCTGTGGCCATCCCTTTGTCATGTTTGGCTCTGAACTTTGCCTATGTGTTCTACACTCTGACTCAGTTTTACAGGGTTTTCTTAAGAGGAATCTGTTAATGTTACCTTTCCCATGATTACTAGAAATAGTTGTGCTTTCTATAAAAGTTTTCAGATTCCTTGTATTTTTCAGTTTGTCCTGGGTCGTTTACCTTCTCCTCCTCCCCTTTTCAGTGTTGCCAAGTACCTTTGCTTCTTGTTGGATAAGTAAGCAGAACCAGATGCCAAACGAGGCCCAAGGGGACCAGGAAAGCTCAGCTGCCTCCTCCTAACCCTGAACAAGGCAGTTGATGCACACATCCCCTTTCACAAGAGAACAGAGGTTTTGTTTCATTTTGGAAACCAACAGCAAAGTCTGTTCAACTACAGCTTTACCCCAGGCCACCTCCAAACATTACATGGCTATTGGAGTGATCAAAACAAAAGCAAAATAAATAAAGAAAAATAATCATCTCTGCCTTATTGAGAATTTCTCTTAAAAATTGGAAGCCCTTTCTTTTGCTGATGCTTCAGGCACGCCTGCAACAATAGAGTTGGAAGCACTTTCTGATCTAAACCCAAAGGAATAGCTGTCCTGTTGAAATCACACAGTGGGGCACTTTTCTGTTTGTTTTTAGTTTAAAAAATATTGTCTACATATATATATTGCAGTTAGTAATATATTTTTTTTGAGTGTGTTATTTCATACTTACATAGCAAGAAGGCATTTAATAAAACCTCCATTTAGCTGAAAGAGAAAAGCAGGCTTGTTTCCTTTTCTGCAAAATGGGACTGATGAGTGTTTATGCTGAAAACACCAATAAATCTTCAGTTCTTTCTTTCCAGTTGCTTACGTTCTGTTCCCCGAAGGTTCTGGTTTTACAGTACCAGGGGAGTGCATGGGGTCCTTAAACAACTTTAAACACTTTTACAGTTTGAAGCTGGGGGTAATGTTTTTTTGGCCTCCTTCCCACAATTTCTTTCAAACACTGCAAAAAGGTTGCATGCTGCTCCTTCCTTTAGCAATACTATTTACAGGGTCTGCTGTTAATTCATAGTGGCAAAGTGTTTCCCTTTTTTTCTTCCACAACTCTAAGCTCAAGGGACCATTGAATGTGCTGCAGAGAAAAATGGTTTAATCCCCTCCAATTTGTGGCACAGTTAACAATTTCAGATTGAGGAACATTTTTGTGTTTCTGCACCAAAGTGTCCTGAATGTGCTCCTATCAAAATCTTCCAAAAGTCAGGTGAAATATTCAAACCTTTCTCATGAGGGTACCTGGTTTCTGCTGTGATGTGTAATCCAAAAATGCTGTACTTGAACAGCAGATGTTCAGAGATCTATCAGCAGTGAGGATTAAACCAGGCCTTGGTTGGCAGGTTTGAACAAAACACATTTCCTTTGATAGACCAGGGATCTTTTCAAACAAATATTTACTTTTGCCTTTCTAAGACAAGATCAGGCACTGTCTGATCAGGAGCAGGCCTGAAAATGGTTGGTGAGTGCATGTAAGGATCATTTATGTCTCTTTGTGTCTGCTGAATACCTCAACCTGCCTTCTTGCTCACTCTCCTTGGAAACAAATAGGCATATATAGGATTATATATTATAATTATATTATATAGGATTTATAGTATGTAGGAGTTATGTAGGTCTTCAGGAAACTGAAGAATCATTACATTTAGCCTTGCCCCTTTGAGGATAAAAGCATGCAATGCCAGCCATGCAGTAGATAGAAATAGAGGGAGTTTCATTCCTGACATGAGTTTGGTTACCTTTGTGTTAGCTCCTGCAGGTGAGCTCCTGCAGAAGGCAGGGGCAGCTGTTGCCAGATGCAAAGTATGACCCAGCTCATGACCTGGGCTCAGAAACCTGAGCCACCACGTCCTTCCCCCAGCAATACACACACCTGGTCTCTCACACTCTCCTTTAATTCAAAAGTACATTTGAAAGTGGACAGGCTGACTCTGGGTATGCCTTAAGGGATAGCACTTTATGGCTGCTTTTGTACTGCAATATTTAGTCACACAGCACATTTTTGTTTGTAGTTGCAAAGTTTACAATTGAACCATATGGAGCAGATTTTATTTTACTTCAGTTTATCACCAGAAATCAGCTCCTCGGCACTGAGCCCAGCTGATTTCATATTCTGTTGGTTTAAGGGAAGCAATGTAGGATTCCCTGTCTGTATATTCAAGCTCTTTAATTGACATAAACAAACAGAAAAACATTGTCTAGCATGAGTGGATGTTTACTCAGCCTTGTAGAATGATGAAGCATATCACTTTAAAAACCACACTATAAAAACAATCTGAGTTGTGATTGTTCTGAGGAATCCTGCAGCCCTTGCTCAGTATGAGGCAGAGTTATCTTTATTTTACCAGCACTCTAAACATGACTTCCAAAGTGACTGAAAAATATCAGATAAATTGATATGGTAGCTGTCTAAATGCAAAAGCCAGCAGAGTCAACAACAGGTTCAGGACTTCTAAGGGGAGTTTTTCATTCCCGAGGCAAAATCAATTCAATCCAATTTCTTCCATCTCTGAGGGATAAAATGGTACCCAGATTACCTAAAAATAACCATAACACTCCAGAAGCATAAACTAGCCACAACATCTTGAGGCCATCAAGATGGTCAAGGCCAGGTATTTCAGATGAAGATGCCCAAAAATTTTTGTTTCATTGTGCAGTGCTCCATCACACAAGACAATCTTCCTATGTTTAGTGATGACACAGGCCATAACAAGGAAATTTTAGCAGCTTTAAAATGCTTACATGTGTCAAGTCTTTTATCTGATATATCTGATATATCTGATAGCATATTCTGGTATTTAAAAAGTGAATTGGGCCTTCCTGACAATGTTCAGGGGAAGAATTATCTTCAAGTGTAGTGCTGGAGTGCTGGTCTGAATAGCACCCTGAGGCTTGATGGATTTGCAATCCTAAACTTGGAGGTATGACACCTCATGCAGTACTTGGAAAAAAGAGAACTGAGTACAGGACCCAGGAAAATGAAGATGTTAACCTGGGATAAATCTGACCCACTCAGTAAGAAGTCCTGAGGCCAAGAAGAATGACAACTTAATGGTAGCTGATAGGAAATAGCTCTGTCTATTCAGGAGTGGGGGTCAGAGTCCCTACCCTAAAGTGGAGCAACTAATACCAATATGTCACAAAAACACAGAATCATTAAGGTTGAGAAGAACCTCCAAGATCATTAATCCAGGCATTAAGTAGCAGTGACATGTCCACCACTAAACCATATTCCCAAGTGCCACATGCACATGTTTTCTAAATACCTCCAGGGATGGTGACTCCACCACTTCTCTGGGAAGCTTTTCCCAAAGCTTTGTTTCAGTGAAGAAATTTTTCCTGGTGTTCACTCTAAACATCCCCTAGCACAATGTGGGACCATTTCTTCTTGTTTTATCTCCTGTTACCTGGGAGAAAAGGCTGATCCCCACCACAACGTTCTTTCACAGGGTTGTAGAGTGTGATAAGGTCTCCCTTCAGCCTTCTTTTCTCCAGGCTAAACACCCCAAGCTCCCTCAGTTGCTCCTCATAAGACTTGTAGTTTAGAGCTTTCAACAAGACAAGTCCTCCGTCTCTTTTCCAAGGAACATTTTAGCAATATTTTTTCTGCAAAATTAAGTGCATTCAGTTGTTCTATGTTGCCAGACTTAAACATCCTCTTCTTTGTTTTTAAATACCTGGATGGTCTCATGCAGCCTGTGTTGCCTGGGGTGATGTTAACAGGGCACTGCTGCACCCAGTAACTGGACCAGTTAATTTGTTCTGGTCAAGATGGTTTGTTGTTATTTTTTTTTTTCAAAACCCCCCAGTTGCAACTGTATACTGAAAGAAATCTTGTGAATATAAAAGATAATCATAAGGTAGTGACAGACTTCTACAATGGCTTCAAAAGGTTGCTGCAAAAAATGAGCTATTTAAAAGTTGTTTTTGAATAGCTGTCTTCTTTCCCTAGGCACTCTATTGATTAGATTTTCAAAGGTGCAAAGTTCTCAGCCTAACTCCCTGATTATCTCATCAGTGTTAAAATACTTATAATGAATAATAAATAGCACATAGTGATTTATTCCTTTTTCATTATTCCTGAGTATGAGGAAAATACAAATCAGGCAAATGCCTGGAGAATTCTGAACAACTACAGTCACTGGGGTAAGAAATGTATTTTGCACTTTAAATCTCAGAGGGCTTTCAGAAGAGCTCTTTCCTAAAAAACAGCTCCTTTTAAAGTCATGACAAAGACTGTAAAGTGCTAGAAGTTACTGTATTCTTCCAGTCTATTACCATTCCAGCATGTCCTACCTGAAAGGAAATCACCTTCTAGCAAACACCAGAGGAGATGTACAGGTGGAAAGTGTTTTACAATATATCCCAGTACATGATGCAATTTCATTCAGTATTCTGGGATGAACACTTCCTTACTTTTTCTGCTAAACAAACTCAGTTAAAAATAAATACCTATAATAAGGAACCCAAATTCAACTTGTGTAATCGACATCATTTGATTGTGACCTAAAGCTAATACTTAGCTACCATTGACCTGACATGAGGAAAAATTAACATTTCAACTTTATTCCAGCTCTTCTAAAGGATGAGTCCAAAGGAAGACAACTATGTTATAAGTGTCCAATCAATATTAGAAGTTATACCACATCATTTTCCTTTAACTCATGTTCCTAATATGAATTGGCCAATGATTCTCACCATTTATGGCTTTTTTCCTGCTGTGATTTTTAGACAATATCAATGTTTTAAGAAGTGAAACAGAAGCCAGAAGGACTGCACAAGAATTTCACTGTTGCAACAATTCAGCATTTTCATGGTCAGCCATTATTCATAGATCTGCCATGTGAAGAAAAAGCATTCTGAGAAATCTTCATTTAACAAGGAAGTTAGATAGGGACACTCTCCACTGGGGTTTCTGGGGTAAGCAGCTGTACATCAAGTTTTCCTAAACACAACGCGAACAGCTTTGAAGAAAAATTAATACAATATGCTTTTTCTGGGACAAAAACATAATTTTTTTTTCTAAAAAACAGCTGTTTCAGAAGAGGTGAACCATATTTTGTATGACAGGACCTGACAAACTTACATTTCTATCAAGCACTATAAAGCTGCTAGGATGTCCTCAATCCACTTTTAGTTCCCACCAGTGATTTCTGGAAAAAAAACCCCAATGATCCAACATCTGAATTACACATCAAGTCAGGAAAATAAATTATGTATATGAATTTCAAATCAGTTTCACCACAATATGTTTCCCTCATGTACAAGCCTTATTTGTGAAACAATACATCTGTGGTCAAGACTTTTGGTGCTTTGTACAGACTCATTTTTTATACATAAACAACAATGCAGTGGAAATATACAGCGATTGTAGGCTAAATGCAGCTTTATTTTATCACTAATTTCTACTTTATCCAATCCCTTTTTGCTTTTTTAAAAGAACAGGTTTGATCACAGTGATATGACATCACACACACCACTTCATAGCACACTGGGGGAAATTCCACTTTTAAATCTAGAATATATCCCATATTAGGGGTATGCAATACAGTGTTCATGCTAGCAAAGGCTCTTCCTAAGACTGGGCTAGTCATCAATAGCTTAAAGGACACTTGCAGAGTTCCCTCTAAAAAGTAAGCCAAAGACTGACAATTACAAAGAAAGTGGTTTTTATATAAAATAGTTTTGAAATTGCCTATTGATCAGAAAAAGTCTATTTTAATCAAACCAAACTGAATGTTTATTGGTAGAAAAGAGCTCTATTTATATGTAATGCTACATTATTTGACCTACAGTATCAATATGAGAATTAATTTTCTCATCACATTTTGGATATATTATTTTACTTTTTAGAGCTTTAAAAATAAAAAAAAAATGAGATTCAAAATTTTTAAAAAGGACAAAAAGATGAGTCAGGAAAGTTTCATTGTATTTTTTTCTCATAACTTGTTTTCTTTGATCATTTCCTCTTTGACAAAGTTATCTGTTCGACTCAATAGGAACTGACAACTTGTTTCAACCAATCCAAATATACTCCATTTAGCCATTTAAAATATTTAAATGATTTCATTACATACAACATATAGTTCTACTTGGCCCAGGTAGAGTCCAGCAAGAAACTCCCTGGTAATTCTTTAAACAGCTTCAGAAGTGGCCTTAGGAGCCCACTGAGTCATGGAGTGCCACAGAAAGATCTGCACCCACATGTACCAACCCACTCTAAGCCACCTCAGCATCTCAAACAAATGAAATCTCTTTGCATTTTAGAAATTAAACCGGTGTTTTTATAAAGTGTACCCTGGCTGAGTTTAAACCAATATACACTAGTTCATCATATACAATAAACAAATCAAAGCAATTAAATACCCAAGTCAAACCACTAAGGCTCAGAGGCAATTTTTTATATAAACAACTAGTGAATACAACAGTAATCAGGGTGTGCTTTATGTAAACTGACATGGAATGTTTCCCAAAAATAAACTCTATAAGATGTCTGTACAACACCAAGAGGATCATAAAAGGCAACTTAAAATCTATACAACACTAACAGGATTTCAAAGTGCCCTTGAAAACATAACAGAGGTGAAGACCAGCTTTTCTTTTCTCTACCACTCTCTTGTCTAAAAAAGTGTCAGTGCCTTGGCTAACTATTTTTCACTAAAAAAACCCTCCATGTTTTTGCTATTCACACAAAGAAAAGCTAATTTTGAAGTCTACAATCCCTGCCAGTTGTGGTTTTCCTCTCTCTTCAACTTCAGCCAATTTCATTCCTAATTAATCATTAGAGAATGAAGAAGCTGACTATTATTACACAAAACATTTCTAGGATACAAACACCCCAAAACTTGTTCACTTCCTTTAAGGATGCCAAAAACAAGAACATGGTGACTTTCAAGCATATTTTCTTCTCACAACTTAAACAAGTTTGTGCTACTGCTCATTTGTCATCCTAATCTGGTGGCTGCTCTGGACCTCTGCTCTCTGCTTATCATGAAAATATTCTCCAATGTAATAATTAAAAAAAAATCCAACCCACAGAGCCCAGATTTCTTACGCCCAACAAATTTTAAAGGTGAGATTTTCAGTAATATATTGAACTCCACATAATAATAATAATAGTAATAGTAACAGTAATAGTAATAATAATAGTAATAATAATAATAATAATAATAATAATAATAATAATAGCCACATTTTCTTTTCAGGATGCTGGACTGCTAGCTTTTGTGTCAGCATTATTTTGTATGTCCAATGAAAGAGGGAGTGAAAATTGTGAGAAACAATTTTCAGGCATTACCAGCTTTGGTCTCAGCATGTAACCCTAACAAAGCAGGAGAGCAGCCAGTTATTTAGCATACTTAAGCCACCATGAGCTGCACTAGAGCACTTGAACTCTTATGGAGCAGGCAGAGCTGCACCTGGTTGACAACCACACATTGGACTATATGAAATTGATGGCACGTGGTAAATTACAGGCTTCTATAGGGCACACGTGTTAAATGTTAGCCCTGAGAGTCTAGTTAAGAGTGTTAAAACCCTAAAGAGCCTCTTAAAATAATAGGCTTTTATATTCATTGACTCTTGCAAGTACCACAGATTGCATTTTGACCTGTCCTGTCCTGGGGATATAAACATTAGAAGTAAGGAACTAAGAAGAAAAAAAATTCATTTAAGCCAGCTACACTTAAATACATATATTGTTCTATCTTTTATTTTCCCTTAGGATAAAATGGGCTAATTATGAATTTAACAATGTTTATCATAATTACAAACAAAAATGTTTGCAAAGCTAAGGGTTATAAGTTACATTCAATAATAGCATATTCCTTTTGCCTCTGAAAATCCAGCCATATTTAATTTTATTATAATAGATGCCAAATATTTAGGTAATGGAGTTGATATGACAAGTTTTTTTCACTGTTATCTTTGCATACCTTTAGAATGAAAACTGATGGCAGTTTACAGAGAAACAGAAAAAATACAAAAGCTTCTTAGTCTGCTCTGTGTCTATGGACTTGATCTCTAAAGTTTGAAGGCATATGAAATCTTCCCCAATATCCCAGGTGTAGCAAGATCGAGTTGCCTCCTTCGGGTACTTCCTTTTAGCAAGAGAACCTTCTCCAGCCTCTGCACAGTGAGAAATGTCACCCAGTGCACTCCAAGGGATGAATTGTTAAACATGACACAATATAGACCTTAGATTAGATATACCAAATTTTGTGATGATTTGAAGGTGACCAAATTTTCACAATTTCAGAGAAGAAGCCCAGTGGAGACTATAGAAATTGAAATATGGTGACTGGAGAAAGGATATGGGTCAAAAGCACATGTTTGACAAAGGGGACAGAGGCTCTGAGCTTTGGGCAGAGATTCATCTGAGGATAGAGGGAAAACATCAATTTTATCACTTATTTTTTAATGACATTCTGCCTAGAAAATGATATGGGAGGAGATCAAATGAACATGGCCTGAAGGTCATCAATAATTCAGTACAATAGAGATATAACATGATGTCTGTCCAAATTAAGGAGGTGTGCATTCAGTGGGAACGCAGCTCTGCTTTTACCAGCTGCCTTTCCAAACCTGCTGGGTGACCTCATCAAGGACTATCCACAAACTTTTCCAACATAGCCACAGCAGATAACATCACAGTAATTTTAGTAACATCTAGTACCTCTAATATCCAAGTATCCAGTCTGAATATCTCTTATGGAATTGTAGCTTAACCAATATCCTTTATATCATGTTCAGGGTGAAAAGACTGTGTGTAGCTTATGGCAAAATATGCACATCAGAGGCTAAGTTTTGGCTCCATTACAGTCAGTGGCAAATCATGTTTTAATTTCTTTAATTTCTTTCTCAGTTTTTTAACATCTGCATTTCCTGTTCAACCTGGCTGCTCCCTAGAAAAATTATCTATTGTCAGGAGATATAAGGTACAACTTGTACCAACTTTGTCATATACTGATGATTAACTTTTCAATAAATTAGATAGATCCCACTTCCAGATCATCCCATGATCAATGAACTGATTAAGGCAGCTCTAGAGGTAAATTCAATGCTGTTCCAGAAAGAAGTTTTAAGCTGAGTTGAATTATACTAGAGGTTTGTTCTGGTTTAAACAGTTCAGAAGTGATCCATGTCAGTGAGACAAAGCCAATCCATAACTGAGCCATTCAGAAAGGTACTGTAGATCCACTTACACTGTACTTTAATACTGTGTACTAGTTCTGCATATTTTACTTTCTTTGAGGGAAAAAGTTTTACCTCTGTTACTCTTTTGGGTGCAGGTTACCTAATAGAGGCACAAGAGTTAAAGACTCAGCCATTAGTCTGGACAGCTCAGGCCCTGGAAAAGGAACAGTTCAACAGTCAACTTCTCCTCCAAGGAAAATAACAATAGGCATTTTATGGGATCTACACATTTCTCACAACAACTCCCATACTAAAGAGATTTACCACTCTTTTGATATATGTTTAGTAGTAACAGAATGTTCAGATATAAACAAGTCTTGGGTAATCAGAGAAGGGGACCCAGAGATCCTTAACTGTTCCTCAGAATTGTGCTCCTTGTAGAGAACATTTGCCCATGTAATACAGCAGTCAGCAAATTTGATATGGGCAGCATTTTTTACATAGCTGGAATCTAGAAGCAAGCTGTTACACTGAAGTGATTGCCCACAAGAAGTGGGTAACATCTCTTCAAGGAATTGAAATAGAACATTTTCTTCCCCTGCAAATGAAGTGTGGATTCCTCAGCACTGCATAATAGTTGAACAAAGTTTTCCTTATAATAAAACATGTATTTGGATTTCACAATATCTCATCACTTCAGCCACAGCTGGTGACCATGCCAGGAGCACTTCTCACGTATCATTTGCAATGTTTTCTTTCCAATTACTCAAGGGAGAGGAGGGGAGAGAAGCATGTGGGATAGAGCTACAGTTCCTAGTGAAGATTTTACAGTTAGTCTCTTTTCCACAATAGAACTACTCAGTACTATGCTGTTGGAGTGCTGGTGAGAATTACACACTGAAGAACACTTTTGCCCTGTTATTAGTGGTTCTGGTAGTGTTTGGAGGACATGATGGTCTGTTACAACAGCACTTCTTGCAACACCAAACATTAATGTAAGTATAGTCCAGCTGTGCCATACCAAAGGTCCTCCTAGATTGTCTTGCTCCCTACAGTGGCCAAAACAAAAGGGACAGTACAAGTTTAAAAATCATAATTATTTGGAAGACTCTTTTAGCTCCCAGCAATTAGTAGCTTTTGGACACCCTTAGCCAAACATTTCAATCAGGCTATTAATGTTAATGGCCTCGAGGACTGCTTTTAAACTCCTTTCTCCTTTTGGCTCCAATATTATCCTATCCATGCCTCCAGATTTTATTTATACACTGAGTAGAAAACAAAGCAAAAAAGAATGACAGCCTTGTATAGTTTTCTTTATGTAACTATCAGATTCAGTTTCACTCCATGATATAAAAGTTTACCAACAAAATTGTTGAAATTTATACTCTGGTTCAGGGACTGCTACATGACTTCTGAGAGTCTTGCTGGCTTCATAGCATTCATTGGGATGAATACTCAGCAGAAAAATGAGTAACAGTACTTCATATCTGTTTGAAACATTAGTCATTATCTTGTCTCTGGCTAAGTAAAATACTCATCAGCCAACTTCTACTGTAATGTTTTGCCTTTTACAAGCATAACCTCAAAAATGCTGATTTGTGCAACATTTTGACAAAGGAATGGTCACAACTGCAAAGATTATTTTTTGTGATGAGAAATTGCCATCCAGTATCCTTATCACACAGCAAGGTATTTTACTTACTAGTGTTTTTTGCTTTTCAGAAGACTAGATGCAGGCTACAGTGACCATGTAATGGCAGAGATAAGAATCACAGAAGAAGAGAACAAAGTAAGAAAAAAAGGACCATGACTCTGAAGAGAGAATTTTAACCCATTTGGGGCCCTGCTTAGCAGAGCTTTATGGGAGATGGTCCAGGAAACCTGTGATTTTCAGGGATTACCTTCTCTGAGCCGAAAAAAAGTCCATCTGGTTCTACAGGAAGTCTGGCAAAGGTGGCAGGATGCCAGAATGGATGAAGAAAGAGCCTATGACAAAACTTAGACATTAAAAAGGAAGTTTACAGAAGGCAGAAGGTGAATCATATTGTTAGGGAGGAATACAGGATGCTGTCTGAGCATGCAGGGATGGGATAAGGAATTCCAGAGCCCACGTGGAGTTCAGTCTGGTGAAAAACATGTAAGGCAACAGGTACCTTAACAGCAAAAGAAAGACAAGAGAAAAGGAAGGCATGCTTCTAAACAGTGCTGAGGAAGCTGGCTAATGTCACTGCAAGGCCACTGTCCCTTGCCTTTACAAGGTCATGGCAGCTGAGGAGGGTCCTGAGGACTGGAAGAGGGTAAATACTGTTTCTATCATCACAATGGATGAGAAGAGGTTGTCCTGTGCAGATCCAGAAGCTGGCCTTGGTGATCTTGTGGGTTGCTTCTAGCTCAGAATATTCTATGATTCTATGCTAAGTCTCAAACAGTGCTCAGACCCCAACTTCAAGCAATGCAAACACTAAAGTTCTTTCCTGCCACTGATCATATCAAATACACTGATGACTTGACACAATAAGAAACCTACAAACTGGTTTCTCATTGTATTTTATTCACCTATAGCTGTAAAACTGGAGACATGGTTATTGTCCATTTTCTTCATACACTCCATCTATAAATGAGTCATTTACATTCAGTTGTCATCATAGTCACCGGTGAAGAATTTAAGAATCTTGGATTTTAAATATCAGCACCAAGTCTGTTTAGTGTATAATATGACACCATTTATTGTTGGTAATAATAAGCAACATGTTTGTCTAAGATTTGTTATCTCTTCTTCACGCAAGCAAAGCCAAGATGTCTGCTGGTTGTTTGTTTGGCTTTCCTTTCATCACAGGAGATGAAGATAGCCACTCAGCACTTATGATGTGATTTCAATACAAGCAACTTCTCTACTCAGAGTTCTGTGACTTACTTTGAACATAATTACACACAAAATATAAAACTCAACCCTAAATAAACCCAGAGAATCTGAATTCAGCTGATTATAGTACACCTTTTCTTGCTGCTAAACTTGCCCTTCTGCTTCTCTGCATGCTAGGGTGGGTGGTTTTACACTGATGTCAGCTGTAGTGGGATGTTGCAGGGAGGATTCAGCGTCTGAAATCCTTCACCAGGAGGAATAAAATGTTGAAATAGAGATTTTCATCTTTCCATCTGCTTCTTTCCTAATTTTTAAGCTTTTTTTTTCCCCTTTTTTTTCCCCCTTCAAGTTAGTGTCATTTATGCAAGTTCTCTAACACACATTTCTAGCTTTCTCTTTCTTCACTGGTGCTTCTCCAGGTTACATCCACATTTCCTACATATAATGTCATTGACATCTATTAGATACTCTTTGTGTCACCCCCATAACCAGTTTTGTCAGGCTCCAGGCCTGCAGCATCTCCACATTTCAAAGATGACTCCTTTTGTACCAAACCTGTACTTCTCCACACCTGTCCTTGTGTCAGGGTCCTAAATATCTCATTCTGCTCAAAAAACCCTCCTTGTTACTGCTATGTATATAACTACCTATAAAAAACTATAGTTCTACCACACAAATTAAAATTTTGGAAAGTTAGCTACAGACAAGTGGCCAAATAGGCAAATTGTTGACACAGTTGAATGAAGTTAAAGAAAGCTATAGGCAGGTCAGGTATCCTTTAAACCTTTTTGCTAAAAGTTTATACTCCAAATATATTTAATAGATGAGTCAAGAACGAAAGAGAGAGAGAGAGAGAGAGGAGACAGGGAGATGCTTAAATATTCTCAGAAAAAAATTCTTTCAAATGACAAAGCCAACAGGGAGAGCAGTTTTCCTAGGAAGATTACTCTTTTTTATAGGAAATTTCATTTTCATTCGCTGTTTCTAATATTCATGATGTTGACACTGAGCTAACTTTAAATTTATTAACTGAAAAATTTTTCTTGCTAAGACATCCAAAACTGAGTATTTATTGTGGAAACCAGAGCCAAGTTAAGAAAAGTTAGAAATGTTTTTTGGGTTTTGATTAGTTTATTTCAGAAAAAAACCAGCCAATTCTCCCAGCCAGCATTCAGGATGAGCAGAATCCCAAGTCAATGTATGGCACCTGGCACAGCCTGTCTCTTGCCTCAATGGTAGCAAAGGGTTCAGTGTAGTCATGTGCAGTGAGCTTGGGGTTGCAAGACTCCTCAGCAAATGGCAGAGAAGACACCTTACATGTTACATCCACAGGTAAATCTAAGCTCTCCATCAGACACAGCTGCAGGACAGCCCCTCTCCAGGAGTAGGACTCCTCTGACAATCAGTATCAAAATCTCTTTAAACTGAAAACAGAGATGAAAACCTGTAATATAAAACAATGCTGTAAAACCGCACAGTGACTCAAAGATAATTTGGGAGCTGCAATGGAAGATTACATTGCAAACCCAGCTGTTTACTGGCAGCTGTTGCAAAAAACATTTTCCTCCCTTTTACACCTCCTCTCCCCCAAAAATGTTATTTTTTTTTTTTTAAGACTCAGAGAAGCAAAGAGTTTTCACACTGAGCTGGCTTCATTTATTTATTGCCCCGGAGACATCTTAAGTTGCTCACAGCCAGCCAGTGAGAACTAAAAAGGAATATTGCAGGATAAATAATGAGATTGGGAAGAAAACCATGTACTTTAGGAAACAGTTATGTTCATGGGTAAGTTTCTTTTAACCCCAAGGGAGATTCAAATGCATGACAGCAATTGAAGGAGAAAATAAGAATGCTAAAATCCTGAAGACAACAGACTAGTTCCATTCTGATTTGGAGGGCAAAATCTTTACAAGAAAATATTTTTGTTCCTGTATCTCATAAATTGTGTGACACTGTCAACCATTGTCATGATCAGTCTGAAAATCATTGCTACAGGATCAAGGCATTCTGCCATTACATCAAGGCAGAATGTTTGGAAAGGCCAAAGCAGGTGACATTTATGTGGATGATTAGGTTAACCAGAATCATGGTATTAAAGAGTTTATTAACCTATTAAAAAAATGAGGGGGTTTGGAAAAGCCATCCATATTGCTTCAGTGCAGAAGATAATCTCCCTGGAGGACTATCTGGGATAACTTTATATGAGTAATCATGATCTATAAACCACTGTAGATATTATTCTTATAACACTTCAAATTTTCTGTCAGGTACTACTGATGAAAAAGACCTCATCAGTCTGGATACACCCCTGCAGATAAAGCAGATGTTTTCAAAACACTTCTCTAGAAATGAGTCCACCTTACACAAAAGTTCTTTATATTATTAGGCTGCTGTCCTTCAAAACAAGTGAACTACACCCTGAATATCTGTTGGGAATGGTCTCTGGTTCTAGCTAATTCCTGCCCACAAGAACTGATTAGTGCAGGCCAAATCTAATCAAGCCAAACCTGTCCTAGTGCCAGGGATCCTTACAAAAGCTGCTCACTGGGCTGGCTCTGGTGCCAGTGCTCCCACTTTGGCACCATTTAATTCTTTAGTGGGAGAGACTGGTATAACCACTGTGATAATACTGTGCAGTAGAAGGGACCCAGCATAGCAGTCACACATTGGTGGTGTGGCACAGCACATGAAATGATGTACTCAAGCTCTTCAGCCATCCCCAAACCTCATCCTTTAACACCCTTTCAAAACTCTCAGCATCCTGTTTGCCCCTATGTGTGTAAGCTCAAAGGAGGCATTACCCTCTCATTGCAACCCCCAGTGAATGACAACTTTGCTCAACACTTCACAACATAAGCCTAATTCCAATGAGAGCATTTAAAATGAAAAATGCAGCCACTAATAGTTAGAATGTCTTGTAACCAAGCTGCATTATTTCATCCTTAGAAGATGGGTATATCAGAATATGATTTGACATTATTAATATGCACCCACCATTAAAGAAAAGTTATTTTCTTACCTTCACCTTCACCTGTATTTGATATGCTGCCTGCAGAAGTTAAAAGTTCACCTTCATTAATTGACTGAAAACAGTCCCTACCCAGTTCATGTTTTTTTTCCTTCAATAGCAATTTCTGTTGCATATACCTCATGCAGTAAAACAAAAATCCAACTACAGATTGTTAAATGCATTACTAAGCTATTTACCTTGTAACAGCTCAATTAAAATACTTCACATGTGTAGTCAACCATGCAATGTGGCCACTGGCACTAACGTGCTGCTAACCACTACATTCTGAGGGACACGAGGGATTTAAAAATATGTATCCTAATACTTAATGTTTTCTGTTTACTGTAGCAAGTTTTTCCTTGAAGAGACCAATTTGCTAGGACGTGGCAATTTCATCATCCCATTTCTGTTTTGTGCATGTTGTCCTTTATTTATTAGAAAATGTCCATATAGATTTCCTAAATTGGCTTCTACCTTGAGTAAATACCAATCATCAGAATAGTAGAGCCATGGGCGTTGTGAAATTTTAAGCTCTATTTCTCTGGAAAAATATGGAGATATAATAATACAAAAATTATTCTAAAGCAAAATGTTTAGCTGAAAACTAAATGCCTGCTTTACTTTCTGGATATCTAAAATGACCATTTTTCTTTAGTAAGGTAATTTCATAAAAGAAACTTTTCATCATAAGAAGTTAAAATGTTCAACCATTTTTAAAACTGCGAACTATATTTTAATGTTTTCCCTCCTTTACATTTTATTTCTTCTCAAAGCCACTTACAAATTGCCTCTGCATTTATGAATGTTTTTATTGCAAAATAGCATTTTCTGTAATTCTCTTATTAACTAAAACTAGTTCAGAGAGAAGGGGCAGATATTCAAAGAGGTCTCTGTTATTTACACTGTGGGCAGCCTGCCAAAATTACGTGTCATCTTTTGAGTCAAATGCACAAAATTTTGAATCAAAAGCACAAAATTAGGATGTGGGTCAAAAGGAGAAACATCTGACTGCAAATCTGAGATTAGAATTGACTTTTGTCTACATTGCCTCAACAACACAGCCCTGATGATGCCAAGTATACTGCACAGCTCATGTAATACAATGCTGTGTTGGTCTAAGTTTCTGCTCAGACAATTGATTAGTGGCTGAGCACTGTGGGCTAAAAGGCAGTTTTCAGTGTGTATCAGCCAGTCAGTGAGGGATCAGAGCCAGCAACAACAATGTGACCTATGCTAAAGGAAAACAGAAAATTATCTGCTGCAAGGAGGAAAATCTGTGACCTTTCCTACTGCTCAAAGAGATGGCCTCTAGCTCAGCTACTAAAGGACATCTCACAATTTGGCCTGTACTGTGGACTTTATACTTGTCCTTTCTAGAACCAAATTAAGTTTCTATTTGAGTGTTTATTTCCCTCTAGCCAGACATATTTTCTCACAAAATACTAGTGATCAAGTTCTTTGACTTCAAACCACCTTTCAGCATGGATTGAAGTGGCCTAACACTCCAAGTATCCTTTGGAGAGACACACAAATACACCTCATGATAGCATTCATTTCCTTTCACAAGACAACCAGGCTTTAAAAGCACTATATTCATATCCTCTAATAAGGATGAGGTAGGAAGAAGGATGATATTGCCACTGTATAGGAAGAGATCACACGATGATGAAAACTATCTAGTCATCCAGATAATCAACATTTTCACATGTGTTTTTTCACTCAGGAGACCTCCAACTCATTAGCATGCAGGTTGGGCTCAAGGTACAAGACATCTTGAAATGGTCACAAATTATTTTGATCACTATTAAGGATTTAAAGTCCTGTCAGCCACCACTCTTAATAGGAAAAAAGTCTTGGCATGGAGAAATGACTGTATGTTATTCCATGTGTAAAAGATTAGTTGAATATATCAAAGCCCTGCACATTCAGTGAACAAAGATTATCTTGCATAAGACCACTCCCATCTATTCCATCTCAGGATGGCTTTAATGAATGAAGAACACATAAGCACATGGATAGCATCCCTAGAGCATGTGAAAACTAATTTCAGATATATCTTTTCTCCAGGAAAATATTATTAATCAATGTTCCTTAAAATGAATGTCTTTGGCATACTTTTGTTCCTGCTCCAGACAATATCTTTCTCAAAGGAACAAAGAGATTTTGTGAGGTTGTAACAAGGCATAGAGTTGGCATCTCTTGTAAAACTGTTTGTTCATTTTACATGGTGTCTACCAACTTAAACTCTTCCCTTAGAATAAGATGCTTCACCTCCTGAAAGTACTTATCTCCTTCAGGAGGCATGATGAGATCCTGGATGAACAGCTCAAGCTGCTCATCTAACTGAAGCAGCTTGTACAGATGAGCAGACTCATCTCTTCTACCGTAAAACAAAAGCTGTATGCACTTAACACTTTTGTCTTTATTTCCTCCCAGTGGAAACTTTAGTAAATCTCCTTAATTTACTTGAGTGTCTATTCATCATTATCAAGAGATGAAGAAGATATTTCAAGCAAGATGTAAGAACTCCTGAAAATAATTGTCAAGAGTTCATTCTTATCAGTGCTGTGCCCTGGCAAATTTCATTCACCACTCAAAAAGCCCCAGCTTTTACAGCTATATCTAGGATCCTCCTTTAGCATATACGTGGCCTCTAAATTTTGCAGCCACAGTTACAATGGATGGTGAATAATGAGTCCTTCAGGGGGACAGAGGTAATCCGTACTCTCAGTTCCAGGAGATCATATAGAATTAAGCAAGCATACATATTGTAGCTATTTCACCAACAGAGATTGTGTTTGGACACAAGGAGAGGATCATATGGATGAGGAGGAGGAAGAAATCCACATGCCATGAACTGGTACCTAGATCCAGCTATGTAATTAAAAATGGCTCTTCAACTCAATGAGTAAAGCTTGGCTATTCATCCATTGTAACAGTGGAAGAACACACACAAATAATCTGAAAAACTAAGACACAGAAGCAGTTTGGCTACACTTCAAGTACTCAGACTACTAGAGAAAATGGAGGATCCTTGTGGAATTGCTAAAACAACTTTTGACTGTGAGGTTGCCTTAATAGATACAATTCCTTGTACATTTTACAATAAACTAACTGCAGAGGCCTCATTGGCCTCAGTTCCTAAAGGAAAACCGATGTCTTTGTAAATACACATGCAAAGAAATGTCATTAAAATTACACCCATTGTGTTAGATTATTTTTCTGCCCTTGATCTAGACGACTGCATGGTTCATGACACAATAGAAAAACTACTTTTAACTGGGCCTTTTTGAGAATTTGCAAATTCTAGCAGTATGGCAGCAGTTACTACATTGTCTTCTCTCTGTTCAGTTCCTGTGCTTCTCCTAATATCTGTTTGCTTTGGATATGTATGGGCTGTTAGTAGCAATTCAAGGTTACTCCCAAATCCCTGAGAACTATTGACTGGATAGCAATGTTAAATTACTCTGGCTACCTGCTATATATTTTCACTTCTGTGAAATCTGTAAAATACTTACTCCTCTTTAGCCCTCTTATTTCCAATAAAACACCCTGAAAATTTTACTGACAATCTAGGGATCTGAGCTTCCAAACTGGGCAATCTTTGTGGTGTTTTAAGGCCAGTCCTCTCAAGGTCCCCTCAAGGATGCTTCTGACTGCTTGGTGTTTGTCTTTAATTTAAAGATTTTCCTGTTGAGCAAAACATCTAGGTACTTTAAAAAAAATACCTAAAAACAAGTAACCGAGAAGCAGAGAGCAAAGTGCCAAAGTGCTGAAGTCACATCAAGCTTTTTGTAGGGAAAGCTTCCAGTTCTTATAGGGACACAGGAGTTTCCTGATGGCAGAAGAGGAGGACAGAGAACTAACCACAACTATGTCTATGATCTTTTAATTCTACATGTAATGGTTATTGACTGGCATCAAAATGGAAGAATAAAGTATCCCCTCACAGGAGGCTTTTTGTGTTTCTTCATTCCTTATGAGAGTCCAATAGGAGTATCTTGTTTCTGTATAGTATTATGTATTTTCTGCTTGTTTTTATAATTCCCTTCCCATTTTATTAATCTTTATTTACTCTGTAGTGGGATACTGAAATTATGATTGGAAAAGTTACCATGAAATGAGTAGGAAAGAGCTGCAAAATACATCTAGTACTACAATGAAAATTGACGTGGTTTATTCTACCTAAAGAATGAAATAATAAAATAAAACCAACAATCAATTCTGTCATATTCTGTAGCTGAAAATACTGTGGGGACTTTGCATGCTCCTCTAAAATGGAGGATGATTGTCCATCTCTCCTCCAAGCCACCACAGACTTTCACAACAACAGCAGATGCTTTCCTTGGGGCTAGGAAAAAAAGTGTTGGATGTTTCTGATAAAGTAAAAGCACATGTACACCCTAGGATATATTTCAAAGTGCAGTTCCATAATTTGCTATTAGGAAAAAAAATCCACTCCATGTTTCTATGCTGAGATAAATATCTACCTTCTGTGAATATTTGCAATATAAAACCAACCTGCATCTGAAAGTCCATGTATGGTTTCTGGAGCACCACTGAGTAGCAGTACTCCATATTGCTCTTAATTTTTTTCCATGAAATAAATATCTAAAGATTTTCTGAGAAACATATTCCTATGCATTACTTTCTTTAGGGTTATGTTGTTTCAGTACCATGCTTCCAGAAATATCCTCTGCTAAAAATCACAGGCACTGACTTCTTGGTCTTCCCTTCAGAGAGAAGGAAAGCAAATTACCACAGTTCATTTTACTGAATGTTCACAATTACCAGTTCATTTTACTGCAGTCTTATACATATTGCAAAACTGTCACTCGTCCTGCTTCCATCTCCCCTATTCCAAAACAATCTAGCTCAGATCTGCCAATTTTCTTCTAAAAGCTTTATTTCTTGAAGCTCTGCTTTATTCTTGTTTCTCCCTGCACCTTTCATGCCCAGTGTTGCAGGAGTTCTGCATCCAGGGCTCACTGTCACCAGCAGAGAGAATCACCTCATGTGTCTTGGTGAAAAAACAACACTGTACAGATATATAATAATGGTTGGATTATCTGCATGCATGTAGAGGAGGAAAAAGGAAACACTGTGTTCCTATAAGAGGTACTCAGGAGAGAGCAATGTGAATTTGAGCTGACATGAGTTCAATCTGTCTGCATCTCAAGCTGCCTAGGTGAGAGCCACGGCCATCTAAGAGGTATTCTCCTCCATGGAAAAAAAAACAACTTCTGTCATCAAATCTAGAGGACTGTGTCCAGATTTGGGGTCCCCTGCTCAAGACAGATAAAACACACTAGAACAAGGTCATTGCAGAGTTATCAGTGGAGACAGAATGTATGAGATGTGCCTGACAGAACCACGTATATTCAGTAAGAAAATGAGTCTCCTTTGCAAACAGGCCTTCACCCAGACACTATTGTCCTGGACCATTTTTGTTATTCCTCAACCCAGCCCACAACCTCTCTTTCAGAAGGTAATTGGGAGATCAGCAACCCATTGGTTTAATGCAATGAGATCAGCTGGTGTAATGCAGAGTCTTGGCACCACTGGCACAGTGAATGCAGGACTCTGAAGGACACTCACTTGATGAAACAAAGAAAGATAGGTTTATTTTGCAAATATCAAAACTAAATGGTTTTGGACTTTTTGGATTATCTTTTATGTCAGATGAAATCATGGTAAATCAGTCTTTTTCATGGAAACAAAGTTACTCATAAAAATTTATACTTTATATTTTTATTCATAAAATTTATAAAAAATTATAAAATTCTTATGAAGAGAATTAAAGAAAAATTCCTATTCCTACCTACACTCTGGGTATGCTAGGAGAGAGGAGACAGAGGCACGGCTCAAGTGAGATGGTTTAGATTATTCACTGCTCTTTATGCCATAATCACCTGCAATTATTTCAAATTGTTAAGTAATTCTAGTTAGAGTAGCAGCTGCTGTACATCCCTAGAAGGTACTACAATGATAAACTCAGGCTCTTTCTCTTTTTATCAAGTGCAGTGGGCTCAAATTATTAGTTTGGTTTCTTGATGTATTAGACTGTAGTAACTCCTTTTTTTAAAGCTAGCAGCTTGCACATCCACCACGGATTTTTCAGGTAAATGTTGTGAACTCATACACTAGATCTAAGAAGGTCCAGTTTTCATAATAATGGTCCAGAATTAGCCCTTTGCTACCAAACTGTATTCTGTTCACTGATTAAAATAATGTATATATACATAAAATGTTGTTTTACTGCTCTACATTCCAGACAGATTGAACAGAAACATGCCACCATTATATCAAAATATAATGTAGAAAACCATTCAAATTATATAGAAGCTTACATTGCTCTTTGTCAAAAATATACTCAAAGCTCTCTTCAACAGCCCTTTTTTTTTTAAAGAGAGTAGTTAATTCCAGATATTTTGACCCTGGTTTAGAATATTCACTCTCAGCACTGCCATAAACAGCTAAATAGACTATTGCTTGCAAATCAATCAAAACATATAAAACACAAGTGTTTCAATTAGTGTTTTAAATATGTATTATCATGTACAGCTTATTTGAAATGGGGAGAAGGAACACTTCTGAATACCATTACAGGCAAATACAAACATTCTTTGACAACTAATGAAGTTCATTATTATATTAAAGTGTACATTGCTCACTCATCTTTCCTTCTGCAGACTCTTTTAGGTGCTTCTCTTGTGCAACGTTTTTGCCCCTTCCTTTCTGCAAAAATAAAAGCAAAGAAATCATGGGAGGCAAAAAGAGGATGTCTCAAGATGAGTAACAGTCTGTCCTCCTCCCGTCCTATCCTCAGCCTGTCCAGACAGGCCTGTTCAGCTTCTTTATTATTATCATTTTTTTGTCCATGGTTCAACAAAATCCCAAAATGCTGACTCTGATCTCTTAGGAGCTTTCTGAGGGATGTTCTCCAAAAAAAGCTATGTAAAAAAGGTCATTTTCCCTGCTGTTTCACTGATATGACAGACAGAAAACATGACAATATTGACTAAAAATTAAAGCTGGTGTTTTATTGTCCCTGGCAGATTTATTTTCTCTCAGGGAGATGAAAGGACTAAATATCTTTCCAAACCCTTGCCGAGGTCTTTATAGCCATGGCTGTGTCTTCCAAAATGGTTTGGATTTCTTACAAATCACTAAAGATTGATTGAAGAGGAAAGGTTCATAATTTAGCTCATTCTTAGGGAGGGGGACATGGCATGTCTCTTCCAGCACCTTCTCCTACCACAGGTTTAGCAAGCAGGAAGTGTTTCCTGCTCAGCACAGAAACGTCTCTGGTTTAGAGAACTGAGCAGTGCTAATACCCAGCAGCTCTCTTTGAGGCCCATTTAGGTGTTTTGTTCATCAGAGCTGAGGCATCAGCTCAAGCTGGCTCTTCAACAGGTGGCCAGCAATTGCCATCTCTAGTGGCATGATGGCTGATTATTGCAAAACAAAAATGCTGTGTAAATCCAGGTGCAAAGAGAATGGGATTTGCTGTTCTCAACATCCTCCCTTGCATCTCCTCTCAAGGCTATTTTCACTCCTCCCTTACCTATTAACCTGACAATACTATATCACCAAACTCTTCAACTAGCTTAGATTACATTTACAGCTACCTCCTATATCATTCTTCTTCACTGTAGAAAGGAGGTCTCCTTGAGTGTGAAAAAAATAGAAAGAAAAACATAGTCCAAAGAAGTGATTTTTATTGCAGCTAAAACTAGCCAAAGTATTAGACAAAGACTCCAAGTGAATGACATTTAATGATGGGCATTTTTCTGTTTTTCTCAGGGGGAAAATGTTGTTCTCATGACAGATGATTCTTTATAGATGCTCTGGGAGGGACAGAGTATTTTCATACATGCTTTTCTACTTTGCACACAGAATACACTAAGTGGTTTTTTATATTATTTACAGATTTACAGTCTCTGTTTCTCTTTAGAAAAATATTTAATTAACTCAGTTTTCAAGAGCTAAACCAGTCATTTTCGAAAAAATAGAAGAGAAAAATTAACCTGTGTATTCCTGAAAAGATAAGTTTTATGAATAAAAGATCAATGAGGTGACACTAAATATGTGGTTTTGTTGACAAAAATACTATTGCTTATGTCAGAATTCACACATTATTAGGCAATTTCACCTGAATCAGATATTAGATAAGAAAATCTTCATCTTGCATTCAACATTCATTTGGCTGCAGGGGGAAATGCTTGAAGACCATACTGCCATTTCCATGGAGGAAGCTTGAACTTCTGTGTTTTAACAGAACACTGCTAGCAGCTTCCACCCCAGTGACTAAAACAAGTAGTGAGAATTACTGACATAGTTCTGAAGAAATCAAAAAAGCTGCAACAGTTTATCAGCACAGTTTATCCAGAGGGTTTACTTGTGACATGCTGCAGAGAGTGCATGAGTCACACAGGGAATGTACATTTGGCTGACATTTGCCATCTGCCAGCAGTGGGTTAAAGCCCCCAGATACCAAAACTGAAGCACAAGTTAGAGACATGGGGATTCCTACTCCTAAGATAAAACTGGACTCAGAGCATAAGTCCTCACAAACTGAATTTGAAAAAATGCTTATTATGATCTTTGAAAGGGTGAGGGGATAATATTTGATTTTGTGTGTAGCCAGACATCTGCAACCCCCATCTTCAGTGGAGATGTGGACCCTCAACACCTGCTGGGATGGGAACCCTTAGCCATTATACAAAGGGAGTGAAGAATATGAAGATGATGAACAGTGACATCTCTAATCTTTGCAGGGTAAAATAGCTCATGATCACAGCTGGTTAAAACACAGAATGACCAAATGATTAACCAGCAGAAATGTGGGCTGTGTTGTTACTGCATCAAAGCATGCAAGGCCAAACGAGCTCTCAGCTGGAATACAGATGCCAAAAGAGAGCTGACAGCCAGAAGCCATGTGTTTTTGGAACCTATCCCTGGAGAACGGGAAGGAGGAGAGATTTTCCCATGCTGATTTGTCTCTCACTGCCTCTCTGGACTTGATCCACTACTGATGGAGTCCAAATTTGCAATTGGAACCTACTGTAGAAATCCAAGATTTTTATGGCTTACAAAGGATAACAAAAGGATAACACAAGGAAAGAAAACCCAACCAAACCAACAAAAACACTCTCTCCACCTTTTATATTACACAGAAGAAGCCTAGAGGAGTTTAAAGAAGGATTTTTCAAACTGACCAATGTTTTTCTGGAAGGTTTGGGATTTTGAGGAGTCCAGCTTTTAAAATCTGAGAGAATCCAAATTTTTCAGTTAGCTGAGAATCAGGACTAATCATTATTTTTCCATAAAAGTAGCCTAAAATTACTCATCTTTTGAAAATCTGCCATGTTAACTATCCCAGCATCACACAAGCAATCTGAATAAGAAGTGTCTTGTACCTCAGGATCATGAAGATCTCTATCTTTTCCCAGAGTGTAGATTTCCAAAGACTGACTAGGTATATAAAATTAAACAAACCCAAAAATGTTTCTTTTGTATGGCACAATAAACATATAGTTACCCAAGAGTAAGACAGCAACCTGGGGAATTCTTCAAAGACTCCACCTCCAACAGAGGTTACAAGAACATGTAACCTCTACACAAAATCACAGAATGGATAAGCTTTAGAGGAAAACATTTTTTAGAGGCACACTGTTCATAGCCATGTCTAGCTCAGCCTGAATATAGCTAAGGATAGAGATTCCACAGCCTCTCTGGGCACCTGTTCCAGTGCTTTGTTGCCCTTGTTGGGAAGAATGAGGAATGCTTTTCTTATATGCAGTAAAAATGTTCTTCACTTCAACTTGAGTTCCCTTGCTTTGTATCCTTTCACTGTTTGCCTCTAAGAACTTCATCTTCCCTCTAGTCTCCCATTAGGGAGCTGCAGACAGCAGTAAGACCCACCTGAGCTGTGTCTCCTTCAGCCTAAGTTAACCCAGCTCTTTCAGACTTCCTTTATACTTCTCGTATCCTGGCTTCATGACCCTCTTGGGGGTTGTCCATGAGATCCAATCCAGCCCATCACTGTCATTCGTGTACTGAAGAGCCCAAAACTGGATGGAGTACTAGAGATGTAGCCTCACATGTGCCAAGCAAGGGAATACTAACCTGCCTTGCTGGTTGCATTCTTTCTTGTGCAGTCCAGTGTGTGGTTGCTCTTCCCTGCAGCAGGGGCATACTGCTGCTTCAGTCTCACAGAATCACAGAACAGGTCAGATTGAAAGAGACCACACTGGGAAATCTGATCCAACCTCCCTGCTCAGGCAGACATTCCAGAGCACATTGCACAGCATTGTGCCCAGTCAGCTCCTGAATATCCCCAGTTATGGAGATTCCACAGCCTCTCTGGTCATCCAGTCTGTTCTAGTGCGTGGTCACCTGCACAGTAAAGAAGTTCTCCCTTGTGTAAAAATGGAACTTTTCATGCATGAGTTTCTGCCTGTTGCCTCTTGTCCTATTGCTTGGAACCACTGGGAAGAGCCTGGTCCATGCCCTTCTCACTGAGAGATATTGATGAGGTTTCCTCTCAGTTGTCTCTTCTTGAGGCTGAACAGCTCCCTCAGTCTTTCCTCATAAGAGGGATGTTCCAGTCCCTTCATCATTTTAACTTTGATACAGTAGGTGTGGAGATGAATATAAGTTTTGAATATGTGAAATCTTATATGTCTTTCAGAGAAATAGAAAAGACAGGAAAAATCCTCTTGGGAATGTGCAATTGATCTTCTGATTTCAGAGTTCATCTGGTATGGTAACTGATTCCAGCTCTAACTGAGCAACTAAGAAACAGATTTATAGGCACTATAACAGGCCTTCAAAGAATGATAATTGACTGAAAGACCTTTCCTTGATCTACTGAAATGCTTCAAGAGTTGATCTAAGAGCAATAAATTAGGATGATCCTTTTCAGAGCAGACACTACCAGGTTTTTCACATGCTAAAAGCAATTTTCACTTTGTAGTAACTCCTGTTGGAAGCCAGATAGCCTGGCAATGGTCAAAAACTGGTGTTTTGTTTTTTTAAAGGGCCTTGGGAGACTCCTAAGGCAACAGCTAACATAAAATCTCTTATTCATGTGTGTATTACAGAGGTACTATTCCATCTGCTTTTGCAACAATATTTAGTTCCAGTAATAAAACTTGAAGCTGTACTCAAATTTACACACCTGTGAATTCCAAAAACATTCTACCAAAGCCAGCAAGTCTCTGAAGTTGCCCTCTGATGCCAGTTTTACTAGCCATGGACTGAGTTGCCTGAGGTGCGTTCACTCGCGGTAGGACAAGGCCAGGCCGTGTGGGAATGTTGATCTGCTGGAGGGTGGGAAGGCTCTGCAGACAGATCTGGATGGGCTGGATCAATGGGCTGAGAACAATTGTATGAAGTTCAACAAGGTGAAGGATCAGGTGTCCTGAACTTGGATCACAATAATGCCATATAATACTACAGGCTGGGGAACAGTGTCTGGAAATCTGCCCTTGGAAAAGGCCCTGGGGGTGCTGGTAGACTGGTTTAACATGAGGCAGTGTGTGCCCAGGTGGCCAAGAAGGCCAGTGGCATCCTGGCCTGGATCAGGAACAGTGTGGCCAGCAGGAGCAGGGCAGGGATTGTCCCCCTGTGCTCAGCACTGGTGAGGCCACACCTCGAGTGCTGTGTCCAGTTCTGGGCCCCTCACTACAAAAAGGACACTGAGGGGCTGGAGTGTGTCCAGAGAAGGGCAACAGGGCTGGGGAAGGGTCTGGAGCACAGATCTGATGAGGAGGAGCTGCTGAGGGAGCTGGGGCTGCTTGGCCTGGAGAAAAGGAGGCTCAAGGGAGGCCTTATCACTCTCTACAACTCCCTGAAAGGAGGCTGTGGCCAGATGGGGTTTACTCTTCTTCCAGGTAACAAGGGACTGGATCCGAGTAAATGACCATAGGTAGCACCAGGGGAGGTTTTGGTTTGACATCAGGAATAATTTACTTGCTGAAAGGATTATTAAGAATTGAAAGAGACTTCCCAGAAAAGTGGTGGAGTGACCCTCCCTCCCTGAAGGTATCGAGAAGACGTGGATGTGGCACTCAGAGACATGGTTTAGTGCTGGACTTGGTAGTGCTGGATTGACAGCTGGGTCTTAAAGGTGTTTTCCAGCCTTAAAGATTCTATGATTCTATGGTTCAACAGGGACAGATCTAGCTAGTTTATGTAATGTTATACTTTTGATATTTAACCCCACTATAATTCTAAGTATGTTTAAGACATCTTTTGGCCCTGTTCTGCACATTACAAGGTTTGGGCAAAGCAAAAAATGAACTATGAATGGAAATATTTCTCCTCTGCAGTGGGAATATTCATCTTCACTGCTGTTTCAATAGCCAATGTTTCTTACACACACACAGCCGCACCACCATGCAACTTGCTTAAATTTAATTTTTCTCTTTCCTCACAACTCTGTGGTTCTAGGCACAACTCAGCTTGCCTGTATTTGTCAACCATCTAATCATGTCACTTTACTGCCTTAAGGGCCACAACTATATTTAAGTTTCACATGAAAAATGTGTTAACACTTTCAATTTAATCAAAATGAAATGGTGAAAAAAGAATGGTCATCAGATCAAAGACAGTTCTTCAACCTGAATACCTACACATCTAGCTATTGTAAGCATTTGCAACAGAGGTAGGACACAGTACTATTCTTTTATGACAAATTTTCTGAAAAATGTCATTTTCATTGCATGACTTTCTGAAATCATACACAGTTTTGCCACTATAGGAATGGGACAAATTGCTCAGCTTTAATTGAGATGAAGTGATTTCCTCTTATTGAATTGCTAATGGAGACAGGAGTAGTACCTGTGATAGTGAAGAGATTTGGATTAATAATTCACCTGCTCTTTCAAATCAAGTTTTATATACTATTTAATATGAAATGGTAAGGTAGATACTTGAAGCAAAAAGGTTAAGAAAATGTGTGAAAATACAGCCCAAAGCCTCTGACACCAAGAACTTGAAGAAAGGACATTGCAAGATAAAGTGTTTTCACTGATGTGGTGGAATTGTTCTTGAAATTACAATTGTACATCTGCAAGACTTTCCAAGAGGTTAAGTGTTTATGTGATTTTAACAGTAATACTCATTGTCTCCAAATATTGTAACAGCAAAATAGCTTTAGAGGTGTATTAGTGCATTAGTGCATTAGTAATTCATTGAGATCAATTTATTATAATCTTATAAGAAAATTTCTCTCTAAGAAAAGAACCAAGGATGATGGTTTTTCGTGAAACACAAACTGCTGAGTTTTAAAAAAGAATAAGCAAACAGCACTGTCTGATGTTTCAGATGAGGTTTGAGAGTGTTGAAGAGGAGTTTTCTTCAAAACTATTAACATGCAAGTGGTGAATGTACAGACCAGAAAAAGTAAACAAACCAAGTGAAATCTGAGGGCTTGTAAAGCAAGCCACCCCACTGTGGAGAATCCTCCCCACAAAGCCATTAGTTGGACCTCTGCTGGTTTTAATCTATATAAATGACTGAGACAGATGGAAAACAGTATGCAAGCTGCATTCACTGATTATATCAAGTGGGTGAGCAGAAAAAGGAACTGGGTTTCCTCTGAAATCAGGCTGCTATGCAGTAAATAAAATTCAGCATTGACAAACATAATTGAGGACATGTGATATGCAGCAGCAAAGAAGATGAAACGAAGCAAAATAATGAAAAAGCCAAAGAACTTGGAGGGGACCTTAGGAAGATACAGGATTTGTCTCAAAAGAAAATTGTGATGGAGGCAGAGAACTTTTCCTTTGAAACCTTGTGAATCATGCCAGTAAAGAAAGCTGCCAATCTGGAAAGCTGGAATTCTATGTATCTCTCCATGTCACCCTCTTTATTTGTCAACAGCACCATAAAAAGCATAAAAGCATCCAGGTGCTGTCTCTTATCATTTAACATATTCAGGACATCAACTGACCCTGTATTGCCAAATCCTGTAACTGTTCCACAGAAAACAACAATAGATCTAGGCCAAAGCAAACAAGAAAAGAAAAATTATTGCCATTTTACACAAACGTATCAAGCCACCAGCTTAAATCATCACAAAAGTGAAGTAGCATTTTTACAACTATACCCGTGAAAGGCCAGATATATAGTGCTTTCACAAATAAGAGATTATGAAACAATTCTGGAACCATTTGGAAGATTCCATGCTATTCCCTAAGGGCAGACAGATTTTGAGTGCACATGCTCTGAAGTAAAACTACTTGACTACTTAACCTGCCTCATTGACTGTGTAAAAGAAGAAAGGCTACCCACTTCCTGAGGGCATGGTCTTTGTAGCTAAAGCCTCTGAGAATAGAGGCATAGACAGGCTAATTCAAGAGTCCATAACAGCTCCCATCACCAGACAAGGTGTGAGTTAGGCAGGAGAAATGGTCACCTCTCCCTCTGTTTCATGGACATGCCCCTTGAATGGCTGAAAGCCCCTTAGGTAGGCTGAACCCAAAAGACAGGTTTGGAAGGTTAGGCAGACTTACAGGCTAAAGTGAAGAGTCAAGATTTCTGCAGGTGTGACCACAGTCTCATGGCCATAACCTGGATTCATGAGGCTGTGGGTAATCTCATGAAATAGACAGACACAATGTGTCTAAATCTTCCTCTCCTCTTTTACCTACAATTACTTCTCTCTTGTAGCAAGACTGAGTGAGTGATAAAGATACTTCTCCTTTCATGTTCAGTCTGTACCTTTGTTTTTATGCCCACTGAGATAAACCCAGAATTAAGTCTGTAGTGCTAGAAGGTCCTGCTCTTCCTTTTACCAGCATGGATGTCAATGAGCTGTTGTCATGCTGTGCTGTGCTCCCATTTATCCACCACCCACTTTCAAATGCCACCATGGGAGTTTGTGTCACCACTTATTGACCCAGATCTTTTGTAAAAACCTTCCTCCAACCCCTTCTTCCTGTCCCAAAAACCCTCCAAAATCAGATTCATGATATGACCATTCAAACACTTACACAAGCTCAGGGCAGAGGATGGCCAGGGCTGGAGCTCACGCTGCTGGAAGGGGGCAGGCAATGGTGTCAGTCACTTAACTAGTATTGCTGAAGAAATGTCACGTAATAGATGCCCAAATCCTCCTTGGGAAACAGCCAGGCCATTCTCTTAGATTGTTTATTAGATGAAATCTGAAAGGGCTGAAAAAGATCATGGCCAACATTAAATCTCCTTTACTGAGGAAATTTGGGTCACTTACACTTCTTGCAAAACCCTTTAATGCTTTTAGAATCTCAGTAACTGATGCTGTAGATGCTCATTATTCCTGGCTGAAAAAAATGACATGGAAAGAGACTGTGGTTTGCCAGTGCTTTTGCATTCTCTGGCACTAGGTGAGAATGAATCCCCAGGGTAGGTTAGGAGAGAAGGAGAGAAGGAGCCTTTTGTCCTCAAAATGGTCTCATTATAAACTCTTACAAAATTAAGCTGGAATACATAATTCAGAAGATGCAAAGCCTGATATAAAAGCCTGGATGTAAAGTCTCAGAAGGGGGATGGGGGGAAAGGCAACTTCACAGCATCCTTCCCTGTCCTTTTGTACATGCCTACCATGCAGGACTGAAGAACCACAGAAAGATCAAGCTGAGGACAGGCAGCGTTGTAGGACTAGCAGAGCTCATGCCACCTTGTGCAGAGCAGCACAGATGAGCAATCTGGGGAGGGGGTGATGGAAACTAGAGGAAATTAAAGGAAAACAAATGCAGAACAGATGTCAGAAAGCACATTTTCCTTTGGAGAATAATAAAGGCAAGTGGTGGCCTTCCAGACAAGGTTACTAGGGCAGGATTAACAAGGCCATTTCATAAACAATTAGCTGCTCTTCAGGGTGAAAGTGAAATGCTAGCAAGGACCAAGTTGGGCCGCTGACACAGGAACAAAGAATATATACTCTTTCCTTCCTTTGCACAAGAGATATTTCTGTTGCAACACTTTTGTTTTCAGAGTTGCAGTTTTCTTGCAAGAACTCCCTGATAAACCTCAGTCCCTCTCTCTCCTGTCAGGCCTAGAGGAAGAAGCTGTTTAGTTCTGCTCTGATAGTCAGAGGTAGCAGAAGGGGTGGTGTGCATGTGTGTGTGTGTGACCCAGACTACATGTGTGTCATGTGAACTCTTCTCTGTCAGGAACAGAAGGCCACCAACACTTTTGACCCATGGGCAGTCAATAACCACTTTCCAGTTGGTAATAACTTCAAGTTCTTTGTCATCCTGAACTATGATTGCAATTAAACGGCTTCTTAACAGAGAAGGTGTCTCAGGCTGAAATGATGCTTTATGTACATTTCTGACAAACTTGGTATTTTTAAAATTCCTTCAGAAAAATGCTTGAGTTCAAGTACCTAAATTCTGTCTAGCACCTTGTTGTGTCATTTACCAGCTCACCTAAAACTTCTTACTGCCTGTTTTGGTAATTTACTTGTAATAGTGGCCAAACAAACTTTTCACCGATGACGTGAAAGTAGTTCAGACAGGAAGGAGAAGTGTGAAATTACAAAGAATGCAGAAAGAAGACACTGAAGTGCTTCCTTTTCAGCTTAAGGATGTCATCATAAATTCTTAAACACTTGCTATTACTATTGCAGCTAAGAATGACTGTGAGTGCTAGATTCTTCTACAAAAATCAGAGCTAAAATACAGGTTTTCTTGCTGCTAAGCTTACAAGCATCCAGCAAGTTTCAATAAATAAATATCTCTATTTCCAGTGTGGATTGTTTAATGTGCCCTATATCAACCTCTGCTGGTAATCAATTAGAATATTTTTTTTATCCTGCAGGGGCAAGTGTCACAGGATTACAGAACAAGCTGAAATGGAAGGGACCAAAAGGATCATTGGGTCCAACTCCTGGCTCTGCACAGGACGTTTAAAAGCTACTTGCCTGAATAACCCACTCCCTCTTCAGTGCAAGCAAATAAAGGTTGTGAGGAGAGAGAGCAAGAAAAAGTCAACAACGAAAAAGAGAAGGCAAAATCCATTCTTCTCACTTTGTCATTTGTTGTTGGATTTGTTTGTGTTCAAGTCAGGTTGGAAAAAAGCCCAGCATTTTCAGCAAAAAATTTAAAAAACCTACACGTATCTTTCTTTTTTTCCTTGTTTTTTCATTCATAAAAATATATTCAATTAAAATGAAGTCAGTTGCTAGTAATATTTTGAGCAAATCTAATGAAAAGGACTGAATTATTTTATGTGCAAAAGGGAAGAAAACCCAGAGACTGGATATCCCTCAGAGCCTCTGGGCTACAGGAAACTAGGAGAGGGGTTGGGCTGGAAGTTTTCAGCTTGGCTAATAATTTTACTTAGGATTTATTTTGAGGCCAGTCCTGAGTGGATAGGGGTTTGGTGCTTGAAAAATTTGAAATGATCTGACAGAATTCAGCTACACTTTGGAAATGAGATGATAACTTTGGGAAGGCTTGAGCAGAAGCAGAACAACTGAATACTGAATACGTTTCTTTTTACATGTTTTCAACCTAACCCTCATTAACCTCCTATTAGCAATTGTCATTTATTTGTCAGCCCTTGTCCTTTGCAAAGGTCTGAGCCTTGGAAAAGGCTCCTTCTTGTTGAGCACTTGCTATGAGCTTTCCTGCTCTGCTCAGATGAAGGCTCCCTACCCTCTCTCCATTCAAACCAAGGACACTTGGAGACATAACAAGCAGCACTGCTTGCAACTAAAAGCAGATTATTCTACAAGCACTTTACCTGCCAGATCACTACAGACAGTTGCCCTTGAAGCAGTAGAAAAGAGAAACAGCAGGAGGGTGGGTTAGAAAGGGACATTTCCAACCACAGATTTACTGGGAAGGAGAAACGAGACACGGGCATCACCTTTTGGGCACATGTGTGTCAGGCTAGAGGAGATGTTTATGGAGGGATGCTGAGAAAGAGGTTACAGCATGATTGAGATAAGACAAGAATATGGTAAAAATGCCAAAAATTTGGATTGAATGAGCTGAAATGACATAAGTTACACAGAAAGAGCCATTTGTAGGCAAATTAAATGATGACAGTGCTGGAACTACATTACTTATACCTTAACTGCAAGTAAAAAAATCTATTACAAGTGATGAAAATGGAAAATCAGCTTAAAGCACATAAGGCTGTGAAACAGCCTGTTTGCAGTTGCAAATCGTATCAGTTACAGGAAGGATTCATGGATTTACAGCAAGCAACTCACTGGGCAACACATCTATTTAGATTTAAGCAAATAAATTTAGTACAAATATAAAATGCAATGAAACACACAAATGAATCCACAAGTGATGGTATTTTATTCAGGAGAACAAGAAATTATTTAAAATTAAGAGGATTTACAATGAAACAAAGGGACAAGACAGAGTTAAGGAAGCGTCTGTATTATCCTAGTCTTTTTGTGAGTGCCCACCCTTGTAAAAGCACCTTCAGACCTTCTGGACACTTCCATTGAAAATCAGCACAGGTTTTGCTTCCTCTATGTATTTGACAGCCAACATGGATTATGGGTCTACACACTAAGAATGTAAATCTTACACTTCTACGCAATTGCAGCTTGAGCTTTTCAGAAGTTCACCCATTGCAAAAGAGGTTTCCCTTCCAAATTATTTCAACTGTGAGTTCTCAATGTCCCTCCAAAATTCTCAGTCTCTTAAGGCCCCTTCTGCTGCTCTGCATCTGGTGCAGACCTTACTGTAGGACACTTCATCAGTCTGTTCAAAGTCTTTCTGAGCTCAGTCCTTGGACCAGACAATAAAAAATCACAAAGTATGTCCTTGTAAAGCTCTCTTGGGTAGGAACCCAAATTCTGGGAGTTTCACAACACCCTACGTGCTTTCATGTACCTTTTGAGTGTTATACTTTGGCAAGGTGCTTCTGTTTTAATTGATGTAAATAAACTCTGTGTTTTGGGAAAGTGTAGTCAACTAATGAGTCTTGATTATTATAAATGTGATAGTTACCTATAAGCAACATGGACACACAACTAAGATCTGTCTCACTCCAAGAAAAGCCCAGTATAGTTCAAATTGAAGACTATAAACATTGTTAGGTGAAATGAATTAGAATTACAAATTATTTTGGCTGCAATACAGGCAATAGTATGTATGTTAAAAACATTTGTATTTTGCTCATATTTATAAGTATTTACAGTTTTAAGTTCTTGGAATTTTTATTTTTTTTTCTTAGAAGATTTCACCCTACTTATCTAAATAATGAATTTTGATGATTTCTCACCAATGTCTTATCTGCCAGGCCTGTATAAAGCAAACACATTCTTCATAATTATACTACAGATCTCTATGTCTCTATGATTTCTAAGAATTAGTGTTTTCTTCTGGATAACCATTAGAACGTTAAAAAATGGTTAGGATATGTATATAAGACAGGACAGTTTACAACCATTCATACAAATAAGAAATGTTGTGTGAAAAAATCATGTTCTTCTTGCCAAGAGAGGTTAATTTTTGTGAGGGAATTTGATTTGGAAATTTTGTCTGAACAATTTCATAAATCTAGGAATAATCTTTGATTTACTTAGAAATGCAATTTGAGTCTGTCTAGTTGGGTCTGATATTTTACTACATTACCACTATCTAGGATAGGCAGGTTTTATCTTATAGTTAATTTTTGTCAATAAAAATACCTGGATTGAGTTCATTTGATATCTTCAGCATGTCTGAGTACACTTAAATGAGCTCTGAGAAAGGCACAATTCCTGGTTTTGTTTGTAAAGACTTCAATAAACCTCTACACATAAAAAAAATCCTGATCTTCTTTATCCCCAGTTCAGAAAAACATTAAATCACAGAAACACAAAACCCATTTCTGAAATAAAAACCTAGAACTCATTATTACCTTGTCACTAGAACAATGAGACACAGAAATTCTACTTAAAAAAAAAAAAAAGCATAACAAAAATCCTACCAATTACATTATTGTATATTCATCATCAGTCTCTCATAAATATCAAAAGAAGAATTAAAGCAAAATCCTATTATTGGAAGAGATAAAAAAGTGAAAATTTTTCACATTCAAGAAAAGTATAATTTCTTTAATTGCTTTATACATTCGATTTTTTTAATGAAAATTAGAAATTCTGAAATAAAGCCATCCCCTAAAATGTGCTACCAAACAGTAAAGTCAGTTGTGCTGAAAGCCTTGAGACTACAAGCACCATCATGCCTCTGGCCATCACATTTCCCTCCAAGAGCAGCAGCCATGAGCAAGCCAAGGGTAGCCATGGATTCAGAGTTCAGCTAGATCTGCCAGTGTGAATCTCAAAAACATTCTGTCCTGAGAGAGATGATTGAAGACAATGCTCTAAAAATGCCAGATTCCATGTAAAATCAGTGAATAGATTGTATTCATGCTAACTGAATGAACAGGCTTTACAAGAAGCCATTTGGATAGCCAGATTATCATTATTATGCAAGCCAAAATTAGGAACTAAAATACAGGAAAGTACAGGTTTATATACCTGAAATTATATGTATAACATTTCAGGCAAAACATTTCTCACGTAGTTAAAGGTGTAATAGAGATATATTAATAATATGTCATGATATCCTGGTCTTTTCTGAAATGACTACTCAGTCTCCTGATAAAAGCTATTTAGAACTGGATATTTTTCTATGCAAATTTCTGCAACAGCATGATTTAATGACAGCATTCAGATCATGTCTAACTCTTACAGCTTCTACTGAGTTAAAGTAATATTAGTAGTTAGAGTTTTGCATAATGGCAATTGGATAAATCCCCCAATCAAGAACCCAGAAGGTAGAATTGATTCTATTTGAATAAATATACTGAAGGTAATAAATACAAAATCAGAAGCTCCTGAAAGAGTATTTTCTTTGCAGAATTTCATTATGAACCATCACTTTCAACTTACTTGATTTGAGCTCAGAAACCTATGCTTTTGCAAGTATAAATTCTTCACAAATTTTTATGTGTTGGATAATGCTTACCAAATTATTTCACCGTTTTTCCTTTTCTTCACAAGGGTTTGAGATTAAAAAAAAAAAAAAAAAGGTAAAATTAAAAACATCTGTTATTTTTCAGGAAAATCTCACTGTAATTTCACATATGATTTCCATATAATCTCATTCATCTCCAAGGACATTTTTAACTCTGTGCAATATCTGTCCTGGCCACATCAATGTTTGAGGTGCATTTTCTTTAATCCCTCTTATCCCCCTTCATTTACATTCTCATTGAATAGAAAAATACTCCATAAACTCTGAGACCACAGAAATCTGCAGATTTAAATGTCTCCCTGAAATATTGTTTCTGTGATGGAAATAACCATCAACTTCAGCTGTAGGCAGATCCCTTGGACACTATTCACTTCAGCTCTCTGGTTTAAACATATCATCAAATATCTACTCTTTGATGAAATATGAAATTGTTATGTCATGAGATAAATCAAAAATAATCACTAATCAAAATGTTTTAGCAAAATCGTGCTGAGTGAAATTAGTAATTTTGGGTGTTAGACTTGATAAAAATACTGATTAAAGTAGTTTTCTTGTTTTGAGGCTACAAATTTATAATTGATTTCTGTCACAAATTAAAAAAGGCCATTGAAATCAGCTATCTTGAAATATTTTAGCAGTCATTTTTCTGGTAGCTAAAAAAACTTCAAGCTTTTGCAAAAAAGACCTCATTTGCAAATGGGAAATAAAATTTATGGGGCTTGGAGATGTGTCTCTTTTTCTTATATTGTTCATTCACTCCTGCTGTAACACTGAACCAGTTTTTTATATAAAGATAGAAATGAAACAAAGTTTTTATGCACTACAATGGTCATGCTGCTCAAATTAATCTGTGTCTAATGGCCTAACATCAGCTTTTCCTGTTATTCTGTAACATGAGAAATGTCAAATGTTTATTTTTCTTATTTTAGTGCTTCAACATAACCTGAAAAAAAGATGTTTTTTATACAGGAACTTCATCCAAGCGGGTATCCTGTATTTATCTCCCTGCACTGGCCATGGATGCACATGCAGATCCACAACATCAAAAGAGTTGCAGAGTAGACACAATGTACCATCTTCAGTCAAAGTAAACTCTTGTAGCATTGACAGATTACCACCCAGACTGAGCAATTTTAGCTTGCACTGGGTAAGAATCTGAACTCTTCCTCCACTGTGGACAACTTGAAATGTTAAGAAAATGGACAAGAGCAGACAATGCACAGAAATCACAAAAACATCATTATCATCTTCACTTATTTAAACTTTGGGTAATTTTTACTCTGTGCCACACAAAATACTCACTATGGAGAGTAATGACTTTTATTCAAAACCCAAATACAGACATTTGGAAGAAAATTTTCTTTTTTTTCTGAAGCCAGGATGAAGTACACATTTTCATGAGAATGTAGGTCTCCAAATAAAGTTGTTCTTGCAACACTTTAAATCTGAAGTGTTTTCCATGGTCACAGTTTACAGCAGCATATTCTGTTTGACAATAAAATGAAAGAAAGTTTAAAAACCAAGGCCACAAAATTACATTAAATTTTATTTTAGTGTCTGTGCCTGACATCACCTCTTTAGGAACCTATAACAATAAATTTGTCTGCATCTACAGTTTCTGTGACAGAGAGTCATTTTACCTCAGAGTTTTCTTCACCTTGTCCACCATGCCTATTTTCTAAATAAAATTAAATAAATGATGAATAATGTGAATGAATCAAAATAATCTTGGCCCTCTCAGTGTCTGAACCCAGCCAATGTCATCCTTGTTTATGATCCAGTCCAGAATCTGTGAAGTATTGTAAATCTGACCATGAGATACTAAGCTATTTTATTTCAGAAAGATCTTTGTATCTGAAAGTGATTTGAGAGAATATGCCAGTCAAAATATGATGGGAGTAGCAGCTACTTTCATATATGAACTCACTTCATTATCACTGAAATAGAACCACTCTTTCTTAAACTTGTACTGTATGACAGCAAGTCCCCAAACACATCAAAGCTTTCTATGACTTAAACGCAGAGTCCACAATTTTACAGAAAAATTGCAATAAAAAATTAATAAAATATTTTTGATATTGCCATATGAAGTAAATTTTACAAATATCTTTTTTTGATTATATAAAATGTATCCTTTTGCATCTGGAGTAAATAATTTAACCATTTTCCTTTCTTTGTGTGGCCTGGTTAAAAGAGCTAAGCAGAAAAGTTTTCAGAAACTCAGTGTGTAAAATTAAATGTAAGTTAACTTTTAAGCCCTTGAAAAATCTAAAATTAAATTGTCATAATATACTGAAGGCGAATAAGGTACTATAACCACTCTGTTTTAATTTCTTCAGGTTGGGGATATACTGGATAACCTCAAAGGTCAAAAATCTAATAACACTGTCATGCCAATATTACTTTTTCCTGTATGGAAATCCTTGAAAATATCCATCCATTTATCTTTTGAGAGATGAATCACTAGAGAACAGCTACTTGCTTTTCATCCTAATACATGGACTAGACGATCTCAAATCAAACCAGCCAGCTAAAGATTTGAAACAAGACACTGTGGGTGCTAAAAGTTTGCATGGATCTAAAAAGAATTAAACCGATTCACAGAACAATATTAAATATGATGTCAGGCTCAGAGAATCCCTGAGCCTGAAACTCAAAGGCTGGGAGAGTACCTGGGGAAGATAACCACATACAAATCTCCAGTTCTTATACTGTTCCTTGCGTACCTGGTTTTGGCATAGTCAGAGATGTGGCACATGGGCACATGGTATAAATTATACCGGTACTGTTCCTTCCAAAAAAAGTTGCTTTAAACTGATATCTGATGCCAGCAGTACCTTTCCTCTGCAGCCTAGACCTGCAAGAGCACTGGTGCCTCCAAGAAAACTCCATGTAGAAGTCAGTTTGTGAGCCAGGAGGGCCCCCTTTTTAATCTGCCTCTCTAAAACAGGATAAACCATATATCAGCTCATCTTTGTAAGGTAAGTGCAATAATCTTATCTTACACTGTTTGTGCTAATTATGTTTGTCACATCCTTCATTGCCTGGAAATGAGTGGATGTGTGAACCAGCTTTTTCTGAATTTTATTTACTGAACTGATATTCCAAAGGCAGGAACCCAGTCGTACTTCTGTCCCTCCACAGTCAGGAGGGACAGGCACCTCTGCAGGATGCTCCACCCCTTCTCACTTCTCAACAGTGACTTCTTGCTTACTCTGGATGCATTAGATACTTGGATTTCTCTGTCCTTCTTACTCTTCTCTCCTGGACTCTAATATTAACTCAGTAGATCTGAGTGGACTGAAATATCCTTGTAGTATGATCCTGTAAATATTCTATTTTCTTTTTCTTCTTGAGGATATTAGGGCTGTATGAAAAATCTAAACACTGCCTGCTTTTTTGCCTTTTTGTTCCTGACCATTTGCCTTTGACCTTCAGGTTTGATAGCTTTTTCAAATTCTCTCTCATGGTCTTACTGTGTCCTATTGGATTGGGCCAAGATGGTCTTTCCTCCACTGGCTGCAGGCTGAGAGCATAATCAAAACTCTTACAGAAAGCAGCAACCATTTGCCACTAGCACTGAACTCAGTAACCAGCAATAAAGCTGCTGGTCTTGCACTAGCAGCAGCCCCCTCACTACTCAAATATCTCCTGTCCTGACTGCTCTAAACCCGCTCAGTGCCAGGGCCTGGCCTGACCTCTCACAGGAGCAGTTTCAGAGAAAGAAAAAGGCTCTTCCCTTCCAGCCCCAGCTGTACAGACAGACATTATTCTCAGTAATTCTTTTGCTGTTCATGCACTTTCCTTTTTTAGTGTCCTTCATGGCCCTCACCAGACTAAACTCCAGGTGGGCTTTGGCATTTCTTATCCTGTCCCTGAGTGTTCAGTGTTTGTGTATCCCTTCCAGGTCTCATAGCTCTGCTTCCATCTCCTCTAGGCTTTTCTTTCTATGTCCAAGTGTTTTCATGAGCACTTGTTCATCCATCCAGCCGCCTTTGCCTGACTCCCTCCAGAGCCAGGTGAACCTTTCTTGAGCTTGGTCTAGGCTAAAACAAGGACACAAGACACAACTTAAGATAGACATGAATCTGATTTTTTATAATTTTGGTCAGAGAGGTCAATGAATTCTATGAGATTTTTCTTTGAAGTGCTTCTACTCCTTTATTTTGTATGAATCTTTATGTAAAAAATAAATCATAAACAAGAACAAAAACCCAAAGACAAACAAACAAAAATCCAAACATAACCCAGGAGGAAAGCAGAATGCTCAGAAATTAATTTTCTCCTTTTTCATGTGCACTAAGCTGCAGTTTTATACACCTTCTAAATTCCATTAATTATATCCAAAGGCCAGAAGAGGATTTCTGTCTCCTTCATCCCTGTTTCAGGCAGGCAGAGCAATTGTAGAGCAATTTCTGCATCATTTCCTACCAGCTGGCAAAGCTATACCCCTTTAGCTCCCTGCCTGTTGTAAATCACATTCGTGGAAGCCTGTACCCCTTGGTTCACTGCACATGACACAAAACTGTACACTTGTGACATCAGACCCCAATGCTTAAACACTGCAGTGCTCTAAGCACTCTTTGAATCTTACTGGAATATCTTAACTGGTTTGATTATTTTGGCCAAAGTAACATGAACATCCCTAGAAAATATGCCCAAGAAATGCAACTGGACAAAGAAAAGCTGAATGCAAGAACAGTAAAGCCTTTGGTCACTTTACTGCAGCTCATTTATGCTGCTCTGGTGAGGCCCCAGCAGTGATAAAATCTTGTAATCTGTTCATAAATACTAGGGAAAATTTCCAACCTCTTGTTGTCTTAAGACTGTTCAAATCATAATGAAGATGAGCAAAAAAAATATAAATTGTTTTCTTTAGAGTTTTTGTGAGAAACCTGTAATATATTCTGTCCACCTGTTCAGAACACTTATACATTTGCTGAGCCTTGTATTTACGTCACAGGAAAAACTTATCCATAAAGATTAGTGCAGCACTGCCTACCTTTATTGTTAGTCCCATCTGAATGAAACATCATCTAATCTAAAAACACATGAATTTGTAAAAAAGTTTGGGCAAGTATGAGTAGTTCAGGGTTATCACCTAAAGCTGTACAGAATGGACATAGCCTGGCCATTTATTTCCACTTCTCCAAGCTGTCTTGCTAATATATTACACATTTTAAAAAGGGGAAAGACATGATACAATGGTTGATTTTCACTTTGAGTTTCATTCAGGCTTCAGCTTCTTCAAGAACCAACAGCCCACACAGGACAAGCAAGAGCCCCTTGTTTTCTCCCCTCACTGCTGGATGGAGATTGTCTGCCCATCTCCAACAGATCTCAAGATCCAAAGGCTCTGCCAGTTCAGGGTTGTGTTTTTGACAGTGCTAATCTAACTCAGAACTCAACCAATGATGTAACAACATGTGGTATCAACAGCATACCAAGATTAAACAATGCCTCAGCACTGTGATTTGAATGTTTTATGTGAAAATAAGAAGTAATGGCTCACTTTTAGCAAGAGTCTTACATAGCCATGAAATAGTAGCAGGCTGACTAAGACTGAAGTGCCTTTAAAGGCCACAAGTCAACTCAAAAACCTTTGTGCTTGAATACATGGCCTTGTCCCCAACTGAACAGCACCACAGTCAACACCCACTTAGAGCAGAAAACTGTCAGCAGCTGGTTAAATGATGATGACTCTGGCTGTCCATACAGATAATTCATGCAGTTCTATCTCCATGTCATTTACATCCTTTTGTGTGTGCTTCACAGGATGGCATGAACTGTGAACACTTGTATTATTTATTGATACCATATGTTAATGCATAAAAGGATGGCCAAACAAAGACTAATGAGGCTCATAAAATCTAAAAAAAATGTTGGTTAGGAAGGACTTTTGGCAGCTTTCATGAAGAGTTTCTCATGCTTAAAGAAAGACTGACCTTGTCCTCTGGAAAAAAAAAAAAAATCTAACAGATGCAGAGTCACAAGCCATGTCACACTGCAAAATTTCCCCAGAAAGCACCCCTTGTGTTATAGGTACTGCAGTAACTTCCAGAAGACAAACAAGAAGATGCCAAAATAAAAAAAAAACAAAACAACAAGATGTTAGTCAAGCCCCATCACAAGGACTTCTCAAACCAAATGTGGTCAGGATTGATTTTAAAGTTTTGTTTAGACTAAACACGGATATCCTATTTTCCTCTAAAAGCTCTCAAGGCAGAAAGGAATATTTAGCTCTTATTAAACAGTTGCAGTGCAGCTGCAGTTTCTAAGCTTTATGATGGCAGTCATAAATTAAATAAAAACAAGGAGTTTTTGGAAATACTGGGCCATTCAAAATGCAAGTGCTGTGAAAAGTCAGTCAGCATCTCCTTCCATTCAATATCCAAATTCAGCAGCTTAAAGACAGTTCAGCACTTGGAATTCAAAAGATGAAATTTTCACCATATATAAATTATGAAATAGGATTTCATTACGGATGCATCATGGCAGCTTTCTCTTGGTGACATAAATATTTATTACAAAAGAAGAGAGGAAATGTAACTGTAGTCCCACAAAACACTCCTAAAATAATTCTTTATAGAAACTCAGACTTTATTCATCACTAATCTAAATTTGAAACTCTGAAATTTCTATTACAAATTCCCATCAATGGATGTTACTTTTACTGTCTTATAGCACCACCCATTCTCTGTTTTATTTTCTCATTCAAGCAGAGTTCTGCAGTGATGTCTACATCCCACTCAGAGAGGAGTTCAGAAAATAGTGTACCTTAATTTGGACTTTGAGAACCATCCTGCACAAGCCATGGAAGATGTCTGGGTTTAGAAATTCACTCTACTGACCCACTCAGTTATCCTGCAGTCCTTGTTCTTTACCTACTGCCTTCTAAGGAACCTGTTTTTTCTCTCCTTTTTAGGCTGATTTTAAACTACAAGAATGAGAACCAGGGAAGGACACAAAGATGGGAGATGTGTTTGCATATTCAAGCTTTTGTGCTACTTCTGAACACTTGCTGCAGAAAATATCAGAAAGGCCCAGAAGATGGCAAACCATGAAAATTAAAACTATTTAAGATAAAATACTTCATTCATTCCATCATTAAAGTTTTCCTTGACATAAAATGCCTTGAGCTGAGAGCATAAATTTTTAAAGAGGCAAGGCTTCTGCTGGATCAGATGGAAATCTTAACGTACCCATCATATAATGCTGCAGCTTGTAATAATTTCCATGAGAACTGCATAATTTGATACCAACCCAAAATCAAGTCATTTAGAGGGCATACCAGGTTGGATACACAGAAATCAACATTATTTTTTCACCCTAGGATGTTTCAAAAACTGTAGTGTTTGTTTTAATCTGATGCATTTTAACCCTTTGCCTCTATATATAATAAAAATTCTGCTTAAATTCATTTTGCAGTCAACTACTCAAAGTCAGCCTCATGTTTTCTGTTTTCTACTCAGCATAAAAATGAGTAAATTAGGGGGAGAAATCAGGAATTGGTTCCTTCTGTGCTATACCTCTTAACATCCATCTTTTTTTTTATCTAAAGAAATATTTGGTATATCTGTGGCAAGATGGTGAGACACTGGTATTTCTATTTAATCCACCCCTGTGAAAGAAGTGCAAACTACTAAAATTTCAGTATTTTAGTGCTAGAATTTCTTTGCTGCCAATAGCCTGACAAACTTCATAACACATAGCCAAAGCAATAGGTGGATGAAAACACAGGCTTTATTATACCCACCACAGATCCAGGCATCATTTTTGAAACAAGTAATTGGATGAGATGTCCAGTGTTTCATGTTGACTAAAATATAAATTATGATAATGACAAGTAATCCAAACTCTTCGCTAGAAAAAAGAAACTTAGAGCTCTGGAAAACTCCTAAAGTAAATCAAATATTAAACAATTTTGTTGTAATTGCTTTAGCCTCTGTTGGATGAAAATTATTTTCATTTCATGTAATAAATTCATAATACTAAAAGGGACTGCTGTGAGTTGGGATGTGAATTCCACTCAGTTCACTGTAAATATGATTTGTTTTTAATTTAACCATTCTGCTTACAAGGGAAACAAGATGTCAAGCAGGCAATACAATTCAATGCTCCATTCCCATTCTCTGTATATAAAAATAGAAAAGGTGTTGCCCTTGCTTCAGATTGAATGTGGAATTGGTACCAAGGAAATGAGTAAGTGGTGAGGCACTTTATCCAACAGACTGCATTTCACAAAGTTCTGGAGTAAAGAAGAAAGACACCCCATGGGTTACAAGAGCCATTTGTAATGCTGTGCAGCAGAAACTGATGGTGCTCATCCTGCCTCACATTTCCTTGGTCACATCACTTAACACCAAAGGCCAGACTGAAAGGACACTTGGGTGTAATGGCTCTTAACACCACTGTGCTTGGCTTTCAATTACCCACCTGCAAGAATTCCATAATGTTGAGTTAGACTTGAGGGACTAGATGTCTCCTTTGAGAATGGCTACTTCCACCCAACGCAGACCAGTTGCATCCTGGTTGGATGCAGCTCCACAGATAGACAGAAACTTTAGATAAGCTCTATCAAAAGCATACCAGAGAAGAAACCTTCATAATGCAGTGTGCACATATGGCAGAGCCATGTATGGCTGTGGCCACTGCACCAACCATGTGACTTCTTACATTTTACTAAGGCCAACTTCAGACAAATCTGCTCCTACTTCAAAGATTTTGTCATCTGATGGTTTAACAATGAATATGGTGGTGATGCGCTGTGGATGGTTGGATTTGATAATCTTAAAAGTCTTTTTCAACCTTAACAATTCTATGATTATATGACATATGAGATGTTATAAAACATAATCAAGGACCTGTGTGGCTGATTGACTTTTTGCTTCAACATAAACTTGATTGGCATGGTAGCTCTGTAAGAGTCTCACAGGAACAGCTGGCAAAGGCGTGGCACATAGTTAATAGAACACACATTTCTAGATTGTATCTCCTTAACTGTATAATCACAATTTAGATTTCCACAAGGTATACTGGGAGAAATAGAAGACTGGCACTTATCAGAGCTTACATTTTAACAGAACTTACATCAGTGGGATACAAAGGAGAGCCTCAGAAATTCGCTGTCCAGACCAATCCTTTTTCAGTCTGATTTTGATTCATACAAAACATTGGATTTAAAGTCTTAAATCTTTATACATGTGTGGATACATAGAGGATAGATAGATAGATAGATAGATAGATAGATAGATAGATAGATAGATAGATAGATAGATAGACAGATAGATAGATATGCATGTAAATACACATGTGGCTCCTGTATTCAGCTCGTGGAGCCAGGCTGTGCTCAGTGTATTCAGATATATGTCACCCATGTTTACAGAGGTAGTGTTCCCACCAAAGCAATATCACTTTTGAGACAAATGAAACATTCAGAAGATTTAGGAAAATTAAGTGGAAGGTTTCACACCATGTGGATCTGTGATGAGAATGTTCACTTTGAAAAGAGAAGAACATGGCTCTCCCAGACATGACACTGCTGCCAAAACATGCCAAACATGTTTGACCATGGACAGCCAAAGGACAAAACCCTCAATTAACCTGGGGAGTTGGGAGAATCTCATCTTCCAGATGAGAAATTCTTAATGTGCAAGCCTGCAGATGAATTACAAGTTTGTATGACTGAAGGGAAGAACAAAATTTTAGCAAAGCAGCTACATGCCCTAAGTGATCCCAGGGGGCATAGCAGGGGCATGGGAAAACTGTATACTCTGTCCTTTGGAAAGGAAGTCTGAGTCCAAGGATGAGACCATCCACACCAGGATGAGTTTGCAGAAATTCTACAGGCATGATGAGACACTAAGTGGAAAATGCCTGCAGCTCTTTGCTAGGGTTGAAAAATAAAAAAATCCAGCCCACAAAATGGGGCAAATTTTAACTCACCCCTCCAAAAGACACTAAATCACATCAAAAAGAATGTAAGGATTTGACCCACTCTATTTTAAAAAGAAAGGCATGAAACAAAGCATTCCTTAAGATTCCTTTTGTAAAAGTAGGACAAACATCTGCAAACTAGCAATAAGGAGCAGTCTCCTACGTAAACTGGTGAAAGTCATTTACAGCAAAACTAGACAATGTGATAGGAAATAAATTACCTGTCACAAAATAAGAGACAGAGTTAGATAAATACCTAGGAGGGCTTTTTCATCTCTGATTTCTTTGTTTCTACAAAGATTATGAAAGCTACTTTACTACATTAACCTCTGCAGCAAACTGCAGTGATGTAAAAAGAGAGAAGTACAACCCTGAAACAGAGAAAAAATATGGAGGGCAAAAAATTTGTGTAACAATTTCTTACTGAGACAGAAGGGATAGGATGGTAATTTACTAGGTTAGACTGATGTGTCTACAGTGGATGATGAGGATATTTCAATGAGCCACTTTGTGAGACAGGATCCTTCTAACCCTGAGGGTGGTTACAGGGTGACAGTGGTGGCAAATTAATTGATATTTTGCCAATGAAATAAGATGTCTCCCATGTTCTGTGAGTTACAACGGTCCTAAACAAATTAGTTGTATACAAATATGTAACTGAATACCTGTGTTATCAGTTCAAGGAAATATTTTCTGCACTGGCTCAGAGTGGTAGTCATCATATCTGCTAGTCATCTTTCATATCTGCTAGTCATCTTACTTGGCAAGTCAAGGACAAGAAAATGCTAAAAAATTGCTGATGAGACCAAAGTTTGTTATAGTATTTGTTTGATTCTAATAATAACAGTATTAACTTTCCATATCAATTTCTACATACATAAACATGCTTCTTAATTATTTCAGTAAGTTAATCTAGTGTTATAAGAGATATTGAGGCACCAGTTTCAGAAATACAGAAATCACACAAATGGCTTCTGATTTAGAATGAACAGAAGTCACTTGTCTCCTTCAAGAGGTTATAGAGAGTAACTTGTATTATACAAATAGCTCAGCAGCTACTCCAGGATCAGATGGTTTAATCCTATAGATACACGTTCTCATTTATGTCAATAAATACCCAAATAAAGCATGTTTAACAAGTCCACATGCTCAGAGACCTGGAAAATAACAATCTTTTGAGTCTGAGCAAATTTTAATAGATCACTGAGCATGTCATAATGTCAATTATGTTAAATGTCAACATGCTGGATTCAGATATGGATTCACAGCCCTGGTGTTTCTGAAAATACAACAAAAAGACAAGTCCTGATACACATAAGCATGGGACACACTAGATGAAATGAATTAGCTGCCAGCTGCAAAGTTGAAGGTGCAGCTTTGACACAGGCTCGGATGTCAGCAGCAGGGTATGGTGGGGAGTTGCACTCTTTAAGGTCATGGCTTACATCTGGGTAGCAGAATCTCTAATAAAGAGTGAGCTCCTCCCTCCTCTTCTCCAGTCTGAAAGAGATAGAAGTGGAAGATCATTAGCATACAAAAGAGTCTTCAAACAAAATGCTGTCATCTTCACCTCTGAATTGTAAAATTTCCTGTTCAAGTTGTGTTTTTGGATACTGTAGCTGAGTTGTGCATGTTAGTCACCTTACATTACAAATCATTTTACAAAAGCCATGACACTGATCCAGTTTGTCACAGGTGGTGCATATTTGGCCATGTCCCATGCCTAATTCTGGAAGAATTTACAACAGATTAACTTGTCTAACACTTACAATCTAAAAAAGTAAAAAACAGTGATTTATGAACTGGTTCATTCAAATTTAATTGCAACCACTGTGAAATACACCATGAATTAATTCAAGCGCAGCTGCACTTCTAGTTACTCTACTTTAGACAACTGGAAAGCCTAACTTCTGTTTTGTGCTTTCACACAACCAGTAAGGGGGACAGCAAGAATAGATTTTCCCAATATATGAAAGAAGGGCATTTCTTCCCATAGATCTTTCCCAAAGTCAGCAAACATGGGGAAGAAAGCACATGTGGGAAGAACAATTCCGTGAAAAGTTAGTGAGAAGAGGAAATGAAACAGTACTAAGTTCATTTTTGTATCAATACCAGCAGCACGGCTGTGCTCCTCCCATGCCACCTTACCTTGCTTCCTCTGGGCATACATGGTCATTTTTTGTCCTCTTTCCAAGAGAAGATTCCTGTCCAGCCAAGCTGGTCTTCTGTCTCATCCACTTGATTTCCAACATTTAGGAACTGCCTGTTCCTGGGCCTTTAGGAGGCTTTGTTTAAAAAGTGACCAGCACTGATGAACGTCAGCACCTTCAGAAGTATTTTCCCAGGGGATCTTACTCACTAGTTTCCTGAGCAGCCTGAAGGCTGCTCTCCTCATGTTCAGGATGGAAGTTTTGTTGGCACTTTTCCTCCTGTCAACCAAAATTTTCAACTCAATTGTTTTGTGTTCACCGTGGCCAAAATGGACACCAACCTCCTCTTTCATTCACAAGACCCTCTCTGTTAACAAGCAACAAATCAAGGAGCCCAGATTTCCTAGCTGGCACTCTTATTACCTGTATCATGAAGAATTCACCAGGCATTTTAGGGATCTTTTGGCCATGTTTGTGCCAATAATATGGTGTTTCCAGTTCACATCTAGCAAGTTGAAGTCTCTCATAAGAACATGGGCAGTTGCTTTGGAGGTATTCCTTATTTCCTCAAATAATTTATCAGTGTCATTGTCATAGCTAGGTGATCTACAGTAGATAAGTGTCGTGGTTTAAAACCAATAACTAAGAAAATTACTTATTTCTTGCTGTGAGATATGGATTAGAACAAGAGCAAAACAGACATAAAACTTAAAAGGAATAAAGAAAGTTTATTGACAAACTACAATAATAAGAACACCAGAATAAACTTCCAGAAAAACCTTTTCAGCCCCTATCTACTCACTATTCCCTTGTTCACATGACAACAGAGACAAAAACTTTGGAACTTTGGTGGTTAAAACAGTCCCAATTCTTGCTACACTGTAACAGTCACTATTCTTTCTTTGTAGAGAAACAGAAGTTTCTTCCTGTTAATTTATGGAGTTTCTCACAAGAAAACTATTTTTGTTATAGTTTTCCATTGACCTGATGTCAGCTGCCCAGAGCTGCTGTTATCAGAGCCCAACCCTCCCATTTTCACATCACTCTGAGGTGTATATTATGGGCCATGAGTCTAGGAATAGCATTTTTAAGGATGAGTATTCAAAGGCAAAAAAGTTTTCTTATCTGTTTCTGTGAGCTTCACTAGACAACAGTTTTCTCATTGCCTCACAAGGCTTCAAATCTCCCAGCACTTCACTATACCATAATTACTCAAGTTTACACTTTGAACACTTTATTCCTCCCTAGATACTTATCATGAATTAAAGGAGTTCTTTTCAGGACTTCATTGTCCATCTCCATAGTTTTAACAGAAAGATATTTCAGCTAAATTAAAGCATCTTCTTAATTCTCTACCTTTTCTGAAGCTTCTTTTCTTTCCTGTCACTGGTAGTTTATAAAGTCTCTTTTCATGTTGATCACTCTCTTTTTTTCCTCTCTGGATAAAACATTAATCTGCAAGTCTCATCTGTGTAATGAAAGAGTTAAAATCTTGCCCAGGCTGTTGTAGGTAGTTCTGTGGCCTCGGCCGGTGCAGGAACTGGAGCCGTCTGCGATGGAGAGTTCCTCATGGCTGCTCTGGAGAGTGCAGTCGCCGCCCCAGCCCGCTGCAGGTCCAGAGTCTCTCTCCTTCTTCACTCAGCAGTTTCTAGTGAATTTAGTTACAGCAAAAACCCTGCAGCGGAGCCAGAGATTGGCTCGGCCCGGCCTGGCCTGGCCAGAGCCGGGGAAAACCCCCCTCAGGGCCCACATCTCCAGCAGGCCCAGCCCTGTCCCCGCCCGGCCGCATGGCCTGGGCTGGGAATGGGAGGCCGGAGCTCCGCCACTCTTCACAGCCAGGAAACAAAGAGAACCAAGAGAGCTCTGCTTTTACACTTTAAGGTAGGGTTCACAAGTTGATCTCACTTTTCAATGGCCTAAACTGCTGTCAATTCTCAGCAATGATGGATAATTGGTCAGGAGAAAAGACTCCAGGCAGTTCCCAGAAACTTCAACTTTTCTTAAAGGTAAAGTAACTCCATGACAATAAGTCCCACTGCCTATCACTGGTCAGCCTGGTTTTCTCCTGGTGGAGATGATGACCAGCTTCCAACCCTCTGTTCAACAGACCCTTGACTAGCTACTCAACAGGATTCCAGGTCCACCTGGCTGTCCACTAATTGAAGAGTGTCTGAGAACCACCTATCAATCTCTTGCTCATTTTCTTGAATTTTCAATTCACTTCTTCCTGTTGCTCCTTCAACTGGTGATACAGCTCATTCTTTTAGAAAAACAGCTTCACCAACTCCACTGACTAAACACTCACACTGTTAAACATGTCTTGAGCAGCTATGAACTTTCTAGCACTAAGTTCCCATGACATTATAATTTTATCTAATGAACTGAGCAGCACGTAATCAATCCAGGGCTCTTCCCTAGTGTCAGCACTGATAAATTGTGGTGAAGTCTCTCCTGTCTGTCTCCCTTTTGGTCCTGGGTGCTTCCACCTCTAGGACACATATGTCAAGGGTTATTAAAAAACAGTTGAGTCAAACCTCAGGAAATGAATAGCATATTCATATTCAATAAAGAACAGATGGGTGAAATGTTTAAAATGTTAGATACTATTTATTACTTTTATTACACATCCACCATCACGGGGCACTATTTTTTAATATTCCTAATTTACTCAGGCAAGGAACAAGCAGGGTTTACTTAGATACTCAGTTTGTCCCTACCACATCTCCTCTAAAAACAATTTACTGAATGTTAATTTCAAGTGACTTGCATGAGAGAGGTAAATTAAATACCAACTTAATGGTAGGAAAATTTTCTTATGGCTACTGTGTACCTTAGCAATGAATGCACACTTTCATGAGTAGAGAGGCTGACACTTTTAAATCTAAGTTTAGAGAGGTAGTGTAATTTCTCTTACAAAGTATGAGTTGATTTCTACTCTGGAAACAGACAGCTAGTTCTTAGGAATAAATATCTATCACTTTCCACCATCACTAATTTTCAAGGGTATTGCTGCTGTTTACATGGAGTTAGAGAGGATCTGACCTCTGTTGATCTCTGTGGTCCACTTTGAAGTGCTTTGGTGGCAAGTTATTATTGTTTACATGTATTTATATGGTTTGAGGTCTAAAGGGAAAGGGAGTCCTTTTAGTGCTAGTACAATTTAGTGTTGTACAAATAAAAGTGAAGGGTGGTCCAAGGAAGAGCCTACAGCCCTGGAATGGCATCAGAGTCTGATGTTCTGTACAGTTCCTAAAAAGAGAAAATAAACTAATAATATTCTAAAAGTAGAACCATGTATATCTATTTTAGCTATTTACAGACAAATCTCAGCAACAGTGAAGGAATAGTTTCAAAGGCAAAAAGGTCAGGTAGAAACCCTGCCCTGGAGGAAAGCCTGTGTAAGTCATGTGCCAAGTTTATTTCTTATCTTCATATTTTTTTTCCCGACAGCTCTGCAGGAGTAGCATTGCTTCCCCAGGAGAACTGCCACATCTGAAGTGAAATGTTGATACTGTTTAGCACTTGAGCCATCATACACATTATGCATGAACAAAAAGTTAGCAATAGAAGGCAATTAAAACTACAAAAAGATTTGAACTGGCAGAAAAGAATTAATCCTAGAGTCACATGTTGGAAACAGCACTTCTTTTCTCTGCCAATGCTGGCTGTTCTCCCAAATTTTATTTATACAGCAATTTGTCCAAGCTACTTTAAAAAGCTGCAAATTATCAGAACTTTTGGCTCTTTTCAGAATCCCTAAAATCCTGCTCAAGATCACCACAAATTTTAGATTTGCTTCCTACATCATTTAACAGTGCCTCCCTGAATCTCAAGAATGTCCTCCCATCTTTGGAGAAAAATCTTGTGGACTTTCTCCTTTAGTATAAGATAGACCCCTCACCCTTTTTACTCAGAGACCTTTTGATGAAGTCGGGAAAAATGGGCCCAGGATTCAGCAGAGCAGGGATATCTTCCATAATCACTCAGGCCATTTCCATGGGTGACAGAGGATGGGCACCCTGTACTCATCCCAGAGCAGAGGAGTCTACAGCTCCTGGGCCTTCCTGGAACACTCATTTTCCTCAAAGTTGGACTTGCAGAAGACACTTTCAAAGCCTTCCTAAGCACCTTGTCTGCATCTTTGGATAGCTAAATGCCTTCAGAAAATAATTAGATTTGTAAATGTCCCTGCATTGACCCCAACTGAGTTCAGCTCTAATCAGTAGGGAGAGAAGCACAGCCAGAAGACAATGGATCAAACCAAATAAATATCTAAATTATCATGGAGAAAAACCTGTGAATTTCCATAGATAGGCTGGAAAAAGTGCTAAGCTTTGAAGACTGACTTTCAGGTGTCTGGATCAAATTAAACTACCTCCATCTCAGCTCCCCACCAGTAAAGCAGAGATAACATTCTATTCAACCTGGAAGATGTGAAGAAAACTCTGTTCATATAAAGCAACACTTTGCCACATAAAATAATATAGTGGATGCTATGTTGCTATGTGACAGTGCTGATTCAGGGTCAGACATACAAAAAATGGTCCAAACAGAAGATCAGCTGCCCCTGCAGAAACCTTTTCTGTAATGCTGTTGCTCATCACAATGTGCACAGGAGCCTGACAAAACACAGAGCTCTTAAACGCCTCATCCCTATCAAAACCATCATCCTTCCAGTGTCTGTTCTCACTTCATTATAAGACAGTCAGCACAGATATGCCAGATGTCAAAGGATCTCACCTGAGTCTTCAATATGCAGGCACCATCATCTCAGGCTGACAGTCCCTCAAATGGGGCTGTCCTCTGCAAAATGGGATTCACTAATGAACTGCCCAAGTGGTCTGGAACACATTAAAGTAAAAGGAAACAATGCTGTACAATTAATTTTCATCCACTGAAATATGTTATGGTGCTTATCAGGAATTTGTCTAAGCTGGCTCTGTGGTAATATCAAGCTGATAACAATTTGAAGCTCCATTAACTGCTGTTAAGCAGCAGGAAAAGGTGGCATGATAAAAAAAGCAGCCACACAGGGACAAGGAAATCCTGGTTTAAAAAGGCAATTTGCATGTTAAGTGAATTGCTTCTCTTGAGCAGGCAAAATGACTGCTCTGGATACTGAAGCCTTCTTTTTATTTATCATTACTTTACCTGTAGGAACATTGCCAATAAAGGGCAACATTCCTCTCTTTTCAAGGGAGCAACTTACTGTGACTTACACTTTAAAAGTCTTGTTTACTTGTTCCCAGGACTGTTCCTTTGTGTCTGGAAAGAGGCAAATTTTGTAAGCAGTCCTTACTTCAAAGAGTTAAAAATTCAAGCTTATATATAGCACAGTGAAAGATCACATCTAACAATGAGGTGTAAGTGGAAAAGGAAAGAATAAAGTCATATACCAAAGGATAAATGCCTTCACAGTGTGATTCAATCATGCTTTTGGCTGGTTATCACAGACAACAAGCATTGGAACTAAAATAAGAGCCCTATGATAAAGCCTTGTTAAAATCCCTTCTTGAAGACCTGATAGTAAAATATAGTCCTAAATGAGTAAGCTGTATGAAGAGAAGGACTGGAAAAACACAGATGTTTGTCCTCTGCAGGAGTAGGACATGGAACAATATAAATATGGATTAAACAAAAGAATGAACATAAAGATATCACATAACCTTTCATGTGGATGAGTCAGCTTTAACAACATCACTGTCCAGACAATGACAGAAAGATCCAGCTACATGAGTAGGGTAATCACTGGCTGTAGGGTTACACAAAACAACTTACAAAAGGTAGATTTCAGCCCATTTTTCTATATTTGCCTGAGATATGCAGATCTGGTTTCAAACCCTAGGTCTCAAGAGACAGATATTAAGGCCTTCACTTGACCATGAAGGTCCTGAAGGATCTTTCTGAATGGAAATGGGAATTCACATGAAAAACATTTTTCCCATGGGACTGTGCAGGTCTTGGTTGTCACTATTATCACTGTGTAAAGAGTAGGAGATGACAAAACATACTAAGCTAGTTAAAAACATTGGTGAAGAGGCATGGAAGGCTGAAACAAGTCTGCATGCAAGGGCTGAGGGAGTATGCTGAAAACACTGTTGTCCGGGGAAATTTAGGCGAGTGTGTTTATACAAATTGTAAAGAAGCAGTGCTGGATACCCAGTGCTCATTGTCTTCACTTGACTCATCCCTCTTCACACACCTTTAGATCAGTGTTAGAGGTGAGGCAGGTAATGACACATGGATGAAGCCCAGATGCAGGCAGAGCTATTATCAAATATTCCTGGCCTCTCATTCTTACACATCTTGATAAATCACAAAGGCTTTTGAGCAGCCAAGATAAGACATGAAGCTCCAGCATGTGTCTCCATCAATTGCCAGTATTGGATGCCCAGCACACACTAAAAAGACAGTGTAAGGATAAAATTATATTATTCCAAAATATTTACCAGACTTCAATTATTTATGGTCATGAACTTTTGGAGTCAAAGGCAGCATCTCTGTACTGAGTCTGCCTTGGATTTTTCTGCCATGAATTTGTTCATCCACCTTTTGGACCCATATATTTTTTTCTATTTACAGTGTTCTGCAGCACAGCCTTAATATCACATTATTTAGAGAAATGTCCACTTTTTTTTTTTTTAAAACCACAGAATCACTAATGTCAGAAAAGACTTTTAAGATCATCAAGTCCATCTGTCAACACAGTACCACCCCTGTGCTCACCATTAAAACATGTCTTCTGGTGCCATTATCTGCATGGTTTGGGGACAGTTCCATAGTTTTTGAACACTTAATTTTGGACCAGACTTCTACAAGTTTCATTTGATACCTTCTATTGATCATCTTATGGGAGGTCATTTCATATTGTCATTTTCACATTTCATGATTTTATAGACCCCTCTGGGAAGTTTCCAGGTTGATCAATCTTACTCTGTTTACTTGTTTCTTCTAGAGCAGAATATTCCTATTTTTGACCATCTTTGATGATTTCTGACACCCTTTTGTACCCTCATTTTTTTATTTCTTTTACTATCCCTATTTACCTAGTGAAATATAGTGAAGGAATAAGAAATTACATTGTGTATTCAAGATGAGAGCACATCATGGATTTGTACAGAGGCATAATGATATGTGCCTTGTTTCTTTATCCATGCAAAATAATTCTTCTACTTCATTTTCTTGTTTGACTACTGCTAAGAGTATGTATAATTGGTTGTAATAACTCCAGAATCTCATTTTTGCATGGCAATAACAGTTCAAATGTCATCATTGGATGCATAAATACAAGACTGTTTTTCTCTTGTGCATCACTTTACCTTACATGGAAATTTCATCAACCACTAATTTAGCACCATAAGGTCCTTCTGTAACTCTTTGTAGCTCCCTTCATCAGCAATTTGTCACATTTCAGGTCCTCATTGAATGTATTGGATAGGATGAGTCCTAACATAAGCCCTACCCAGAGCAAATAACCCAAGGCTCTTGGTTAGCTGTAAGTGATACCAGAATGACACAGAATCATGGAATGGTTTGGGTTGGCAGGGACATCTGGAGATCACCAAGTGCAACCCCCATGCTAAAACAAGCTCACCTAGAGCAGGTGACTGTAAATGTAGACTTATATTTGCAAAAATACGACATCAAATTTCTACTAAAAGGCCTCAAAGTAAGCATATTTCCATTCTCACAGTGCCCTGGAAATCCCCTGGATAACTCTTAAAATTACAGATATGACTGTAGACAGAAAATATTTCTGTCAAATAGGTGAAAAATTGTTCATGTTGACCTAATAGATTAATTTCTCTAGCTTGGGCAGTTAGAGCCCTATATGGATATATTCTGAATAGATTCAAACTTTGTATTTCTGTGTTCTATAGTAGATTCTTCCTAGCTGATTCTGTGGTGATTCCAGGTACCCTGTTCAGAGTCACCAGGCTTTTTCTTGGTTAAATATTTATGATTTCACAACATTTAACCAGATTTACCTGTATCCTCATCCATTTCTAGGATACTGCACTCTTCAGAGTCAAGTTGGATTTGGAAGTGATTCTTGTCGTGAGGGGCAAAGCCTGCATTAAACATTATTAACTGTAATACTCCTAATAAAATTTAATATGGAAAGAGGAAATATTTACAATCTGACTGTTAAATTCAAGTGATCAAGAGTCACTATGGCTCTTGCCTTTTAACAAGTCACAGTTTTCAATTATTTCAGAAGTCATTCAAGCATCAAAAAAACAGACAAATTTTTATTCCCACTTCATTTGATGTTATGTAATGCTGTTTTTCAATGTACCTCAGCCAGTATTCTTCTAGCTTCAGTTAAAATGTTAGAATCACATTTCTCTTACAAAAATGACTCATTATACAGCCAGCCTGAAACATGTTGGATGGTTGTTAAAAGGGCAGAAGCCACCAAGTATTGCAGGCTTAAGAATTCTGGGGAATTTCAAAAACCTTTCAATATCTAAGACAGTCCCTGTTCAGTAATAATTGTCACAAAGTTAGTTGATGGACAAATAAATTAATAAATGAATTATGAATGCAAGGTCCCCTGTGTTTGCAAAGACCTGATGTTTGAACAAAAATCTGTGTCCAGAACCAAAGCTAAAAGAGTTCAGTGTCTGTCCTGTCACTGTTGTTATCCCGAACACAGGGATGCAGAGAATTCAGCTTTTTATCCGTGTGTTAACCCCAAATATGCTGACATTTAGAACACAGACACAACATAATTTAACCTAAAAGCTTACTTATTGGAAACAAAACATCCAAATGAAGGTCTGAGGATAATTTGATGGTAACAGAAATGTTCTTCAGAAATGGATTGAAACCAACAGAACATCCATGTTCAGAGCAAGGCAAAAGTGTATGCTCTACCTCATTTAAATACCTTCTCAATTTGGCTATTATCTGTAAATAATTTCTTATTTCAGACCTATGATAGGTAGTGTACCAAATTTAAGGCATTAGATTATCTCTTGATATCTCTAGATAATGTTTAGCCTCTGCTATTTAAAGACAAGATTAAAATGTTTCCTACTGTAAGGCATAATCTAAAACAATTCCATAACTGCAAAACTTGCTTTTGAAGATTAGCTATCCACACAAATCTCAAAGTGCCCCATCCTGTCCTGTAGTAATTGGCCTCCCATGTACCTACAGTGAAGGAAAAAAAAATCTTTGCAAACTACAGAAAAGTAACTGTCCACACTTTGTGGCACAGGGTAAGAAGTATGTACATCAAAGATCACCAGTAACACATGATAAGCTGTCCCACCTTGGAGTTCTCACTGAAAAGTAATCTATATTGATGGTTTCCAAAATGTGATCTATGAGGTGGTTGTAAGGGATCCACACCTGGCCTGGGATGCCATGCTGAGGAGCAGATGAGCTCATGACAGTCTGAAGAGCTTCTCATAGACCCACAGAGTGTTTTAAGTGCTGTCCTGCACCATTGAATCTTTATGTTTTCGAAGAAGATTATGTTTTCTCCAAGCAGCAGAAGGCTTGATGACATAAATACATAAAATGTTATATAAAATATGCAGAAAGTAAATTGTTATTCATCTGGTGTGGTCAGAGATTTTAAAAAAAAAAAGGTGGAAAATGAAGACTAAATATAGAAGAAAATTTTCTCTTGGCAAAGTTAATACTTTGCCAAGATGTCTGGGGAAGCTGTAGTCTCTCCACAAACGAAGTCATTCATCACAGGATAATATCTGTTAGAAGTGATATTGATTTGGCTGATCCTGACACTAAAGAAAATAGTAAGACTAGGAAAGATCTCAAGATATCTTACATCTCTGTCCACATCTTTATACAGTTAAAAAAAATTGCCAACCAGCTACTAAATCTTTCAAATAGTCCCCTTCCTATGAAAGAGGATCTTCACCTGTGTCAGGGCAATACCAGATATTGGTAGTGTGGGTGGTGAGTGAATTGAGAGTATCCCTGTGGAGAACCTTGTGGGAGTTCCTGAACACAACCCAGCTCTTGTGCAGCCCAGAAAGCCAACCCTGTTCTATCCTGCTCTTGTGAGACCCCAACTGCAGTGCTGCCTCCAGCTCTGTGGTCCTCAATATAAGCAAGACGTGGACCTGTTGGAGCAGATCGAGAGGGCTGCAAAGATGTTCAGGGAGGTGGAGCACATCCCCTGTGAGGACAGGCTGAGAGTGCTGAGGCTGCTCAGCCTAAAGAGAAGGCTCTGGGGAGATCTTACAGCATCTTCCAGTACCTGAAGGGGGGCTAAGAGAAAGATGGAGAGGGCCTTTATAAAAGGGTATGAAGTGACAGAACAAGGGGAAATGGCTTCAAACACAGATAGGGTAGATATAGATTTAGATTAGTACACAGCAGGGGAGTTGGAACTAGATTATTTTAAGATCCGTCCTAATCCAGGCCATTCTATGAGTCTACATTATTAGGATGGCATTCTTTACTGTCAGGGTGGTGAGGCACTGGAACAGGTGTCCCAGAGGGGTTCTGGATGCCTGATCCATGGAAGTGTTCAAGACCAGGCTAGATGGGGCTCTGAGCAACCTGGAAGTGGAAGATGTGGGCCCCATGGTGGTTCGGAGCTGTGGTTTGGAACTAGGTGATTTTTGAGGTTCCTTCCAACCCAGAGCAGTCTATGATTTCATGCTTCTCTGTTTCTTGATATTTTTGTAGTGTTGAGAATGGACAGAATTTAACAAAATAAAAAAAATTTTTTGCATTTCAGAAGGTCACAATATTTATTTGCTTCTGACATTTGCCTAGACTCCAAATCCCAGTAGTGCTAAATCCACACCCATTTAATAACTAAAAGCTGTACTTCTTGCCAAGTAATATTCTCTAAGACTTTTTTTCCCTTCTGATTGAAGAAGGGCACCCAAAATGAGCAATAGAAGTTTAGAAACATTTACTACCCCTATCAAAGGAGACTGATATTTAAAATAAAGAATATACCTCTCTGCAGAGGGAAGATAACCTTCATGGACATCCTGAGCATTTGCTAGCCCAGAAGAGAGCTTTCCCAAGCACTGCAGTTGTGCTAATACCAGGCACATCTTTCAGCCCTCATGCCTGTCTATGCAGAATTGCAGACAAAGCAGCCAGAACCAGACTTCTTTCCATGGTGAGTTAATTGAGGAGGAAAGAGCTCATTAGAGTTCACTTTCTGAATTCACACTCAGGATTAGAGAATTTCTAAGTGAATCCTTGCAAGCAGCCACTCTCTGACAGCAATTAAATGGTGAGTTTTGACTGAGTAAACAGCAAGGAAGATTTCTGATGTGCCATAAAATTGGAACACAGGGATAAAACACACAGGCTGAGAGGACTAAAGGGGAGACAGAGGCAACCAAGTCTGCAGTAATTTCCCTGATATGTGGCAAATGAAAACATGCACGCACACAAGTTAACTTATATATGCATAATATAGAAATGTACTTAGACTTAAAAGCATATGTATTCATATCTTTATATCCATATATGTACATATATATATATATATATATGTGCATATATCCAGTCATTTATATATACACATATTTACTACATGACTGTGTAAATATATATTCATTATAATTAATGCTTCTTCCAGAACATAGCTAGTTTCTCTCAGAACGTAATTACTGTGCATTGGATGATAATGATGTGTAATGATTGCTACATGCAGACTGAGAGAGCAAGGTGTGTTGTCCCTCACTTCAGGCACCTGCATAAGTGTAGACCTAGTTTCAGATATTATTCACCATAGCCATGAGCTGCAGAGTCAAAAATGATTGATGATGACAGAAGGACAGAGCCTTATATACACTTGGCCTCATTCTATATTTTCCACACCTTACCAAAGCAGAGGAGAAAGAGCTGGAAGCACATAGGGACCTATCACAGCAGGCAGGAGGTGGCTACAGAATTCAACTCTCTGGAGATTATTGGCTGAAGTGGAGCCCACAGGAAGTCCTGGTTTTAAACCCATGAATTACAGGAACTGAAATTTTTTTCAGTTTGACCATGGTACAGATGAGTCTCATCTGCAGCTCTGAAACTCTTGCAGGAAAAGAGAAAATTTCCCTGAATCTTGCATCTGCTTGGATAAATCACCCTGTTTCAAAATGATTTTATGGAATTTTTGACATTACACAACAGATAAGAACCTTGCTGTGATGGACACTGACTTCTCTGTACTTTTTAAAGTAGCGTGATCCCAAGATCAGAACCCAAAAAAAAGTTGTACATATACCATAAAGCATACTCAGTTATCTAGAGGGAAATTTTCAATTGTCAGAACCCACAGCTGTAAAATACAGACTAATTCATGATCTGAATCTCTTATGAGTGAATACACTTACACGCGAATATATTTATAAGTCACTAGCACAATTTGCACAGGGTTCATCATTTGTGTTACATGCTGTTTATTTACAGCAATATAAAATTAACATAAAACACAAAAATTACAAAGTGATTCTGATGTATTGCACTCCAGGCTTCCTGGAGTATATTTATAATGCCCCAATATCCATACTACAATCACGTGATAGCCAGGTTGTGATTTTAATCAATCTGATAAGGACTAAATGTGTGGTGTTGTAACAAAAAATAAAAGAAAGGAAGAGTGCAAACTTTCCTGAAGCTAGGTGAATTTTAGGACCTAGAATCATGGTAAAAATATTCAATGCACTAAACATAACCTTGACCCATGCCAGTGGCAGGACTGCCAATTCCAGACCAAGGATTAAAGTGAGCCTTTTCCCTTTCCAGAAACTGAAAACAGTCTGGTTGTAGCCAACTGACTAGTTTTTGTCCATTTCCATGGTTACAAGAAGATTAATATGTTGCCACCTGTTTGTTGACTTTCATTAAGTTTGCTTGTTCACTTTCATTAAGTTTAAAGTTGGTCTGCCCCAGTTACTCCCCCGCCATCCTAATATGGTTTGTCCCCAGTTGCCTATCATTGTAAACCCCTCCCCTTTTTCCAGATTGTTCCCCATCCATCACTTTGGTCCTGCCCCTGAGCCCTATCAGTCTATGTACACCACACCTTTTGTTCTGGTTCCTTCCTGCTTATCACCCCTTACTTGATGCCCTATTGGTTGTACAATTGTCTTCCCTCCCCCAGGTCCCTACCATTGGTTCTGTGCATTGTGACCACAACACCTCCCCTGCTGCCGTCCTATGGGTTGCTGTATGAGCCACCCACGGACTTTAAAACCTGGCGCACAGAGGTGCCCAGGGTCTCGGCTCGGACCTTCTCCTCGTGATCCCAGCCCCGTCCCTCGTCGTCTTCTCCCTACACCTGTCAGAATAAACTTGTTCCTGGGAAATTGGAGGACTCTGAGCACTCTCTCTCCTTTTGCCACACCTCGCGTCGCCCTGCGATTCATGGAGCCCGAGCCCGGAGGAGCTCTAGAGGTTCCAGGTCGAGCCACACAGTGCTCACCTGGTTCCCCACTCCTGCCGCTGACGTTTGGCACAAGCTGTGATAGCCAAGGCGTGAAGGGCCGAGGGGGCAGCGACATTAATATACACACACTCTGTCAGATCATTTTTGGCAATAAGGAAGATCTCCATAGAAGTCCATCTCCCTTTCCCTGCTCAGACTGGAGGAATTAAAAGGAGAATCCAGGGTCTGCAATGGGCCCATCTCCCCTCCCAGGGCAGTGCAGTGCAGTGAGAGGAGGGGCTGTGCTTCCAGAGCGTGGTTACTTCAAGCACAGCTGTCCTCCTGAAGGGGCTCTGTGCACACAGAAGATGAGGAGAGCACACTGGCCAGAGCCCTTGAAGGTGTAAAGGTATCAAGACTTGTACAAAGGAGAGGAGCATTTTCCCAAGCTGGGAGACATCAATTCTTATTCCCATTCTTATGGGAAGGGGTAACAAACATAATGCTCAAGTAAACAAGAGACCTGCTTTTGCTTACAGTGTGCATGGGAACCTAAACAAGGTTGATGTGCACCTCTGCCTGCTATCAAAAGGGCAGCACTGGACATCCTTACATCACCAAAGTCAGGCTTAGGATTTAGCCCATACCTGTATGTCCTGTCTTTACCATATTTATAATTTTTTACATTCTTTCGAGCTGTTTCCAGGGAGCTTGGCTCTATTCAAAGGGGACATTTAAGGACAGACCCTTGGAGATTCTCCTCAGTTTTTGTCTTCTGTCTGCTTAGGCTGGGGAGATATTTGTTCCTTGCCCCATGAGGATTCACATTCTCTTGTTTGGCTATCCACCACATTTTCCTAGCAATGAGGAAAAGATTCTACAAACAAAAAACCAAAAACAAAAACAAAAACAAAACAAAACGAAAATCAAAACACCAACAGCACAGGTCCTGAAAGCTTCAGTTTGAATACATTCTTGAATATTAAAATATTAATTAGGAAAGAATGGGGTGTTTAACAAGAAGAGTTTAAAAAGGTTTAGATTATTTGAAATATTTTTCCTAAATCAGAGGTTATATTATTTGTTTCCAGGCATTTTCCTTGCTGAAAGGTGAATCAGTACAAATTCAGGTCTACCTTCACAAGGAGACTTCTACACAATTCTCCAAGTGGGAGAGGAGCTTCTGTTTTCCTGATGGGAACTATAAAACCACCAGAAAGTCACCTCACACTGTGGCTTCCTTAGACTCCTGGTATGGCCAGTTCCTCATTCCTGGACCCTAACAGCATTTTGGACCATGGCTTTTCTACACACTAGAACACCGGAAGAGAAAACCATCATTTCTTCACCTGATTTAGGAAGCAGTGCCTACTTTGAACCCCACCTGCTCCAACAAGCATTTCCATTTCCAAATGCTTAATGAAATGTGTTGATTTTTTCTTTCTGATGTTGCCTCAGACATAGAATTATTCAGCTTGGGTGAGTTCTCAAGCCTTCCAGCCTCCACAAAGCTGAGTCTTTCATGGATGAAAGACATGCCAAAAGTGGGGGAAAAATAAAAAATTAAAAAAAAAAAAAATTGTCCACTTCAACCGAACAGAATTTAATTTGTGACAGCAACATAAATTCTGTCTTTTTCTTAGCTTTTGACTTCACAATCTTAATTATGCAGGTTTCCTCTTATTCTAAATGTGTCGAAGAGAGTTCTCATGTGATTAACTGTAGAAAAAGATTAGGGAAATTACCTGAAAAATCATTGTACAGAATCTTACAACACATCCCTCTGTCAGAATAACTGGGTTCATGAGACAGCTCTTCATCCGTCTTTTTACCTACAGGAAATTCACATTTTTTAATTTCAGAAGTAAAGCACTAAACATTTAATAAGATATTGTTGCTTACCTAGACAAATCTCTTTGATTGCCAGGAATAAAGTAGACAGTAAGATTTTGTGGAAGCAAGTCTGGCTGAGGTTTCTTTCCCTTCACATCGGTGTGAATTATTGCTTCCTGTTAGGCAGAATTATCTTTTACTGTATTTTTTCAGCCTGGCCTTCTTTGGAAAAAATGTTGCCAAAAGATACAGCCCAACTTGTATCACAGTCTCAAGTCATGAAGCAAGAAGTGGAAACATTAATAGTGCAGATTCAAAGCGAGAAATATTTATGGTCTCTGTATTTTTCTTTCTTGTTTTTCTCCCTTTATATGTTTATGTATATATGCACATAGATACAGATATATCCATAGTTCTGTCTACATATGTACATGAATACACACAACATTTTGCCATCTCTGTGTGTCTGTACTTTGTGTTGTGTGCATGATAAAGCAATCAGTGAACAAGAGAACAACAGCAATATCTGAATGTCTAACCAGCATTTGAGATAGTTAAATCACAAACTCTGCATTTTCGACCAAACTAAAATAGGAGCAGCACAAATGTGGCAATTAACAATGAAGAAAGTTATAAACCTCAATAGCTCACAGCCTCTGTGTCAGCTGAGTGGTGCTCTGCTATCTGCTAGGGTGATTTGCTCTTTCCCCATTCCCTTTCTGCACCCCTCCATGCACCCTCACGTGCTTCTAGGGAAGGCAGTCAGTACCAGAAGGATGATCCCAAGGTCCGAACACACAGACAGCACAAGACTACTGTCCCACAGAGCCTCACTTTGCTGCCAGCAATCAGGGCAGCACATGAATGAGCAGAACAGCACTGACAGGAGGGTCAGGGTAAGAATGGAGAATGTTCTCAGAAAACAGAGGAAATGCTTGCAAAGAGAGACAGTGTTCAGGAAAAAAAAAAAGCTTGAGACATGGTATCTGTCTGATTTTAATCCAGAGTCTGAGTTACAGCCTCCCCTCCAGCTTCTATCTAGGTACTTATGTAGGCAGCAGAGTGCTGCCACAGAACTTTGAAATTCACTGGCAATTCTCAGTCCAGTTGATCCACACTGATCACCCTCCAAGAGATGTCATGGATCTTTTCTGCCATATTTTTCAAGATGGATGATACTTAGGACAGCATTGCTCAGATGTGAGTCTGAATAACATTGAAATAACCCCCAATAACACCTGTGGACACAGGTAACTGGCTGTGTCTACACTTCTTTATACACCCCACCCCTGAGAGCAATCTTTGCCTATCAAGCCAATATTGACTGTGTCCACATTGCACTGCCTCTGACCGAGCATCTCCTTTGGACACTAAGTCACAATGGAGTGGAGAAGAAATCATCAAAAAGTGTCTAAAATAGTGTGGGACAGTAATGTGAAAGTACCCTCATTGAAGCTCAGAGGAGCAGATTTGGCTACAAAACCTGTGGGGAGTGTAATGCAAAGTGAGCCCAGGTGTGACCTGCAGAGAATGTTGAAAATAGGAGAAACCAGTAGAAACTCCCCAGGAGCAAATCTACATTTTGTTTTGAAGACGGCTGGTAGACCGGAAAAGGAAGCTCAGGAATGCACTAACATTTAGGCAGGGGACCAGGTGTAAACTAGGCAGAGGATGTTATCTGATAGTGTAAACATGCCCTCTACATCTGCTGGAAGCAAAACAGATTCAAAGACTGGATCAGCAGACTGGAAATGCTTAGCTCTGACTCCAGCCTGATACCTGAACTCACAGTTTCCAAGCAGTTTCTTTATGTCATTGTTCACAAATTCCCACAACCAACCTACAGATTCTGGTACTTTTAAAGGATGTATTTTACTAACTTGCTGCTCCTCTCTCTATGTGGGGCCATTCCCCAGCTGCCTCCTCACAGGAGTATTTTGCTGGTTATTACCTCATACACACTGTATGATCAGAACCAGTTAAGCCAATGCAAACACTGTCATGAGGCAAATGTAGAAAGAAAAACAAACATGCTTAAAAATTCTATTTATACCTGTCTTTAAAACCAGCTACCAATACATACAGATTTATGCATTTATGCAGAAAGAAGTATCACAACTGTGCTTCATGAGATCAAAATGTATCACAACAAACTAATGACACTCAGATAAACACTCCACAAAATCTTAATTTTCCAGTTTTGCTGTATCTGGAATATTCAATTGTCCATGCTTCAGGTAAGAAGATCCCACTGGTGATCACATAAATTAAATATGAACAGGACCAAACAATTAATGCATGATGTCTCCTATATTACAAAATCAAACATTTTGTGGGAAGAGTAATGATGACACAAAGGGGAAGAAATTTTAAGTTCCTGGATCACATGATACCTCCAAGATTCAGCAGTTCTCATTTGGGGAAAATTCCTGTGCATCCTGACTGGACCTCAGGGTTGAAATACCAGCATGGCATACTGCAAATCCTTTCAACAGCAGATGGCTGCTCCTGCTGCTGGTGGGGTGTCCTTCACACACACACAAAGCAGGAGCAAACTAGCTGATGGATCTCTGATGGCTTCAGTTTCAAGAACATCCCTAGAAATCTTGCAGCAGCTCTATTATCCTTGACCTTTCTTAAAATCCCAAAGATGAGGGCCAAGGGGTGACCAGAGGTATGTACTGAGCACATTCAGCTGTAAGAGTCCCTTTGGAAAGAGGCTTCTGGCACCTTGTACATACCCATTGCTCTAAAACTGCTGAGCACTGCACAGGCAGTGTGCAGTCCAGGCTGGCAAGGGATGCTTCCAGCTTCCTCATGTTTTCAGTTCTCCAGAAGATCCCCACTGAGGCCACCAGAAATAGGAGAAACACCAATTTCCTGACTGCAACACAATTTTGTGCACAAAAAGAACTCTTTGGTAGCATGTGCTGTCTGGCACCTCTCAAGGACTTCACACAAAATTTTAAGTGCTTTAAATATATATAAATTCGTAATTGTATATTCCAGTACAGTCCTAAAGTAATGGCAAAAAAATGCTGTCTCTATCTTAATGATGATGGAGAATGTTCTGTTTTTCCAGATTAAACAAGGGATATTTAAATTCTCCAATCCAAAAGGAAACCTAACTCCAAACCTAAATCCAGCAGAACCCCAATTTGATCAGTAGGGTCTAAAAAAACCCTGACAAAAACCCAAGGGTGTTACTCACATTCAGCATCATCCATGGGAACCTGTCTGGTAAAGCTGCAGCAAAGCCAGGGCAGAAGTGCCAATGCCAGCTGAGGTATTTCAGCCTCTGCTTCTGCAATGCTGCACTGCAAAAGATTCCAACATGCAACAAAACCCTGTGTCAGTGTGAAATAAACAAAAACTAAGCAGCAGAACTTATACTTACAGTGAAAACGCTAATGGTGGTATTACCAAGATGCATTACTTTTACATGCCCAGTATTTCCTGTTTGTGGTATTATATTTTATCTGTCCTTTGTCAAAACGTAGCAAAACACACCCAGGGAAAGCCCTTTCTGTCAAGAGGATGCACAAGAGAAGCGGAAGTGCTCAGCAGGGCTGCAGGAGTGAGCGGGAGCAGTCACAGATGGAAAGGCGCAGTGCTATGTCCAGGCCAGCACGAACAAAGCCGGAGACAGAGCGCTCCGGGATGTGGAGACGAGGGGTCACTGGTGACACTTGGGGCTCCCTCCTGCACTGTGTCACTGTGTCACCAGGGGCCAGCTCAGGCCGGAACCGAGTGGTGACACAAGATAACTCTGTCCCGTAAAGGCAGAACGTGCAGCACCGCTGAGAGCACAGAACAAAGCGCGTGGAAACTCTTAACTCACTCTTGCTAGAGGGCTCTGCCTGCCACTCAATACTTTCCCAAAGCATAGGGAACAGTATTTTTTCATACAATCAGTCATACATAAATTACCCCAAATGCTGCTGATCTCAGAATATGTAGAGGATTGCTGGCAAACACTTGGTTCCACATGGCAGCTTTCTTGGCCAGAGCTGCGTGACTACCTGGGGGAGCCAACTGTGCTTATTGCTTGTTCTTTGATCCAGATTTTCTCTCCAATGCTTCCATTCTGAGTTCATGATTCCCAATCTAAAACAAATTGGTTAGGCCTCACTTGATCTTGGAGAAGAGAGCTGCAGTAGTTAAGATAAATTTAACCCCCCTGTAGCAATTCCAATTGGTTAAAGGAGACTGCCTAAGAAACACGTCTGAAGGAAGAAAACCGCAGGGAAGAACTGGCTGCCAAAAGCCCAAGGCTTCTTTGCGACCCTTGAAGAGTCCACAAAGAGATAGAGTTACAGCTAAGCTGGAGATTGTGGCAGGGACTCTATTTTAAAAGAATAAATATCTACTTGCAGGAAAGTTCAATGGGAACAAGAAAATCCAAGGACAGAGCACATCTCCCCCCCAAATCTGACTGCAATCCTATGGATTCTGTTTTGCCTAAAGCTATACAACAATGTAGTATCAGATAAATACATCCTCTCCATTATTTTGGATCCTGACATATTTATAAATAAGCTGAATAAATTTACTTTGGTTTAAAAATCAATGTGTGTATTTTCAGCAGGCAGCCAACTTTACTTCACAAAATGGATACCAAAAAAAAAATCCCACCAGAAAAAAAAAGAGCAATGCAGCCACACTTTAGCCAGGGAACAAATAAATGAGACACTACAGTGCCCTTTTCAGAAATGTAAGTTTTTGCTGTTTCACTAACTGAAAACAGCTTTGTTATAGTCTAAAAAAATTTTTTTTGCCTAACTTCCCACATCTACAACCATGCACATACTAAGCAAAGGGAGAAAAATGAGATGACTAAGTTATTGTGGTTACAAAAGAGCACTCTCACTGGAATTATAGAATTATAGTAAAATACTGTTTGCATAAATTAGACTCTGAATCTCCTCTAATATTTGAAGTCCTGTTGATATCACTGCTGTTTTAGAGAAAATCCTTTTACAGGTCCTGTAGATTGTTATGTCATAGGCAGAGTCAAATCTTGGCTTTACTGAAGTGAATATGAAAGGTCTCATTGCTTTCATTGGAAAAGAGACTTTAAACTATTACCTTCTCAGGCTTATACCTGACCTTATGCATTAGGCAAGCAATGAAGTAAAAGTAAACATTACTCTGGTGTGAGGAGCCAGTAGAACAGAATAGGTCCTTACAGGAAAGGTAAACTGCGGTTTTTTATATTACAGCACCAGTTTCTGTGTATAGACTGTACACTCAGGGAAGTGTATTTATACCTTAGTATGATAAACCCTTCTTTCTTAAAGACCAGACTGGAACATGAGTGATGATGCTGTTGTGGTTTAACCTGGCAGGCAGCTAAACACCCCACAGCCATCTGCTCACTCCCCCAGTGAGATGGGGGAGTGAAGAGAAAAAATGGTAAAACTCTTGGGTTGAGAAAATTTAATAGGACAAAAAATGAATGGGGACTAATAATAACAATAATAACAATAATAACAATAATAACAATAATAATAATAATAGAATATACAAAACAAGTAAAGCACAGTGCAATTGCTTACCACCCACTGACCAGTGCTGAGCCAATCCCTGAGCAGCAGATAACCACTCCCCAGCCAATTTCCCCATTTTATTCTACAGCATGGTAAGGAACATCCCTTTGGCCAGTTGGGCTCAGCTGTTCTGGCTGTAACCCCTCCCAGATTCTCATGTATCCTCTGTCTCCTCAACAGTGGGGTGGTGTGAGAACCTGAAAAGTCCTTTAGAGTGTAAGAACTGCTCAGCAACAACTAAACATCAGAGTGTTGTCAGCATTATTCTTATCCTACATCTAAACCACAGCACTGTACCAGCTACTAAAAAGAAAACTCACTCTATCCCAGCCAAAGCCAGGACATACACCTTCTTTCTATACAGCTTATTCAAGAAAAGGAATTAAGATTCAGGACAAATACAGAAGCTGCACATTAGATGCTGTCCTCCACATGTACAGGTTCAGGTGGTTTGGACTGCAACAAAGTTTAAAGTTCATGCTTTAAGAGACATAAAAATGTATCCTGCACGATGCTGCCATATCAGCTCAAGGATTCTGCTCAATACACACCTTGAAGGGGAATTTTCTTAGTAGTCAGACAAAAAGCAAGGTTTCCTGTCCTCGCTGTTCTACCACAATTATGGAGCACTTTGTGTATTCTCAGTGTTCAGCTTCACAGCTTTTCTTTACACATTAAGAATCCCAGAATCTTTGAGATTGGAAGGTGCCTCTGGACATCAACCAGTCCAACCCTCTGTTCAGTGCAGAGTCCCCTAGAGCTCACTACTCAGGGCTGTGTCCAGTCAGGTTTTCAATACTTCCAAGGATGGGGAATCCATAGCCCCTCCAGGCCACCTGTGGCTGTTGGCAGCTTTAGGCACAAGGTCACATTACTGCTCAACTTGTTCTCCACCAAGATCCACAGACCTACTCTACAAAGCTGCTTTCCAGCTGGCCTGAGGAGACTTTTTCTTCTCCAAGGACAGAACATGGCTTTTTCCTTTGCCAAACTTCCTGTGTTTCCTGACAGATCATTTCTCTAGAACACTGAGGACCCTCTGAAGCAGCACAGCTCTCTGGTGCAACAGCCTCTGCTCTCCCTTGTGTATTATCTGTGAATTTGTGAGGGTGTGTACTGTCCTCTCACCCAGGCCATTAGTGAAAAGGTTACAGAATGCTGGCAGTGCCGGTGCCTGGGGTTCATCACCTGTGTCTGGCCTCCATCTGGACTTTGCTGCTGATCACAGCCCTTTGATCCTGGAAGCTCAGCTAGTTTTTCAGCCACCTCACTGTGCAGCTACCTGCCCTGTGCCTCATCAGCTTGCCTATGAGGATGTTATGGGAGACGTGAAAAGTCTGGCTAATGTCAATTTAAACAACATCCCCTGCTCTCCCCTCACCCACTGAAAGAGTGATCTCACCATAGGTTATCAGATCGATTGAGCAGGATTCCTCCTCCTAGTCAGTAACCCCTAGTGACTACTCTCAATCATCTTGTCCTTCACAGGTTTAGAAATGGTTTCCAGAATAATTTGCTCCATCCCCTTCCAAGGGAAAGAGGTGAGGCTGACTGGCCTAAAGTTCTCCACATCCTTTATATAGATTAATCCAATATGTTTGGAAGGCACCACTTCTGCAATCAGATATGCTGTAAAGCTAAATAGGAAGAAAAGATTCCCAATTAATAGAATTTATTGTCTGGTCTAATTCTACAGGTAGATGATGGCCATTATTTTGTGTTTATTGACTTCCTGTGGCTCAGAGCAAAAGATTAAGGATAATTAAATTGGAATCATTTATGTAATTCAATGACTTGGCAAAACATGATTCATTTATATCACTCATTGTTTTTTCCATCATAAAAGAAATATGAACTTCCCACATTTAAAAATACTTATATAAGTATAAATAATATTTAAATATACTTACATAAAAGTATACAATGATCATGTCCACACTATACAATATATATAAAATATTAATTACCCTTATTTATTTATTTATTTATTTGTATGTTTATGAAAAAGTATTTAAGTACATTTTGAACAATACTTACCCAGCCTGCAAGAGAGTTTATGTATATTTTGTGTTTTATCATGCAATCACTTTGAGATATTCTACATGTGTATCTGAAGAGAACCATTTGCCAAAATGCTTTGCTTAATAATGGTGAAATACAGAATCAGGGCTTAAATTTGTTGCTACTACCTGAACTCCATCAAACTACCCAAATACCACCTCTCAGTTACAGGCACTTAAACAGTCCTTGCCCTTAGGAACAGTTTAGACCAGTGTATCATAATTTATTCCAGCAAGGATTTCAGGATTGAGATTTTTTTGATTTTTTTTAACCAGGTTTTTCTTCTGGAACAAGGCTTATTCATGTAAGCCCACGCAACTGTGCCATCACAACATTGATTTAACTGAAAACATCTTCTGCTAATGGGGCATGGCATTTCCTTGTTGCATCACATTAACTTCATTCTTTGGATCTGGTAATTAAGGCGAATTGTCTCCTGAAGATAGCAAATTAATTCCTTACACTGTCGCACTTTCTCAACTCTCACATCCAGATTTTACATTAAAACAAATAAAAAACCAAACGAAAAATTCCCAGAGACTTACCAAACTATTTAAACTGTTTTTATACACTGTATGTGCTGAGTTCTCCAGACTAATGCAGTTTACACATTACCCAATACCACCAATTTCCCAGCTTTGGCACAGAGGAGGGACATTGCAGCTGTGGATGTCAAATGTGCTTGGCCTTTGGAAAAGACAGCCCAGAGCCCAAACACCAAATCTGTCAGGTGATACCTTTGCCCATGTCATGGAAATGAGTAAGATACAGGGGTTCAGAAAACAAACCTTCAAACAATCCCTTCTCAGCTTTGGGGAGATATGTCACAGGGCTTTTTCTTACTTCTCCTGCTCAAATGTATGAGGGGAGAATGCCTTGGCTTGTGTGATGGTTCAGAAGAGCAGCAGTTCACATCAGGATGTTGTTGTGTGTGCTCATGTGCACAGGCCAGGAGGGGCAGGGCATAAATGGGAAACTTCTGCCACTCTGCTGAAGCATCATTAGTCTGGGATATCTGTGACCAGTTTGTGGTCACAGTGAAAAAGATACTTTTTCACAGGTACCACTGTTCAGCAGCCATCAACATTAGAGACAATGGAAGAAAAAGGAGACCAAATTTTATTGTTATTTATTAATGAAGAAAACTAAATTGAAATTTTCTTTCTTGAAAGTAACTCAAGGCTCTCTCCTGGAAGCCATCAAGGACCAACTCAGCCATGAAACAAAACTAAAAAGCTTAATCAGGACTCTACCATACTTTGTTTCATAAAACAATTTCAATTTGGGTATTGTCTTTGGAAGGAACCTAACAAGGACAAGGTTCTCCCAGTTTGTCCTTTTTTTCTTTCCTGCCATGCCCTTGGCTTTCATTTTAAAGACTGAAGATATTTGTCTCCACTCTGAGGACATTTGGAGTACCTTCAGGGTGGTAGTGCAGCTACTCTGTTGGTATGAGAAAATGAGTAGAAGCACTAGATAACAAAAAGTTGTTTTGAGGTAAATATCAGGGCAAAGGAAAGGGAAATTAATATTGGAGCAATTACATCATTTTAATTAACTATTGCAGCAGTTTAAATATCTGGCTCAGATCTCACTTTCCTTCCCTTTTCTTCTCCATGACCTCAGTAATTATCATGTTGGCTTTATCTGCCAGTGCCCATAGTGACACACAGGCTTCCGTAAGACTTTGCAAAACACTAACCTCATTTAGCTGATGCAAATGCCTGGCATTGTTCCAGGGAGGGAACAGGCCTGCTGCTGCAAAACTGCTCTGCTTATTTCAGGAAACTCATTGTTTCAATAAGCAACTTTCTTGTCTGGCCGTTCTGCTCCTTGTTTCAGGATGTCAGTCAGTGTCAAAGAATTGGTGATGGTGGGAAGATAAAACATCTCATAGTCTCACTGAGTGACACTGCAGCTCAGCACAACTGTAAACGTTCCCAGCCAGATCACGAAAGAAACAAAAACTAATTGCAGAAGTATTTAAGATCTCACCCTGTCCTCTCTAAGGGGAAAATCCCCTTCATTCCTGGGCTCTGTAACAAGGCACTCATGTCAAAATGTGACATGACATGGTCTCTTAGATGTTAAAGGGGTCACTAGAAAATAAATATTTCTCATGGTCATCCAGAATCCCAGAAGACCAGAGTATGTGGAAAGTAAACCCAAATAAAGGATAGAGTCCCAGAAGCTCCAAGCCAGACTCCAACTGTAGCACTTATAAATTGATTTCCCAAACAATTCTGATTTATTTTCCCTTTCTTTGGTGTCTGAATATGAATTGACCCAGTTGGCTAACTTTAACTAAGAAAAAAGGAACTGTTCTTGCTACATATCCTTTCTATCAAGAACAGGGCTAGGCTCAGCATTTGCTCTTGCAGGCAGTAATCTTGTGCTTCTGCTTGACCTGTGGAGCACAACCACAGTGATTAACTGCACCTCCAGGGTTTAGACACGACATGAAGCTGTACATGTATGTATATATAACTTATATTAATGTTGTATGCCTTTTCTCTGCTTTCATGACATTCATTGGTGTTTTCTGGGTGGTTTCAAGGAAGTCACAGCAAAAGATGAACTTTGGTATAGATACTGTTTAGAGCACACTCACATATAAATATATATATTACATAAAGTGATTATACACTTATCAGTACTATAAAACATATCTACTTGTATGTATATATGTGTACATATGTATGTATATTTATTTCCAGTCCTGAAATCAAAGCTCCTGCACTACCAATGCCTTCTGCTGTCTGACAGGGACATTATGTTTTTGCCACCTTAATTCCCTCACTTAGGAGTGCAAAGACATTCACAACTTCAACAAAATACATTTATACCAGTAAAAAAATTATACCTGTAAATATAACCTCTCCCTGTTCCCAAATCTATGCCTTATAGTAGCATAGCAAATGTACTTACGGAGGTGACAACTACATCTCAGAACAAATTTTGTTAACATAAGCCATGTCTCCAGCAGGAGGCTTAGCTGGCAGAGTAATTTACAGCAGTATCAGCCTCCCCTGCAGCCAGCTGCTGGGCAGGAACATCTCATCCCTTCCCTCTGCAGCAGCTGCTGCTTTCTGCCCACAGCCACAGAGAGCTCCAAGTTCTTCTCAAAGAGACTGATGATTGCAGCACTGGCAACTGCTAACAACCTCCCACTGTGGTTACAACAGGAGGGATGAAACCTGCAGTTTGGAAGATTCTCAGGGCAGTAACAGCAAATGAAGGGAGAGTAAAAGAGAAAGTAGAACCTCCTCAGAAGCATCTAAGAATCTCTCACATTGTAGGTAACGATTTTCAGGTCATGCTCAAAGCATGGCAGAAAGCAATGGGTGTTCTAGTGGTCTAAAATATATTTCTAACTCAGTGAAATTACAAGTGATATAAAGAGCCTTTGATTTGATTTGATTTGATTTGATTTGATTTGATTTGATTTGATTTGATTTGATTTGATTTGATTCTCCCAAATCTTCTGGGGCTCTATTTCATATCCACTGCGACCTCCAGGTGGACTCTCATTTCATGTTCCTGCACTCACACCAGACACAATAGGTTTCTCTAACAAAAGACTTAAAAGGAGGACAATTGTTAGTCTTCTTCACCTCTGTAGTAACTAGCTGTCCTAAGTACAAATCTGATATCCTTCAGGCTCTGCATTATCCAAATATAACCAACAAGAGCAGAAATACTGTCAGCTTTGGGGTAAAGGAAAACAGCTGCACAGCTGTCCACAGTTTTGGGAACAGGACAAAAAGATCAGGGAAAAAATATTTTTTTAAAACATTTTCTTTTCAGTTCAGTTACAATTACTCAAATAATTGCATATAAAAGCAATTATTCAAATGACAAACTGGCAATTTGCATGAGGAATGATTCATTGTATATAAGTATCCTTTGCTTCTCTGTGTGTGCTCTTGACTTCTAAGAATTCCTGTGTTAAATTGTCACAGATCCACTCCCTTTCACACTGGTCAGTTTTCTTCAACAAGATGTTGGCATTATCAGTGTGGCAATACTTGTGCTGAACAACAGGATGCCACTTTTCTCTAACGTGTGGTACACATTTCTTAAACTTCAGCTAGGAGAGAGGCTAAGGAAATGAACCCAGAGTTCAAGGAAGCCTTCCCATTTCTTACCTTTCATACCACTAGGTCAGAACAGGCAGTCACTCACACTGCAGAGCAACAGGAGTACATGAAGTCCAGTCAGAAATTCATACTCTGTCCAGCATAATGTCAGACTTTGTTTCACCAGTGTATATCCACCACTTCAGCAGATGATACTTCTGAGATTTTATTTCCTTAGCATGAGTGTAAAATAAGGCAAACAATTTTAGGAAAAATTATTTAATTTAGAGTTGGTAATTGGAACAAAACCCCCACAATCCTGTAGTCAAATAAAGTCTTATAAAGTATTTTCAGTTATTAACATTTCAAAAATAGCAGGAAAATCAACACATTTGCAAACATAGCCTTCTTATAACCAGACTAAAAGTATTTAGTGGATTCACCAAAATCCTGAATAGGCTCTATTGTTCAGAGATAATTTAAACCATCCTGTGCAGCTTCAATAATTTAAATACACTGGAGCACCAGCAGAGAAGATCTGCTTAGTTGTTTCTGATCACACAGGGATGAGGGAGCTATTCAGGTTAGGAATCATGCTTGGCAGTCTCCCAGATATCAACACCCATTCCTACGTCTCCAATCAGCAAAGGCATCAAGTGCATACTTTGTCTCATTCTTTGTCTCTGTTCATTCTCTGAAACCATTGCTGGGAACACACTGTCATAAGACATAAATGCAGAAAAAAAATGTCCTGCTGGTTATGTAGGCCCTAGTCCTGCATAAAATGTTTTGTGGGAAACCCCCCACTTAAACAGTGTCCTGACTACAAGGAACCTGCTGCAAGAAGTTCCTTCAGAGGCATCTCTGCATCCCTGAGTGTTTTTCTTGAACCTGTGTCTCTTCTATGCAGTCAATACACACATGTTTCACTTAAAACTGGATTTTCTGAGAAGGCACTTAAATCTGTGCTCAGATTTAAGCAAAATCACAAGTGACATCTGAAGTCACAGGAGTCTTCTGGGCTTGCAATGTAAATGAAATGAGACAAACTCAAGCCCAAGTGCAATTGTTGGAAAACATTCTTTTTAAAAAAGAAAACTTTGTTCTCACAGTCACCACTGAGATTTGAAAGGGAAGTAAAAAGAAAGAGGAAATAAATGGCACGGGGCATCATTTGAGGGAAAAGAGAGTGGATGGGAGGATACACTGAATTCAGAAGGAACGATTGAGAAGCTGGGCATTACCATGTTCAAATGAAGTCACAATTCAGAGCTCAGTGCAACACTGATTCTTCCCACAGGAGGCTCCTGTATTCCTGATGCAATAGGTTATTACAGATTTTATTTTCCATAAAACAGAGAACATTATTGTCATGGGGTAGCTTTACCTTTAAAGCAAAGCTGA
>NC_031769.1:138848168-138881269 GCF_001522545.3 Parus major
TAGATAAGGGATGAAAAGGTTTTTCTAGAAGTTTATTCTGGTGTTCTTATTCTTGTTGTTTGTCAATAAACTTTCTTTATTCCTTTTAAGTTTTATGCCTGTTTTGCCCTTATTCTAATCCATATCTCACAGCAAGAAATAAGTAATTTTCTTAGTTATTGGTTTTAAACCACGACAATTATTTAGGAAAGGGCTCATTTACATCCACCATAGAAGTCATTGGCAAAAAGTGAACAGGACAGGTTAGGCCCCTGCATAGAAACTGGGTAAAGAAGTAGGCGTTGGAGAAAGGAGGAGCCTGGAGAAATACTAGAATTCTATGTGCATATAGGAACAAAGCCCATCAAGGTTGAAGCATTTCATTAAGTAAAGTTCATTGTTAAACTTTGGTCCTGAGACAGGGCAGAACAGAATTAGAGACTTATTTGTGTTTAAAAGAGGAAATATTTGCTATGGTCATACCTAGTGAAATGTTACAAAAATTAGTTATAAACCCCTCACTCTTAAGAGACAGGACACAATTTTACTGGAGAGACTGGGAAAACAAGCAGACCTAGTCTGCAAGGTCCTGTTAACCAGAATAAACTCAGAGACTTAATATTGACAATAAAGGGTCATGCACAGATTCCAGGCAAGCAATCCCCATTGGAAGAGAGTGATACTTACTGAAAATCCAGATTCCATCAAGGGCTTTTCCAGAAGAAGAGTGAACACATGAGAAAACACTGTACAAACTGTGGGGGCCAGTTAAATTTCACAGCTGGCCTGATATGTATGACATGGCAAGGGGAGACCAGGCTGATAAACCCACACCAGCTGCCAGAGAAAAAATGGCAGGATAAAGACCAATGACCTGGAGTCCACCAGGACTAAGGAAACCAAGGACTAAGGTCATCAAGACCCAAGATTGAGGAAATTCTGAAGGACACAAGCAACTGGGAAGTACCTGGATGAGAAACTGTGGAACAAATCTAGCAACAAGCAGGAACAGCCAACTGAATGGACTTTGTGCACATTTATCAAAAGTGTAGGTGCCTTCACACAGTTAAAGCAAAGTGAAGAATTATGGTGAAAGTCATAGACCACAGAACAGATACTTGAAAGTAAAACTGATCAAAAGGAAAGCATTTGTCATAAAACACCACAGCCTTACAGAACAGCTTGAATGAACATGGATTGTAGGATCAGGGGCTAAATAAAGTCAGGCTATGACATCCACCAACAGATAAAGGAAGTACTCTCAGAGAGATACTGGGATAAGGATATCCATGGCCATATTTAAAATGGAAGGATTCCTTCTACTAACCTTTGGGTGGATGGCATAAGTTTTATAAAATGCTGTATAAAAATCAACTACAGGCACGTTCAGGCAAACACATTTTATGCAGACTGTGGGGCCTTGAGGAGAGGAATTGAGGTTTGTGCCTTTGAGAGCTTCTGCTGCTGAGAGCTTTAGAGCAACCAGTAAGGCTCTGTCCAGAACAAGGTTCTAAAAACTGAAACAATTCAGTCTTAGCCTGATCATCTTACAAAAAAAACCTTCTCTGAGATATTATATTTTATCCCATATAGACATTACCAGGATGTGTGAGCAAGACAAGATTTCATTCCATGGTGGCTTAGCAGTAATCTCACCAAATTTAAGATTTGGCATCATAAAATAGAGGAATGTGTGTACTCAGTAGTCCTGAATACTCAGCTTAAAGCAAACCACATACACGTCATGCATTAACAAAGAGGTTTTGCAGTAAAAGCAAAGATTTGACAGATTTCTGAAATCTCAAACAGATACTGTGAGATAATATCAGAACTGAAATAATCTCTCTGTGTGTCAAGAAGCAATACTGCTGCAGCAGATTACAGCTCTGGCTGGGAGAAGTGGTCTGCTGGCAGCCTGCAGGAATCAGCTGTGGCCAGGAAGTTGAGAGCAAGTTTTGTAACCTTATTTTGTAACACAGAACAACACGGAAAAACTAAACCCGCTAGCTCCAAGTGGGGATTTCAGCACAAAGCAAGGCTAACTAAGCTATTGGAAAGAAGAAAGCACAGAAAAAAATCTGACTGCAAAGACAAAACACAGGAAAAAATCCCACAAAACTCTTTTGTATTGCTGTGTACTCTCCCAAGTACCTGACAGTGAGGTTATAAAGCAACATGACTGACAGTGTGTATCAAAATTTGAGATGAGGTAGGTGGTTCAGGTCTGAGGCCAACACACAGCCTGTGTTTCTGAATCCTGTCTCATACAGCTACAGAGGTAAAGTGCCACTGTCATGTGTCATTCAGAGTAACTGCTCTTTTAATAGAGATAAGTCTAAACACAGCTCTTGAAGAATCAGAGAAAGACAAAGCCAGGATCAGATCTGGGAGGACTGAGACAGAATCACAGGATGGCAGATTCACAGAATAAGCTGAGCTGGAAAGCACCACAAGGGTCATCAAGTCCAATTCCCAGCCCTGCACAATGTCGTTCCTAAGAGTGACACCATGTGCCTGAGAACTTTTTCCAAACACTTCTTGAGCCCTGGTAGGTTTGGTGCCCCTTTCCACTTCCCTGGGGAGCCTGTTCCAGTGCCCAAACACGCTCTGGGTGAGGAACCTTTTTCTAATATTCAACCTGAACATTCCCTGACACAACTTCAGGCCATTCCCTCTGTCCCTGTAACTGGTCAGCACAAAGAGATCAGTGCCTGCCCCTGAGAGAGGGGACTCTTCCCCTCATGAAGAAACTGTGGACTGCAATGAGGTCTCCCCTCAGCCTCCACTTCTCCAGGCTGATCAGACCAAACGGCACAGAGGTACTGTCATCAAAGGAAATAAAATCCATTGGAGCAAAAGATACATTTTCCTTGGCAAGTCATCCTCCAACAGAACAAAAACAGAAAAAAAACCCCGTGTGATCCAGCTCTACATTAGTAGTAATAAGAGAAACAAGATATAGGAGAGGAGTTGAAAGGTTAAAAACATGCCCAAACCCACCAGTTAAAGGACCAAGTGGATAAGGTGGCATCCTTATTAGCACCACCTATGTGCACATGTGTTTTCACACCAGTCGTTGTGGGGGTACTGCAGGGCCTGAAAAGCCCTTTCTTTTCAGATACACAATATGAAGGAAAAGGGAATCTGAGGGAGGGACTGACAAAGTAATATTCACAAAACAGTAAATTGAGAAAATTAGAAATTTTTTTAGTAAAATTTTAGAAGGCATGACAATGTGAGAAATTTTTCCTGAATGGGTCATTTCTCTTATTAAAATGAAACTATTATGAGCAACATATTTTTCATGTAAAACATATGTTGTTTTGTTGATTTATGCTGTTAAAATTCTGCAGAAGCTTCAAGTGAAACCAAACCAGCAGCATTTGTTTGTCATTGACCTTTTCAGAGCCTCAAAGAATCATCTGGAGTGTCAAAGGAACATAAGTACTGATCTTTCCCTATTATTCCCATCCCACAGCAAGCTAAAATAAGTTTGCATTGGCATTTTGCTGTTAGCAAGTCACAGAGACACTGAAACCAAGTGGAGGTAAAAAAAACCCGCCCATCTTCAGCATTATGCATCTGAGTCCCCTCCCTCCCCATCTTCTCAAATCATACTCTCCTACAAGAAGAAATGAAACATTTTGGCTTTCTTTCAGTACAGTAAAACCTGCAGTAGCTCTGTTTCTCATACTCCAGAGACTCATTCTGTTACACTGGGCTGTAGGGAGCACATGAGAAAGCAGAGGATGGCTTTTAAAAACTGATTTAAATTGCCTTAAGGGACCTGCTGGCACCCAGCCTTAAGGGCTCTGGTGGCTCAGGAGCTGACACAAAATGCTCCAGAGCTTGTTAAGACACCAGGAGGCTCTTGCCTGGTCACCTTGTCCACTGATGACTTCAGTACCAGAGGAGGAAACATATCAGGGGTTAAACACATCAATATTGAAGCTATCCAAAGGCACACCTTCAAATCACCAACTTTTAGACCATCATATTTCTTACAGAGTGCAAGCAAAAGACATGCACAGAGAAAATTTATAGGCACAGGAAAGTAAACCGGAACAGGACTTCAAAAGGGGTTTAGACAATCCCCTCACTTGGATGCCAAATCTCCCACTTGCCAAGACCATTTCTGACAGATGTTTGTCATGAAATCTGCAGGAGATTTCACTGCCTCTTTCAGTAGCATGTTGCAATGCTTAATTGTGCTTATAAATTTTTTCTCCTAAAACATCACCTGATCTACTTTGTTGAAAGGTCAATTGTTTCTTGTCAAGCTTCCAAATGTTCACAGAACAATTTATTACTGGCCTCTTCATAATAGCTTTAAATATATCAGAGAGGTGTTACCATGTCACCAGTAGGCTCTACTCCTCTAGACTAAACAAATTCTGCCCCTTACACCTTCCTTCAAAGGTCATGTTTTTCAAGACTGCTGTCATTTTTGCTCTCCTTCTCTGGACTATGTACAATTTTCCACTTCACAGAAATGTGGGCTTGGAAACTGGATGTAGAACTTCAACTGAGAGATGACTAGAGGTAAAAAAATTGAAAAATATTTACCCTGGTGTCTAACACACAATACATAGGATAATCCATTATGAAATCCACTGATGCTCTGACCAAAAATACCAACCAACCCATCAAAAAAACCCCTGCACTGATCAAGTAATATACACCAGTCTGTGTATACGCATTGTTTGCATATGGAAAGCAATATTCCCATGTGCACAGACTTCTGTTTTACAAAGCTGCATTCCTTTCAGTTATACTTAACACAGACCAAGATTTTTCAGAAGTACATGCTAAAAGCTGGACTTCTAAATCCCTGTTTGGTTGCTGAAGTAATTGCCTTTGATCTTCATACACTGTCAAGATGCACTAGCACCTACTTCTGCAATCTCACAATCTCTGTAGGCCATAAGTACAGGCTTTGAATCTTAATTTTATGCATATTTTTGTTGTTTAGATCTGAAAACAAAAGCACTATTCCTTGATGTGTCTAGTTTACCACATCCTAAACTCTACAGGTCTGGTAGACAGGGTAATTTTTTTTCCAGTTCCCACACAGAGAGCTGGGGGGCAGATGGTCAGTTCCTGCCCTCACTTAGCACCAGGTCCTGCTACCATTGGCTTTAAAAGAAGGTCAAATTTAAAGATACTTCAATAAAGAAAAACCAAATTTCTCTTAGAAGTCCATCAGAGTTAATGTTTGGGAATTCTGAAAATATGTCACCCCCTTGGGAGGCTCTGGAGTTAACTATCATGGCTAATCTATTTGAGTCCACTGCTCCTGGGTTTAAACAGATAATGTTCAAGTGCTTGCTGGAATCCCCTTTTATCTTCTGTCTGCAAAGTCATAAATCTTCAGATATACTCTACTAATGCTCCAGAAGAAAAAAAAAAAAAAAAAAGATCTGAGAATTGAGATTGCCTAGAACTTGCACAGGGAATTTTTTCAGAGATAAAATTCCTGGGTGTTGTGACCACAGACTGCCAGTAAATCTTGCTATTCTGCATGGAAACATCCAGGTGGCTTGAGCAGCTGGGGAGGAAATGTCAAATTGTCTGGCATGCAGCACTTACAGTGTCTCCTCCTCTCTTATGACATGTTGTACTTCTTCCAGGATTTCTCATCACAACTGCAATGACTTTTAAAGATGTGAACAGTATCTTAAGACTACACTTGGTATCCCTTCCTTATTCCCCAGTACCGCAATTTGCATGAGAGATAACAAAACCAGTGGGTGTTCACTTGGAGTGGATGATCAGTGCTGCCCACTTCACTGGTATCACCAACACAAGCCTGTGAAAGTTTTGAGCAGATATTTGGACCCCATGAACACTGCAGATTCAGGAGTTACAGATGTTGTGGCTCCTGAAACCACAGGCAAACTCTTCTCAGAAATACAGAATTACAATTCAGTTCTCCTGGACAATTAGATAAAACACAGTAGATAAGTCACAGAGGGAGTTCCCCACCTTCACATAGCACTGTCAGGAAGAATTCTCAATTGTTTCTTTGCTGGAGCAAAACTGGCAGCTACCAGGGCTGAGATGACACATTGGCCCTTCATACTGAGTAGAAACAAGCACATTTTGCTCAGTCTGATAGGCTTCCAAGGAACAATTTTGAAATTAAAAAGCCCCAAGCTACCTCAATGTTCATGGATATGGTAATTTACCAGTAATGTGCAAATCTGGCACTGAATACTTATTTGAAAACATTTTTATCTTAACTCTTGCATTTCTTTATCTGTGTATTTTATTGATGGCAAATGGTTAAAAACTTTTGTCCCAAGGAATTTCTCCTACTATTATTCTCTTTCCTTTTCTCTTGTTTGGAACTGGGACAAGCCTCACAGTCCTCTATAGGGATTTTGGCAGAAAGAGTATTTAATGCAAGTTTATGTATTTGTTCTATCAAACATAGAGGTCAGTGACAGAGAATGTAATACCATGAAGCGGAAGGTGGAAGACAAAAATCTGCACTTTGGTAGAGAAGCATCACTGACTTTAGCAGGTTCACCCCAGTAATGTCAGAATTAGATCTGTGTCATTTTCACAATCATATTCTGAATAATTCACTCAACTAAACAAGTTAGTTTATATGGCCACAGGTTTCCAGTCTGACTTCCACCTGCTGGCTCAGAAGGATGTTGAGTGTCAGAGAACACTTGTCCTTCTGCCAATCACATCCAGATGTCAGGACATTGCAGAGTATTTCAAATTAGACTGAATGCCTATGATAAAGTAACCAAACCTCAATCCTGGTATCCAGTAGATAATCCCTAGTGGCAGACAGATGGTTACACACCCACATCTGTTTGCACACACAGACACACACACCCCTTTTTAAAACAATATGCACACTCCACTGCAGCTGGCACTGCCCTGAGCCATTATGGGAGCTTCCAGACTGCTTGAGAATTGGTCTCTATATTAGGTCAGTTTTTCCTAGTTTTCCATATAACCAGGACACAATGAGGAATCCCATCCTTTTGCTTATCTTGTGATGTGTCCTGCAGAAAAACAGAACAATGTGTTTGCCAGTATTGTGCATTTTCCATAAGTACAAACACAGAGCAAAGCACTCAAGTAGAGTATCAAAGTGGCAGATAATCATCTTCCAAACAGATGGACACTGAAAATTACTCAGGAACTGCATGCTGTGTGTGCACGCACATGCAAGAGCAATTCCGTGGAGGAAAGAATTGCTCATTACTCTTTTGAGAAATGTCTCCTCTAAGTACATGTGAAAATCTCTTTTCAAAGATATGCAAGTGATCACTTTGGCAGAATGAGCAAATCCAAAATTTCCCAATAGTCTGGAAACCTAAAAAGAAACAGAAAACAGCAGATATAGTTTATCTGAGACTACTTTTCTCCTGTTTACCATTCTACCTTTATTTTTCTCTCATGCATTTTTGTTTCAAACTTTATCATCTCACAAAGGAAAGCAAATAAGTTCCTGGGGGAAAAAAGAGTTTTTAGAAGTTTCAGAAAATAAAATTATAAGTCCCATAATTCCTCACCTTCTTCTGAACTTTATCCATTTTTCAATTTGATGGATTCCAGCTGGAAACCATGTTTGAACTTGAATAAATGGGAAAGATTTTACCGTCACAGTGAAATTCAGTCACAGTTCTCCACTGAAGATTTGTCTTCCCTATCCCATCACTGAAGGGACTTTCCATGCAATTTTTTTTCCAATATGAGGAATTCCTCTGGCTTCAGCCCTAAGGTTCTTTTTCTCAGCATTCTCTATTGCACACCCTGTGGGAGCTTCCAAACAGAGATTGCTCAAACTTGGCAGAGGACAATTTGTAGATTTTCCCTCTTTCTATGGAAATTTCTTTTATATGAGCTGCATGAGTTACAGAAGTCCCTCTCCTGGGAATCTGTATCTCAGAGGAAATATGTGACTGCTGTGATATGACTTGTGATTTCCTTTTTTTTCCTGGGTTTTATTCATGTACAGCACAGTCACTCCTACAAGAACAGTTTTGCAAGTGTATCTTGCAAGATTTCAAAAGGAGTTCAGAGAGTGACCAGTCTTTGATACCACTTGAAATCAGTCATCCCCCATGTCTTCTAGGACACTGCTGACATTTTCTGACTGATTTCAAGTATCAGTGCTTATTTCACAAGCTCTGTGACCCAAAGAAATTCTTCTTGAAGTGGATGGCAGATGAAACTTAACCTAAGATCACAGGCTTTGAGGAGCTGCTTGTAATTTTCTCTCAATCCCACTGTCTGCATTAGATGATTTCAAAGGTTCAATATCTCCCCTAAAAGATTAGCAGTCACAAAGCAGCCAACATAGAATAACCCTCTGCTCTATTTTTCAACACTTCCAAATGAAATATTTGGATGCTTCTATTCTGTCGGGAAGTGTCACAATCTCTTAACTAGAAACTGATTACTCCACCCATTAAATGTTGAAGTTTTCAACAATTTCCGTGTGAATTTTGCTTTTGTCACCTCCACAGATTTAACATGACATGCACATACAGTGATTAGTTGCACCCATGCATTTTGAAGGGCATCACATGATCTACAGCTCAGTGACACAAAGCTGGCCTTTAGTTAAAATTAACAATTACTACCAGTTGAAATACTATTTAAATGTAATGACTATTAATATCAATACACACATATATATATAAAGTAGCCTATATATGGATATATATATATATATATGTATAGATCCATGTCATTTATTTGACCACTCCTGTGGTACATGGCAGATGAAATAAGCAGCAGATATGTCATATGTGACCCAGGTTGTGTAGCTCTCTGGATTAATGGCAGTGGGTGGCTCTAAGAGGCATATAACTCTGTTATAGCTAATAATCTATTGTGAAGGAGAAATTATTTATCATTTCCCTTCAGATTTATGTCTGATATCTAAAGTAGAAAGTTCAATCAGTTTGAATCCTCATAAAACACAAATTTGTCTGTTCCGAACTTGTTGAGAGTACACACTCCTAATATCAAAATTAGATGCTAAACATCTTCACCTTGGTTTGGTAGATCTCTCTAGGACTCAGAAACCACACAGTCTATGGTTACATGTACTGTGCACCTGAACCAAACAGAAGTAGATTATGAATTTAGAAATTAAAGTAATATTTGTATTCGTATTTTTGAGCTTAACTACATGTAAACTACAAAACTGTGTAGCTTTGTAGCAAAACTACATTTTAAATAATATGCAGGTTTTCAGGCTACAGATAATGAGAGATGTTTTCTATTCATATAGGACATTTATTTATGCATTCAATCAAATTTAAAAAGGAACTCTTGAAGCGAACATAATTTAGCATTTCAAAAAACTGTTCAAAATTCATATTCTGTCAGAGATCTACAGAAAAGTCACAGTCTTGAAAAAACAATTTCAACAGAAAAGCATTTAGCAGAAGGCATTTAATGCAACTCCTGAGTTCTCAGCTGTTAAAAGGTAAATCAAATTAGTTGCTTCATTAAAGTTTGTAACTGAAATGAAAAACTGTCAGGCTGTATTTTGGCAATTATAGACGAATAATAGCTATGCAGTCAGAAACAATGCAGTCCTATACATCTTGATCATAAATATGGATGTACTTATAATGACCTATTCTCCAATGAATGCTTAAATCTCTTCCATCACAATTTACTTAGCTACACATAAAAAATTGGTACAAAGCACTGACATCATAATGTTGTAAAATATGTCTCTAGGAAGCTGTCATCACCACAATTGCATATTTAGGAAAACATTTTTCAAAGCTCCACATTTTACAACATTTCAGTACATGTCTGATAAACCCTAGAGCCACACAGTTCATCCTGCAAGTGCTGCCAGCAAGGTTAGCTGAGCCTTTTATGCCTCCTGGAAGAGACGATGCAGACAAAGGTACTGCTGTGATGAAGGAGGGAGGCCCTGCTGAGAAGTGCCGAGTGCCCTCCAGTCCCAGTAAATTGCAGTTCCACTGGAAGTAAAAGAATCAAATCTGTTCTCCCCGATGTGAATGGAAGTGGGGTTAGGCAAACCACCTGCAGCCAGCAATTGAGAGTACAAACTGATAATTAGCAACAGTGATTTATCTGCTGCTAACTTCTGACTGCCTGTTCAGCACTGCAAGTGTGCTGTGAATTGGCTTATCTCCCTTGAATGAAGCCATGCTGCACCAAAGAATCTGTTCTCCTGGACATCATGAAATACTTCTCCAGATGCATCCATGTGGAATCATGAAACTGGAAAGATTATTCCTTTCTTACGCTAAAACTGTGTTAAAGTTTTAACTTTCTCAGACATATGCAAAATTATGTTCTTTAACCAATTGTCACCTCTTAGCTTTATCAGTCTGTCATTGTCCTTTGCTAGATAGATTCCAATATGTTACTGAGACAAATGCATGGTTCCAGCCATCTGGGATATGACAAATGCATAATTTCAAACTGTTTTTTTATTTAAAGTTAAATACAGTTTCCACTTTGTTTGTACTCTTTGGAGCTGTCTCATGCTCAAGCCCAGACCTGCTACCACACAGACTCTCAAAGTGAAGCTTTATGAGCCATGGAAATGTGTGCCTGGTTTTCTGGGGCAGCCATGAATGTGTAAGAACTTGGCCTCTGCACAGATGTGACATTTGGCCAACTGGATGTCCTGCTGTGCCTGAAGTTACAAGGGTTCCCAGGTCATGGTGCTCACACATGATAGTTAACATCAGGTGCCTAATTTTTGATATCAGATGTCCAAGGTTCAGAGGCACTGAGCCAATGGCTGGTTTTTATTTTGAAAAAATAAAAATTTAGTTGAGAAGAATGAGTTGAGAGTTTCAAGGGCAAGGACTTTCTGAAAGGCTCAGTTTACAAGGTAATTTATGCTTAACATTTGTGAAAACTTGCCCCCTTTTGCAAAAGGAGAAAGCCCGTGAAAACAAAGAACACTGTTTCTTCTTAACCAGCGTTTCCAACACAGGAAGCTCAGTGACTGTGCTTCCACAACATGGAATAAATTTTACCCTGACCTCTGTGAGAAAATAGTACACAGACAATATAATCAGGAAAATAAAGTGCAGCAGTGCCCAGGTATTTAGTGAGAGGGATTCAGTGTACCTGGAAAGATGTTCTGGAGCAGCAGGTGCTGCTGTGGGTTGAATAAAGGGTTTTCTGGCTCAGAGAACTATTCAAGGCACCACTGTTATTATATGGCAGAAAAGCTGCTGAAGCTACCAGCAAAAATATATTATTGCCTGCAAAATTCGTTCCACATCACTTTAATGAAGAACAGGTTTTTCCCCTCAATTACTTTGTGACAGAAATTACTCCCTGTGGTCCTGTCCACCAAATGACAGTCACCAAATGAGAGACTACTGTGAATAAAAACCCCAGCAGGTTTCCATAATGTTTAACAGCCTGATCTGTCTGATTGTTATCAATCCCTCACAAAAGGAAGAGAAGATCTGTCACCACTGAGATAAATGTTAACAGAGAGAAAGTTGCAAGTACAATCTTGTACTTATTTTCTCCTTTTTTGTCTCAGTACTGTTGAAAACTAATGTTCAATGCTTCAATGGTTCCACAATGATAGATACACTAGTTAAATTCTGCAGAAAATGAGAAACACCAGTAGACTTGCTAATACTGAACTTCTGAAGTCTGACCAAGGTTTAGAAAGATTCAGAAGTTCATGTATTTTTTGCTGAAGGTCAAAAATGCGGCTTTCTTTCCCTTAATATTTTCTTATATATATTTTATAAAAGGGTTCATACCCTCATGAAATTATCAGCTGAATTCCATTCTTTAATTTTGCCTATCTAAAAGAAAGTAAAAAGGCCTGTAAGACAGTTAAAACACTAACAAACCAAATAACTTAGAGTTTTAGAGATGTGAATTAGATATTTGGGGATCCTTTCTAAATCATCATATCAAGGGGAGGACAGTTGTCTTCTAAGAAAGTGAATCTTACTAGCTCATGTCTGAAACTCAGAAAAATGAAAGAAATACATATTCTGATGACTAAAAATCATAGTTCTCTATATGACACATTGTGTCTGTACCTTCCAAACAGAGATAGGCATGTGGCAGCTAAATCTGGCATCATTTGATATGCAAATTGTAGCATTACAGGAAATCTTCATTGCCAGATTCTTACAAACCAGAAAACTCAGCTCATACTGTAACTGATGTCTTCTCTGGGGACATACTGTTCCACTTGCTGAAGGGAATCACCATGCAAATACTGTAACTATGACCAAAGGGTAAAAAAAATTGATTTCCCCCCTTCCAGATATCAAAGAAGAAACCAGCATGATCTTCAGTGTAACAATACACTGAATGTGAAGCTTTAAAGGTCAACAGCCTCAGTGAAGAACTGAATAGGCAGATGTTTGCAGTCAGCAATTACTTTTTTTGGCAATGAATATGAGGTGGCAGAGACACCACAAAAGAGATAGCAAGATCATTCCTGAAGTGAGTAACAGGTGCAAAGAGCCCCAGCAGAAGCTGAATTCACACCACCAATACATTTTATACTTTAGATATATCAGTCCTTTAGAAATTATGCAGATGTCAATGGCAGAAGGAGCAGGGAGAGCAATAGCCAGAGGCAGATTACCAGCAGAGCTAAGAGCAGCTGCCTTTCATCTCCTTCCCACCCAGAAATATTTCATTACACATTTAAGAATGTCATGTCACTTCCACACTCCAACAGTGCAACTGCAGCATTCAGCACTGATAGCCCAAAAACTGCAGCATCCAACACTTGATAGCCCTGCTGCTTCAGCAACCTCTGTATGGAGACTCCCCAGCCAAGCCAGCAAAAACAACCTTTAAAAAAGGACCTTGAAAAAGTTCATTTCACCTGTGTGCCTGAATGTGAGAAACAATACTCAGGAATTTTACAAGAAAAGTTTATTCTGTTATATTGTTTGTCAAACCAGCAATCTTTTGATGGCATATAACTTTACTGGAGACAGCACCAGTGCTGGCATCCTATTGCAGATGGCTGATATCCCCTTTTGAAAGACAGATAATATGACAGTGATGAGTTTGCAGGCATCAGAGAAGGGTCTTACAAATATTGGGGGAATGACCTCATCTGTGAGTTTTATCTCTCCACTAAGCTGAAGCACATTTCTTTCTGGCCTGTATTTGACCACACAGATTGGCTAGAGCCACTGAGCCACCCTGTGCCAGGAGATAAATTTAACTGCTAAGGTCTCTTACCCTGGTTAGAAAGCTCAACTCATGCTGAGTGCAATAATGTGAACTTCAGTGTAGGTATCACAAACAGATTCCAGGCACACAACAATGTGGTAGGGCATCTCAGTTCTATTATTGCTATGTGTAAGAGGAAATAAAAGTTGTAAGATAAGGTATGAGATGGTATCAGGTATCTGAAATGTATCCAGAAGGGTTAGATAGGATGATTTGAGAGGAAAACACTATACAACAAACTGTAGAGCAGATCTGAAGATACTCTCAAATCATCTGACTTCAAATAAGGTTTGAAAGTTCACACCAGATGCAGTAGCACCCAAGCCACTTGGAAGCTGGACTCGTAAAATCGTTCTGGCATTTGTAAGTTATCACTCTAAGAAGGAGGAAGAACTGTTGCAAAAGTGCTTCTATGCAGCTAGAAGCTAAAACCAACACCTCAAGACTCTGTAATAAAGAACATAAAAATAACAAATGAAAATGAGAAAAGGGAATATTCATTACCTAATCACAAAATGACAACTTTACAGCTACAGTACTTTGTGTTTCATTTAAAGAGCTGACACCCTTGATAAGGATCATTAGGAAAAAATCTCCTATGGGAACTAGATGCTGCAAGAGTCAGTTGCACTGAAGCACCATCTCAGAACCAGCTGGGGCCTTCTTTAGGTGATAGGGAGTCTGTGGATTGTGTTGGCTGGTTCTACAGCAATCCCAGTAAATGGTTATTCCAATAAAACAGGGAAGCATCAAGAGTTCAACATCACAACATCAGACCACCCCACAACACAAGTAAGTGGAATCTCACAACACCCCTCTGAGCTGTACAGTAGAGACACTTGCAAGCTCATAATTGAGCATGTATGTGAGTGCCTGTAGGACTGAGGCCAAAGGTTGAAACAGCAGCCAAGGGAATACCTGCCCAACCTCTTCAAGGCAAGGATATTTTTTTTGTAAAAGGATATTTTAACCTTCAGATGCCACGGGCTACGTAGTGGTAATGTGACCTTTAACTTCTCTAGATCAAATGTTTACACAGGTGCTCTCATTTCCTGAAAGAGGAGCAGAGGTTTTAAAATTGTACAAACACTATTAATTTAAATTTTTTTCCCAGTTGCTGTATCATGCCATTGAAAATAAATTTATCTATAATTTTTACTTGGATACACACACATAATCATTTTAGGATTTTGAAAATCCTTATGGTCATCTGGTGGAAGTTTTTAGACTACATGTATCTAAAGGCACTTTAGTTGCTATCTAGCTTGAGTTCTAGAGAATACAGCAATGAAAAATCCCACATGAAAAGCTCTGAAAGTTTCCCTAACAGTTATGAGGAATCTTAGTGCTGCAGTGGCTGCAGATCAAGTGAAGGAGCAGAGGTCGTGGGACTCCTGTGATTCACAGGTCAGTTCTGAGGCTGATACCAAGGGGGTTTCCTTCTCCCAGTTTGGTGCCAATGTTAACAGCCTGAAGCAGGAACACCAGCTTTACATGGGAAATGCCAGATACAAAGATTTCTCAATTGTTCCTACTCCATGCCTGCTTGGAGCTGACAAAAATGCTGTTCTCCACATCTCTTGGCAATGATCTGCTTTTCCAATAGCTCAGGACAGCTCAGTGTCCCTGTGGAGATTCTGGGTCAGAGCCTCCATGGAGGGCTCTGTGGTGTTGTGCTCAGAGAGTGGTGTTTGCTGCATTTGCTTTTCCTGTAGATCCTTTTAGGTCAAGTCTGGAAAACACACAGACATAAAAGCTCTGAAAAGTGCTGCATGTGAATGACTTCACATCCACCCCTAAGCTCTGAGCCAATTAAATAGTGAAATGCAATTCTGGCTGCCACCTTGCCACTTTGAGCCATGTCTCAGGCTCTCAGATAAGTGATTTACAGCAGATGCTTAGAAAGCACTGTGTGAATCGTGTAAGGTTCCTTTGCTATGCTTTGTTAGCCAGGTTGAAAGCTAAGGCGAGCAAACAGGTTGTGTTGAGATGGAGTACATACCCAGTGATGTGCTTTTCTCAGGAGGTGAGAAATGAGTCCTCCAGAAGTGGCACCATGGGAAATGTCTTCCATTTGAATTTCAATCTGGGTCAGTTCCTAGTGTGTTTTCCTGTAACTGGAAATATGAAACCTTTGAGTAATGCTTGCAGCACACACACGTGATACTGAAGTGTTTGCTACCCTCCCACAAGCACACAAACTAGAGTGAGGGTCAGAGGATGGGACAGAGGATGTTAAAAGAATGTGGAGGCTAAACATACCACACACAAGAGCAAGACACAGCGTGCTTGTTGGGAAGAACATGTTAATCTTGATAGGGGGTAGAGATTTCTATTTCCACAACTGCTGACAGCCCACCTGACACCAGATAAAAGCTGGAAAGGGACTGGGTGAAGGGTCCTCCATATCCCTTGATCTCTGATTGGAATGCAAATGTTTTGGAGAGATGTCATTTTTCTTAGCTCTGTAGAGCCCAGACTGGCAGAAAATATTACAGCAACATGGCTCAGTCTACAAATTCATCTCTGAGAAAAAAATGTGCAGTACTCTGTGCTAGAGCAGAGCCATGTAGTTGTTGAAAGGAACCTCATGAGATATCCATCTTAGGAACAGCAGCTGGGTTTCTAATTAACAGCTTTTGCCTGAAAGTTACTCAGAGTATTTCAACTGTCACATATATCTGGTGTTTACAGCAGATTCTGTACGTTTTAAATATCTGTTTACTAGAGAAATTATGTCATATTCTCTGTAGATGTCTAAGAAGCATTAGCAGGTACTGATCAGGATTTTGCGGTTTAAATTTTAGACCTCTAAATGAAAGAGGCTTTGTTTGGTGCTTATAACAAGGGGAGGAACTTGATGGCCAAGAAGGCATCCTGGCTTTTATCAGGAGCAGTGTGGTCAGCAGGACTAGGGCAGTGATTGGCCCCTGTGCTTGGTGCTGATGACCTCAAATTCTACCTGGTAGATCCACAGCAGGAGATCTTCATGCCAGAAGATTCCATTTTAGATCCTCTTCCATGAGCTGGTGCTATCGTGGACTCCTGGGGAGGTCTGTGGGACCTGTAGAGCCTGGTCTCTTCATGTTGCTGCTGTGATGCTGGACACAGCCATCACTGGTTCCTCAAGCCCTTTCTGAAACTTTGGGTGAGGGGAAGAACTCCTGGGGGGCTGTGCCTGCTTCCTTCATCACCTCACATCCAGGGATACTCCTCACCCCCTCCCAAAAGTTTTAAAGTCACTGCCATTTCCCCTGACAAAACGCCTTGCTCTCAAAACCAACAACTTGTTGCTAACACTACCAAAGGATCATGTAATCTCTTTCTGGTTTCCTTATCTTTTTCTACTTCTTTCTCATTTTAAACTAGGAGCACTTCAGGCAGGGACAAAGGGGGAGGCAGCAGGGCAGGAAGGGGAGAGAGCTGAGTAACATCTGTTTCACATTTAACCTGGAACCAAACTTTTTCATCATGCTTCTCCAGCCTCACTTGTATATTGATTCAATTACTAGGCTCTGCTAGTGCAAGAGATTTATATTAAAGCCTCATACAAAGCTATTGTGTTTTGTCACACAACAGTACTGAATCAATTACAAATGTGCTCTACATGATCCCTCTCAGTCATACACATTTGCTTGGGGACAATCTGACCGACCTAGACTCCAGCTGGACTTTCTCTTTATCTCCAGGAAGGTCTGACACACCTGGCTGGCGCTTGCTAGCAGGGGGGTCACATCCTGGGCATGTTGTCCTCACTCCTCCTGTGCCCTGTGTGCCACATTTCTCAGCTCTGCCTCATCAAAGGTTTGCAGAGGTGAGAGAAATGAGGCTGGACCCCGTGCACAAAAGCCTGGCCTCAGGTGTCAGCAGCTGGGATAAAGGTCCCTCAGGTGTGCAAAGGAGCACTGGTGTGATGTGACCCTCCCCTCAGGAGGGGGGAGATGTTGGCCAGTGCAATCACATCACAGAAATGGAAATAGGCATTTGGGGCTGGTTGATACTTGGGGAACAGCAGGGCAGAGAAACAGGGACTACAACCCTCCAAGTCCCTTTTCCCCTAAGAAGTATGGAAGGAAAATGGCAATTGCTCTTTGCAGAACATGTCCCATATTGAAAGTCAGTTTCCTGCTTACACCAAAGACAGGTTCCATCCTTGGCCACTGACTTGCCAATGTAACCATAACCAGAACTTCCTAAGCCATTATTTCAAATTTGGGTGATAATTTTGGATACCACCATACTTTCTGGGCTCTCAACATGAGTTTTCTCAGTCCACCAGAACTGGAGGTATCTCGAATGAAAGAACTTTTTATAAATGTTTAAACCTACCAATTCCTTTTTCAAAGCACCCAGGAAAACACACAATACTTTATAGATTACATGCTTATCTGTAGAACACTGATTGACAAATTTAGCACCTAGGGAGTTTCCAAACTGCTTAGAAAACCCTGCAAAAAGAGCACTGAGAAGCCACAGAGCAGGATGGTATAGCTGTGTCCGATGTGCAGATGCTCCTCACTTACCCACACATTTCCTACCTATTTCTCTTCACAGACAGTGTTTTCCTCTTCTCAGCACCTGTATTCCAAGATCTTCCTGATGGGGCTGTAACCACAACTCTTGTCTGAATCCATGTGTGCCCAGTTCCCAGGTAAATGCAGCTCCCTAGCAGGCACTGCCTGCCTCTGTGCAGGTTCTCAGGCTGAGATTGTCAGATGTCTTTCAACAGGGACTTTGCCTTTCATAACTAAACAGATCCTGAGAGGACCCCTGAAGTACTAATGTACACTAACAGTTAATGTTATTGTTAATGTTATTATGTTATACAAAACAGCATTAATGATACTCTATCTACCAAAGTAGACTTTCAAGCGTTCCATTTAACAGCCTTATTCTTCTTATCTTCAGTAAAGAGCCTGAAAGATGAGAAAAGTCAGGATTATCCAAGATAAATTCACCTTTTATCAGAATAACTCCCCATTCCAGCTATTCCCTACTGCCTCAGTTTACCTGTTCTTGCACTGGAAATAACATCTAACAAAGAGAGTGAAAGCTCTTATGGCACAAACTGATGCTGTGAGACAGATACCTATGGATTTAACCCAGATACAGATTTGACCCATAACTCCTCAGCAGAACTTTGCCCTGTGGCTAAAAGATAACAGGACCCTGTATCCTTAGTAAAGGTTGAAATTGACTGAACAGATGGGGTCCCAGTGTCCAGAGATTCTGAGCTAAAACTAGCAGAGCTCTTTCAAAGCCAGACCATAACTAGCTGTGATTAGAGCCCTTACAACGAGCTTTAGCTAATTTTGAGCTCATTGGAGATCCTTTCATACGAGGGACATGCAGAGAATGGCAGCAGCTGTGTCTGCCCGTGCGTGCTGTGAGCCAGCTGCACCCAGAAGCCCCATGGCTGCATTATCTTAATTCTGGCTCGTGGTTATTATACCTTATTTCTCAGCAGGGCGTTATTGCTCCAGGTTGAGCATCTTGTTAAAGCAGCTGCTCAGCTTCCTGCTCTGTCCCCAGCTGGCAGAGGGCAGGGGCAGAGCAGGCTGAGCCTGCAGCAGAGGATGGATGTAGCCCAGAGGGCCCCAGCTGCAGGGATGTCCCAGGGCAGACCTGGGCACTGAGGGCAGTGCCCCTGGCACCAAGTCACCAAGTGACTCCAGCAAACCTCCTCCTGGGAAACAACATGAATAATCTTCAGCTCCCAGGGAAGCTTGAACCACCAGAGGCTTTTAACTGGTCTTCAGCTCACTGGGTGAAATCTAGCTCTGGTACTTCTGTCCCTCTGAGCACAAATAATCACTGCTGGATCATGGTTACCTCCAAAACAATTTCATCTGTGACAAATAGAACAGCACAGCCACCCTTGAAGACAAGTTTCTTGTCATGAAATGTGTAGGGTATCTATTCCCATCACCAAGAAATGAAAGTTTCTTTAAAATACAGGAATACATGGTCCACCATCAAGTATCCTCATATGGCCTGACACAGCAGGAGTGTGAAAGGCAGTAGAAGCAGAAACAAGAATTCTGAGTCCAGGATTTCTGACAAACAGTTCTGAAGAGATATTTTACCCATTTCTATGACCAGTGTCTGTGAGTTTATTTTTTCTCTACTTTCTGTACATCTGTTTAAAACAAAGAGCCTTTGTTGGAAAACCACGTGTCATAAGTTGACATCTTAACACCAAGGAGACCACCCTTTTTCAAGTCAAATAATTTCAGAAGTTTATATTCATAGAAAAAGAAGACAGAAATATGATTAGGGGGAAATCCATTTTGATTAACTGCTACCTGATTAACCTTGGTTGAGGTATCTGCTCTCCAGCAATTTGTAGTTTTTCACTGACGGCTGATTAGACTTGGTCATTTTCTTTTCTACCTGAGTTACCTTGTTCTATTGAGCAAGAAATGTGAATTTATTAGAAAACTATCTCATATTTCCTATGTCAAAATATATTTTTCTAATTAAAATGTTAAAATAATTAGAACTGGTGGCAGAAATTTCACAATTCTTACAAGAAAACAGCAGCTTGCTTTATAACTGGATAATTCCATGGAAGTATTATGTCAGTGCTATGGTCTGTTGTGAAGAAAACCAAGTTTTCAGAATTATTATGAAAAAGGAAAGCACAGAATTCATTCATCTGGCACTGTGTGTGCTTATGCATCACTTTTCCAAAAGTTGTGTCATGTGGTCCCCAGCCACAGAAAGGTGTAATACACTGGGGAATGTTCAGAAATAGATAAAAAGGATAATAAAAGCCATTCAAGCTGCACAGGACAGCTTCTGTACAAGCAATGCCTGAGAGGTGATAGTCTTCACTCTGGAAATAGAAGGGGATTTGATGGGACTCTAGAAAATCAGGGAGAGGATGAAGGCAGGTTGAATATACATCCACTGTTGAACACAGATAAGACATAGAGGATCTAAAATACAATTAGCTGGAAGCAGGTTCAGACCAAACAAAGAACATTTTTACTCACATCAAAATCTGTTTAATCTGTGGAGTTCCTCACCATCCTCCTCAGAAGTGCCAGAAGACCTAAACTTTTTAAAAGGAGGCTGCAGAAATCCATAGGAAAGAAATCTCTCAGGGCAATTAATTATACAGATGATGGGCAAATTGCAGAAGACTGGAATGACATTTGAGAAATTATCTATCAATTTTTGTCATATTTTGTCATTTCCTAGGTGTATCCATATGGCAAAATTCAAGACAAAATGCCAGGATAGAATGTTGTTTTCTCTGCCCCAATATATCTGGTTTTATATCTTTATATTGAGCCTGAACACCCAGTTATGCTGGGTACCATCCACAGAGAACACCTGTGTCACACAAACAACACACAAAATGCCTACATCCTGAATTACTCCTTCACAATTAACCAGGCAGGGAAAAAAGCATGGAGCTTGTTTGGACACAGTTAATTTCCTAAGGATCTAACTAGATCTGACTAACTAAACTAAGGCTCCCTCTGAATCATGGCTCTACAGTGGATGAGGCTGCAGCAGGTTTGTCTCCCTGTGCCTTACAAGGTCCTGCAGAGCTCTTCAGCTGGCTGGGCACCTTCACGTCACATCTCACTTCAGCCTCTCATCTGCATCCCACAACACATTTCTGGTAAGCTGCAGCACATGTCTCACTGTCATGGAAATGTGACACTGCGAGCAGGAAAATTAAAAAATAGAGGAGAAAGCAAAATCTTAATTTTCTCCTACAAAACATCACATGCAGCCCCCACAGGAGACACAATGTCAAATGCAAAGCAGAGGGGATGGTGCTCTGGAAGAATCAAATGGCCAGAGCAGTCTCAGTACAAACAGGCCTGAGGAGCACAGATCATATCATGGAGGGCAACTATTTAGCAGAATTTAAGTAGGTGATGTTTCCAACACGGACACTAATAATTTTTGAAGTAAAATATGTTTCCACCTAAAAACCTTTATATGCCAAATGAAGAAGGCTCATCCAGAAGCTGTCTTTTGACCATCACTACCTTCAGCCTCTTTTTCCTGGCCACAATGAGCTCAGTCTCTGTGATAAACCAGTTCTACACAGATTCTCTGGTGGTTTGCTGGTTGTATAGCCTAGAGGTATGCTTTTACAGATCAATGGTATATAAACCCCATAAAACCAGCTTACACTGTCTCACTATGGCAAAACCCAGATGTGATCCTAACATCCAGCACAGAAGAGCCTAATTATATACCCCTTTGCATTGGGTATTTGGAGTTTCCTGCTCCTCTAAATAATAAATAAACAATAATAAAACAGCTCCTCTAATAGCTATAAAAATATCAGAGAAGCTAAACTCCTGGCTATTGGAGACTACACAGCGCTTTCTAAAAAATGTTCTGCACAACATGAGTCAAGGGTTTAACAGAGCCCAGACAGACTGTCAGGAAACCCAAGGCAGTTTCAGAAGCCAACAGTGTGTACAGGGAAAGTTCAGAGGCAACCACCACCTTACCCCTCAGTGTCCAGGTACTCTTTTACACTTGAGTCATGCACAGGGGAAAGGGGAGGGAGAAAATGGAATCTGTGCCCAAGGCTGAACTCATTTCTTCAAGGTTTGTCAGGGTGTTTCCACCAATAGGTCACCACACCCTCCCCACATGAAAGAACTGTACAGAAACCCATGCCAGTAACTTTTGGCCCCGGGCTGACATCGCGTTTTGCTCTTTCTCTGATGTGATGTGAATAAGCAAAGAAAGGTGTTGAACTGAAATGCCTCAGACACTGCAGCATGAAGCATAACAAGGCCCCCTTTTCTGTGTGTTACGACAGGCTCTGACATATGGTACTGAATGTACTTGATTATTGCATAAATTCTGTTAATTTCTGGGAAGCAGTAAGGAAGCAGACTTCCAGCTAAGATCCTTATCCTTGTATACCCCCTGGAGTGCACCGCTTCAGTAACATTTTTCAGCAATACCATAATGAAGGAGCTCCTTATGTGAGCCACTGAACCGCCCTCACTATTTTCCCTCACCCCTTACTTGCCTCCATTAAAATCCCTGCCTAGGGAGAGAGAAAAAGGGAAAAAAGAGAAAGGCAAGAGGGGAAATGTTTTCCCAGGCCAAATCCCACTTAGTCTGGTTTACCATTAGGGACTGAAGCAGATGATTCCAAGCTGCGCCCTGCTGTGCAGTGGAAGTGAAGAGGCAGGCAAAGATCACCCTCAAGGCATGAATGTCATCTGGGAGCACTGGTATGGGACACCTTAACCAGGTCCCACAGGTTTCAGTGTAAAGCTGAGAGCTGAGCTGAGCTGAGCTGGGCTGAGCTGAGCTGAGTTGGGCTGGGCTGGCAAACTCTCCTTCATCCAGATGTCTGTGCCTGCTCTCTAACTAGCTGCATGTGCGTGCTCCAGACAGCCCTGGAGACAGTATCTACAGGTGTGTTGTCTCTTCAGCAGAGGAATCAGGGCTGGGCAGTGGCCTCTAGGTTCAGGTTGGTGTGAATTATGTCACCATCTTAGCTGTCATTATTTCTCGTTGTTCTGTCATGTGGCCAGACCTCTCAGTGACGTTCCCTATGGAAGATGTGCAGGAGAGATGTGGCATTACAGCCAGAAGAAAAAATATTATGATGAGGTAGTAAAGCAGTGGGTCATAATGTGCTTTAATGAGTAAATATAAAGTTGTTTGCATGTCCCAGAGACCCTAAATTTAAATTAACCCCACTAGCTCTAGGATGTAAGGTCTCTGAAGATATTCTGGTTCCTGTAGTATTACAAGACTACAACCATTTTGCCCTTCTGAATTCTCTCTTAGCTCTTCACAACCTCCCCATAAGATTTTTTAGACCCCAGACCATCCAGAAGGAGGAAACAGGAAAATTATAACCAGTAAGAACTCAAGATATCTGCCTCCTTTGGTCTCTACTCCAGTGGATATCATTGCCTCTGAAAACAAGTGGTGGAAACCCAGAAATTAGCAATTATTTTCCTAGCAGAATGGTTTCTGTTCCCTCCCATGTTGTTCCTCGTATTCTGCCTCACACTGGCAGTGATCTCCTGTTCTATGTCCTCATTCTTGATATTTCCAGCCTCCTGCCCTTTCCCTGCCAGACACCAGAGACCAGAACGAAACACGTAGGCCCGCTGAATTAATGAAAGAAGTGAGTGGACCTAGCAAGACAGGCAGCTGTCACCTCACTCCATGTCCGGCACTGCTGGGTGCTCAGACCATGAGGTGTTTAAGGCAGGGATTATGTCTTATGAAATTTGCACAGAGGTGCTGACTGAGGCCTTTGGGCAATGTGAACATTAAATAAGAGCCTTGTGCTAGAAAACATTCCCACCTGGAAAGGTTCAAAGAAAAGCCTCCTTGTACAAGTGAAATTCCTGCCTGTTGCACTGGCAGTTTATTTGACAGAGCTTGGCAACTGAAACAAATCATTGTACAAGAATAAGCAGAGACTTCCCATTCCACTTCACCTGTCCTCCCACAGATGGATTCACTAACATGTGCCTCCTGTCTTACCAACCTGGGATAAGCAATAAGATAGGGACTTTTCAGCATGCAGAGATGATCCCTCAACTTTCAGAAATGTGAGGCATCAGCCCTGAGGAGGAAAACAATAAAAGTGTTAATGTAATGGATGAGCATCTGTCATTCAAACTGTATGTGATGCATTCCAATTTCCAACAAAGACTGATATAAGAACATACAGCAATAAAATTTTAACATTAGATTTTTTTTGAAGATCAAGAGGAATAATAAATTGTTCTACTACCCTTTCATTCCCACGTGCTGCTTATGGCAGTGTATTTGTTCTTACTAATTTTGTATGAGGATCGTAAAGAGGAATTGAAGGAGGAAGGAACAGATTGTATCACTGAACTCACAGTAATCAAAACTTGAGCTAAATCCATTCCCTCTTTCCCATGTTACCTGCCCCTCGCAGTACTGGCTGGACACATTAAAGGGACTCTATACAGTTGCATTTGTTCACAGACATTACATCTACTATGTAAAATAAATGCTAGGAAAAAAGATGCAAGCACATTATTTTAAGTCTTCTGTGATGACTTTCTTCTTGAGTCTCTGAATTTCTGGTTTCACCATGTGCAAAATATGATACATGCCCTTTTACTGTAAATTGCTTTGAGATGTATGGATGAAAAGTGCTTTATGTGTACTCCTGACTATGGGCAGTCTATTTGTTCCCCTAATAACCAGTTCCCTCAATGAAAACATTTTTATTAAGATCAACAGGAGAGCAGGGTGCAGGGGGGAGGCATTTAAATTGGGTTAAGGTTTTTAAAAGTGAAATTATTCCATGTCCCAGTAATATAACATCTAGGAAAATAAACATTATTTGAACAGGTGCATTTTATATATCACATGCATGTGCACTTTCACTGCTTGAAGCCCCTCTAGTGAAATTCACCTGGGCAGCAAATGAGCCTGTAAAGTTACATTATTAATTTTCAGGCTAGTGTTCCCATTTAGATAATCAGCGTCATGCCTTTGCAATTTACTCAACTAAGCCGATTCAGCAAAATTGCCCTTTTTACAGCATATGCACCCCATATGTGAAGGCTGGATCTACCCTTTCATTCCAGCATAGTAAGTAAGAACATGTTGTCAAGAAGATGTAAACACAAGGCTTACACTAATCAGCCATGATGCACCATCTAAGGATTTGCCTATAAGCTGAGTACACTTTTTACATTTATATGCTGTATTGCTGCACATGTTGGAGCCCATGTAATAAAACAACATGGTGCTCTTGATCAGGCATGGTGCAAGCTGGACTGCACGTGCAGGTTTTGTGCTCCACCATCAAAGGAGAGCCCGCTCTGTGCTTCCACTGCCTGGCCACATCCGGACTGATGCACAGAGGAGAAGGTGTGAGGAGCACCCGAGACAGAGCAGGGCTCCCGTGGGACACACAGAGCATCTCTAGCAGCTTGTCTTCAACTCACTGGGGCAATCAGTTACAAACAGGACCCACAGAACAGTAGGTGGCTTAAATAGGTAGAAGTACTGAATGTGTTTTAACAAACGTTTAATGTTGATATTTGGTCGTGGACTAAGCAAGTCATGTAGTCTAGCATTCAAAACCTCAGAACTCCTGCCTTAATCTCAGCTATTTAAATGTGCATGCTCAGATAAAACCAGCCCTCTGGATGTCCTTCACACTGAGTGAATGTAGAGAAATACAGTCAGCACCCAGCTTATTTCAGACACTTCAACATTATGAGAGGATAAATTGTTCTCTAAAGGAGACTCAGTCTTCACCCTGATTGTAGCAGAAACTGTAGCTTCACTGTAGACTGTAGCAGAAATTTCAATTAGATAACAAACTTCTGTATGGATGAAATTAGTCAGGATGAAATACATAATGGGTTGTATCCACTGGGAAAACTCTTGTTACCAGCATTACTGCACCTGAGTACAAATTTCTGGTCATGCAGCACTAGGGGCAGATGGGACTATAGTACAGACAAAACTACAGTGATGCTTTTTCAGTAAAAAGTGAAAGCCAAATTCAGCCCAGCTGAAAGATGAATATCATGAAACAGTGTACTCAATTTCATCAAAGATATTATAGTGGAAAATCATGTTAATTACTAGCAACTCTATAGAAGGTTCATGAAAAGTCCTGGAAAATTTTATGTCTTATTTATTAAATGATGTTCACTGGGTATCTCATAAGGGGAAACACCATCTGATCCCAGAAGGAAAACAAACCCAAAGGGGAAAATAAAAACCAAAAACTTGGTATATAATTTATTTTGTTAAAATTAAACAATGAAGAAAATTGAATCTCCAGGGACAGCCTGTGTGAAGAGGTTACAAATACTGGTTTGCCCTGCAAGAATGATGTCAGAATTGCTAAAATACCAACATGTGTTTTCTGGAAGACGGACTTAGGCATATACGGTCTTTGTACTCACAGACTCATTTTCCCACAGAACTTCATGAACTGAAGAATGAACCTTCATTACACTGTAGCAGCCTACAGCTTTTCTTTTTTTTTTTTTTCAGTATTGTTAAAACCTCTCAAATCTTCATGTTAATATCCTTCTCTATATTTTCTGACATTACATCAGAAATGCATTAAAGAATTACTCAAAATTTGGGTAGACAAATCAACAGAGCAATTACATTTAAACATTTTTTTATCTCTAATGTTTAAGAGACTTCTACAACCTCACATCTACACACCTGTCATGGGTGAAATAGGAGCTTCAGACAAAGTTTATTAGGGAAGCCTTCCTGTCAATCACAAGGTCCAGGAGAGAGTCCCTTGCTTTCTAAACCCTGTTCAGAGAGGAGCCTGGGGGCAGTTGGGTCCATTCTTAAGCCCCAGACTGTCACTGGTTTACGGAATTACAGAGGTGTGATTGAGCCTTTGTACAACTTTTTCCAGCAGGTTTAAGGGTGGAAAACCAGATATATTTCTATAGAAATGGATGATTTATTATGATAAATGATTAGACAAAAGATCTTCATCAGAATTATTTGCTAGAGTACAGAAGCTAAAACTACAAGTATAGCATAGTATAAGACAGGACAAGGCACTATAGCAAAGCAATTATATTAAATCTAGCAAAGAGAAACAATTATTAGATATTGATATAAGTCACTGATACCAGTGACTGTGGACAAAATCTCTTTCATTTAAACTCAAGGCGTAACTTTGAGGCACCCCCACTCAAGGGAAGATCCCCACACACGCTCCAAAAAGGGATATATCAGAAGAATCTGTCCATTTGAAAGTGGAACTGGGCTTTTATAGTATAAAGTGTTTGACTGTCAGTCATGTATCTCCAGGCAGCTCAGCATTTTTACACAAGGGTTCTTTACCACATCTGCCACAGTTAAGGAGTCAGACTGGTTTTAGCATAATTCAGCATCAAAACAGCTTAACACACCCTCTCTCAGTCCACCACTTACAGCCTGGAAAATAGGGCATTACCTGAGTTGCCCAACCACATTCTGGGTGGAGCATCCTGCTAGAAAACCAGACAGTCCCAAAAGAGTGTTTCTCATAGATCTGTTCATGAAGTCTATAATGCAAAATGTATTATATCATTTTGATTCGTACTTGACTTGCTGCACACTTGACAGCATATAGACATGTACTGTATGTCTATAGACATTTTACAAATTTAACTGATTTGAGATATAAGTGAGTGTGCAGCAGTTTGATCTATTGTATGTTGAATTAGCAAGAATGTGAAATAACATAACTAGGAAAAAAATAAGACTAATTTATCCTTTTCAAAAACTCTTCCCAAAAATATTAATTCTAAAATTTCCTTCCCAAGAACTCCCAGTATAAAACCCCTTAATAGATTTCTTTGTTGTCCATCAGAATAATCCAAATTAAATTCAGAGCTGCGCAGTCTAACAGATGTCAACCAGGCTTGGGATCAGAGGCCATAAAACATGATCCTGGAACAGGGTCGACACATACAGGAATTTCCTGATCACAGCCCAGACCTCTAGGTCTGTGACTGGGCAGGGAGGGAGGGAGAAAGAGGAAACTCCTGTCAGGGTACATGTAGCTGTGGTCCAGCACTGGTAATAGATGAATTTTCTGGCAGCAGTTTCCATCAAGTGATTTCATAACTGCTCATGATTTTATGAGGGAATTCTACTGATGCAGGCCAAATCTCTTCCAGTTGTGATGTGAGATAAGCTGATATTCTATGGGTATTGCCTAATCTGTCACACTTACGCATTCCAAAGTATCCAGACCAAGCTAGACAGTCCAACCAGAGAGGTTCAGATTAAATATTAGGAAAAATCTTTTCACTTTGAGACTGATTAGGTATGTATGACTTAGGCATTCTCACTACAAGACTAATTAGATACCAGGGAAGTGATGGAGTCACTATCTCTTGAAGTGTTCAAAAGGCATCTGGATGTGGCACCTGGGAATAGGTTTTGGGGTGTTTATGGTAGTCCTGGGTTGATGTTGAACTGGATGATCTTGAATATCTCTTCTAATCTGCATGACTCTGTGATTCTGTGCATCAGAATCAGATCACCTATGCAACAGAGTTCTGGCAAACCAAAAGATGAGGATTTTATTATCTATTACCAAGACAGGTTAAAAAGAAAAGAGTGAGAAAAATAGCACATGGAAAAGCTGGGAATTTACTATGTCCTATGCAATACCGATTTCCACTGAGATTATGCTTCTAGATAATGTGGAGAATAGTGGGACAATAGGATCTGAGATGGTGATAAATGCAATCCAAATAACTTCATGTTTCAACTTCTGTGGCCCTCATTTTAGATTGGCAAATAGAAATGAGATTGGAGGGCCATCACATTTCAAAATCAACAACTACTCAAACCCCAAAAGTGGCTCAAAAATTACTTTGTGTCCTGCAGGAATGAGAGGACCTACTACTAGCTCTACAGCAGCTGGCTTCTGGATGCAGAGTAAGTTCTGCTGCTCACAGAGCTGGACAAAAATACAACTGTGTAAACTACAAGTCTGTTTTTGCTTCAGTGGCCACTTTGAGACCTGCTAAAATATGTACTTGGCAATAATCTATAGTTGTAGAAGTCCATTGAATTGGCAGATCCATTTTTACTTCTTTGTCCTTGATTGCACTGGTGCTAATTCAGTCTTGAACAGCCAAAAAAATATTGTACAGAAAAATATGTTCCTCAAAATACATTTCACCTCATGGAAGAATACACTGTTGACACAAACAACAGTGATAAGGCTCACATTGTTTTCTCTATACCTCCAATCCTAAAGAAAGTTGAAAAGACAAAAGACTGATGCAGGAAAAAGGGATTAAGTATCTTCCTGATCTGGATATGTATCACTCTCAACCTGCATTACAGAAGAAAATTTATGTGTTCTTTGTTACCAAACTCAAGGAAGTCCATCTATCAAGCAGATATTAATGTTGTACTCTTTCAGCTATCTAGTTACTGGCATGGACTATACTGTCCTCATTAGGCACAACTGTAATACCTCCTCACTCTTAACTCATAATGAAATTTGAGAATAAAAGTGCTTCAGAGAAAGCAGAAGAATTTAGAAAACATTGGTTCTGCTCTCTGTGGTATAAAAGACATGAAAAAGAGACAGACATGAATTATATCATAGAAGTAAATGAGATCATTGGTCTGAATGGCACACACTAAATACAGCAATTCGGAAACCACTTCAGATAACACACTGCAGCAAATCTATATCATCTCTGTCTTCTAGAATCTGAAATCCTTGAAAAATAAGTCCACAAATCTAATGATGAGGATGTCAAGTCAAGAACACAGAATGTGACTGGCACACTTGAGGGCTCCTGGGTGAGTCCAAAGATGAACAGGAGAAAGCTCTGAAGTCAAATCTTGGATATTGATGAGAAATTGGGTACTTCAAAGCTCACACAGCTGTAGAAAGGATGTTTACAAATAAAGGCTCACTGAGGTCAAGGACACCTGCTAGTAAAAAAATGTGTAATTTTTGTTTTAGCCAAAAATGAAGAATCTAGTGAAGCCTCCCTGCTGTCCTTATAAAGTCACATGATGTTCTTCATTCTGATCATTTGTGCAATGTTAACTTAGTTATTTTCTGCTTCCTGCTGTCCCATGGCAGATCATAAAAAATTTGCTAATAATTACTTAAATAACATCCATTTTTCTAAGGGTGATAAAAATTTTGTTTACCCTCTGCAATTGCCAAGGTGTTTTAGTTGGATTTGGATAAATGCTCGTTTGCAACATGAGTGATTCCAGTGGGGGAATCCAGCCTGGAAAATTGCTGATTACATTTTTCCCCCCAAGTCACAAACTGCTCCTAGTGCTTTTATGTGGTTTTGTCATTCAGAATTGTCATTTCAGAAATGCAGCACTTTAATACTTTTACCTATGTAAATAACAAACCACAGCCAAATCCTAGAGTACTTAGTTTCTTACAGATGTAATTAAAACTCTAATTCAACAAAATTACATTCTTCAATTTCTAAGCTCAAAAAAGATTAAAATAATGAACCAGTTATGACCAAATAAAGATATGAACTTGCAGTGCTATCTGCTTAGTCTCACCCCTTTTTTAGAGTACCTTTCCTAATTTATTTTCTACAGGTTCCATAGTGTGAATGTACTAACATGTATCCCATAGAGAAACACCAGATAGTTCTGGTTATTTAAAACATCAGAGACATTTAACCCTACTGAGTTTTTCCAGTGGTTTTGACTTAATTTCCAAAAGCTGAGTCCTCTTGAACTATCCTGTTTTGGGCTGGGATTGAGTTAATTTTCTTGACAGTAGCTGGTATGGAGCTGTGTTTTGGATTTTTTTCTGGAAACAGTGTTGATAATTCAAGGATGGCTTAGTCATTGCTGAGCAGTGCTGACACAGAGCCAAAGCCTTTCCTCACACCACCCTACCAGTGAGGAGTTTGGGGATCCACGAGGATTTGGGAGGGGACACAGCCATGACAGCTGACTCTACCTGATCCAAGGAATATCCCACACCATATGGCATCATGCTCAGCACATAAAGCTGGGGAAAGAGGGAAGGAAGTGGAGGGCATTAAGAGTGATGGTGTTTGTCTTCCCAAGTCACCATTAAACATGACAGAGCCCTGCTTTACTGGAGATGTATGAAAACCTGCATGCCATTGGGAAGGGTTTCATGAATTCCTTGTTTTGCTTTGCTTGACTGTGTGGATTTTGCTTTCTCTATTAAACTCTTCAGAAGAATCTTCTCCAGTTTTGCAGTTTCAATCCTCAAATGCAGACATCAGAAATGGAGGCTACAGCACATACACTTCTGCCCACCCAAAGTCTGGACACTTTCAAGTGTTACGAGTTGAGTATGAAAAATGACACCACTTAAAATTACTAGACATTTTTGAAAACATTGACCCTAATGACTGATTCTTTTTCAGCATATTCCACATTACTAAATGTCTCATCTGAATTGATTAGTCATATCAGTTCCAGTGGAAGAAGAATCAAATCTTGATGTTCTGCCTTAAACACTTGATACCAAGAAATTTTAAAAAGTTTAAAAAGTTGACATGCAGAGGAGTCTTAAAAAAAGGAATAGGAAAGAGAAACTCCCTTTCCTGTTTCAGTTTACTTTAACTAGTGACCATAGTGCAAATAAACTAAATAAGCAGCAAAAACAAATAGTCTTTCCCACATCACCTAAACAACTGTTGTATTCTCAGGGTTTGCAAAGAAAAGGAATATAAGTGATTAGTTCAGCTAACACAGCTGTAGAGACACAGCTTTTTGGACATGTGAGCTGTTTGTGAAAGCTGGAAAGGCTGTGTTAATTCCCTCCTGCCCTCAGCATTTGCAAGGGGTTGTGAATTCCCTGTGTTAATAACTCTCAACTGTCATGATGATTTCTCTGCTTAAATGTAGAGTGATTGTACAGCTCCCAAAAGTGGAAAATTTAGGGGAGATTCTGGAATTCTAAGAGTATCTTCAGGAGGGGGAGGAGATGGGAGTTGGCCCTTTGGGACAAAATGCCTGATGATAAATCAGTGCATTATTAAAAAAGTGGATGATTTTATTTGAGCCACATAAGGAATGCAGTGACCATCCCAAGAAAGAACTGCTGCCATGACGGTCAGCCTAGTGTTCAGTATCTCCATAACATCTTAAAACTCAAGTTGCAAAGTACTCACTGGGAAAAGAGAGGCACCAGCCACAGAAAGCCCTGCAGACTGTCTTTACCTAACCTGAGTGCTTCAGCTGTGGCTCCTGGATGAGCTGCCCAGTTCCTGTGGCTCCAGGTGCACCCTAAACCCTGGGAAGCCTAGAGAGAGTCAGGCACCGTTCTCTCTCCAGCACCCAGGCCTGGCTGTAGAACACAGGTGTGCAGAACACACCCAGAACACCAGCATTCTAAAACACCCCACAGAACAGACATGCTGAACAGATCACACATGACTGTTATGCTGTTACAGATCTTCCCAGGGTCCTTCAAACATATTGACGTTAAAAGGTTATATTGTCCAGGTGCAGAGCTAAAGCCAGGCTTTTTCAGGGTGAATGAGATTTGGAGTCCAAAGTTCAGTTTGGATCTGTTGTGACTCTTTCTTGCTTTCTGAATCACAAAGGATGATGAGCCTTTAGCTGGTGAACTCACCAGTGAACAGACCAGTGGATTGTCAAGTAGTTAAAGGGTGTCATTTGTCATCAGTGAACAATCTCATCGGTGACCAAGATTTCTAACATCATGTCTGTGTTCACTGCACAGCTGCATACTAGATGAAAACATGTGGCATATTTTACCACATTACACATCTGCAAATTCAAAGCTAACCTGCATTTGGAGAGTCTGAGCTGAAAAATAAACAAAATCAACTGTGGCTTCAAGTAACCTTGGAAAGAGTTATGTCTTGAGAGCAGCTGTGCTTTACTTTCAGTGTTCTCTGACATGCTACAATAAGGTACATCTCAGTCCTCTGTTACATCAGTCAGGGAAATCTTCCGCACTGAAAGTTTGTTATTAGTGGGGCATCACAGTTGCCAGCCTGAGAAATTCCACAACCTCGGCATCAAATGCAACTGATGGCTGCATCCTGAAAATGCTTTCTGGGCAATTGGTGGGTCACATCACTGTGACCTCGGCACTTCACTGGGTGCAAATCTGTGTTTCAGCCCCTGGACATGTCCTGGTACAGCCTACCTCCCTTATCATGTGCCAGCACTGTGCTAACTGTATCTTACTGAACAATGTTTTCCTAAAATAGTGTTGGGACTCTCTGTCATGCACCTTACAATTGCTTTTAGGTGCCTTATGCTATTTAGGGCCTGCTTTAAGGCTGATAAATTCAGTGAAGAGCTAGCCTTTTTAAAGGAGAGGGGCTTCCAATCTGATAGGCGTGGCTGCCTTATTGCTGGTCACATTCCTTCAGGGAGGGAGGGCAGGCAGGAAGGCAGGAAGG
>NC_031769.1:138881874-139045427 GCF_001522545.3 Parus major
TCTGCAGGGCTTTCTGTGGCTGGTGCCTCTCTTTTCCCAGTGAGTACTTTGCAACTTGAGTTTTAAGATGTTATGGAGATACTGAACACTAGGCTTTTTGTTTAGTATTTAACACTACAAAAGCAACCAGCTCCCTTCAAATGTAGAATTTGTTCTTAGAAGCCTAACTTGAGCTTTCTAATATACTGAGGAAACAAAGTCTGCTTCAAGAAGAGAGCTGAAATCCAAAGGATGGAGGGATTTTCTCAGGGAGAAAAAATAAGAACTGATTGAAGAAATTACTAAAACCATTTTAACATTTTTCCCCTTTGGGATTTTTCAAGCAGTGAATTAAAGCCTCTGTTTAGGAACTCACACTGTGTAACAGGGCCTGGAGACCTCACAGAAAGGGACACCCATGCATTACCACTTCACCATTTATCACTCACTGAGTAGGCTGTAGAGGTAACCTCAGTTTGCTGGGATCTCGTGAAGAGATCTCCAGCACACTTGTTCTCTACCCCAGGACTGTGTTTATGTAGTAATTATAGCCATGACAGCTAATTGTTTCTCTAATCAATCACACTGGAAGTTTTGTTTGTTTTCCTGTGCTAGGGAACAGGAAGGTTTTACCCTTCTCTAAACAGTGAGAAAGAAATGAAGCATATTTTTCAGACACAAGTTGAAAATTATTATCAGAGAAGGGTACAATTAGCAAAAATCCCACTTACTGAAAGTGAGAATCTGTACGTGGTGACACCGAGTTCTAGCTGCAATTTAGAGTAGATGAGAAAATCCCAATTTGTAACAAGAGTGAGTTCCCTTTCAGTTGATACATGGAGAGGTAAAATGGATGCCACAAAGTCTCTCCACAAGCTGGAAATAATTGTGCACTGCTCTCTATTATTAGACTTTACAAGCTCCAGCATCAGACAAGAACCATGCATCTGATATCAGCCAGGAGTACCCAGGCTCAGTTGACACAATGGAAAGAAGAAATCTATTTGTTCAGAGAAACCACAGCTAATACAGGAGCCCTTGAGATAAGGAGATGTGTTTTTCCCTTCTCCTGTGCCTTGCCATGTTAATTAACAACTCTGATTGCTGACTAAACAAAAGCTGCCATGAGGCTGGGGTTTGCTCCAGGCCTCCACATGCAGATCCCAGTGGGTAGCTCTGAGTTATTGGTCTATGGGACAAGGCAAATACTCCAGATTAACTCAGTGCAGTCACACTGCCCTTCTTGTGCAAATACAAGCTCAGATATGTCAATTTTTCTATTGTTACAGTTTATAATTGTTTTTCTTATATTTGCCAGTGCCAGAATTTCTTACTACATGAAATTAACATTTTGAAAACCGTTCCTGTCTACCTTTATGACCCAGTAAGAAAGAAAAAGACACACTACATCCCTAAACAGTTCATGTGACTGTTCAGGGCACAACAGACTTGCTCTGAATTTGATAAATCTGTCAGGAATTGTCCTCACAGAGTCCAGCCTCCCTCAGAGCAGAAGAATGGACTAAACAACCTGTTTTCCACTTTTCTGTTTTACCAGATTTGTGAACAAACAGCCAAGGAAGAGTACCTTATATAGAGCAAACTTAGGCCAAATGACAATGATGCCATCTGACCATTCACAGGCCATATAAAAGTAATTAATGCTACCATTTGCCAGGATGTCATGGACCACAGCCCTAAATCATTATCAGATACAAGACAGCCTATCAAGATTCCTTCCCGCTTTATTGTAGGTATTTCAAATAAAGCTTCATGTATAGATGATCCAAAAGTTTATCATAAAGAAATCTCCAGTGTCCCACTAGAGGAGAAGTGAGTTTGTAGCCAACATGCTGCCTGCTGCCACTGCAGTGCTCACCTCACCACTCAGAACCAAAGGGGGAGAGTTCTGCATCCTGCAGGAAAGCTGCACACATGGTGTGAGAGAAGTTCCGGGTGGTCACTGGATTTATGAACAGCCAGGTCTCCGACAAATAAACAGCCAAACACTGTTGACTCATGATCCTGGCCTCACATTTCTTTTGGGGATAAGGAATTCTTTTCATAAATCCACTTATTTAACTTCTCTGCTTAAAAAGAACAAAGAAGTTGAAAGGTCACACAACCATCTCTGCTTCTTTCTAATCCTGGAGAACATAGTTTTTCCCTGGATGTATAAACACAAGATAAAGTTCTATAGGTGATTCTAACAGCTGAGCTGTAACTGAGTTGTAAAATGCCACTGTAGAGAAACAGAAATTCAGAAAATCTGATAAATTATAATAATACACAATACTGAAATGGTTGTTTCCTAAATGGTCCAAGAGGAGGAGATATCTGATCATGGTCATGATCATGGATCCCATGAGCTTTGACAGATACCAACTTCACCTGTTATTAGAATTATTTGGCCTCCAGGTTGCTGGATATTTCTGTTGCAAAATCAGAGGCAAAATATAGGATTTGATAAGTTATGAAAAAGAAATGTTACATGTTCACCTTGCTCCTGGCAGGACATGATGTTCCTCCCTGGCAAAGGGATAGCTAACTGCCAGTGACTTACTTAATCCCTCTTAAACAGTTGAATTTGGGCTAAACTGAGATTTAAGTTATAATTAAGATTTATTCTCACTTTCTTCCTTGAAGGCATTTTTGCTATTGTATTTTGGGGAAGGCTGGATATCAAGTTCTACCCTTTCTGTGCTGGGAACTGGTCAAAGACTTCTTTACTAGAATTAATCATAATTACTTGAATTTAAAACTTATATTAAAAAAATCCATTGCTTTTTGATGTGTTGTACATCTCTCAGTATATCAAATGTTGCCTTTACAGGACATTAAACATTAAAAATGCCAAAACATGTGACAAGGAAGACAGATTGCTAAAGGGTTTGGATTGCCTATGGTCCACTGATTAAAAATATAACTTCAGTGTTGCATTGATCATGATTTCCTTTATTCTTGCCAAATTTTCAATGTGAATTTTTCTCTGCGTGTTCTGTAAATCTACCACTGAGATGCAAACAGAAGAACTGCAGACACAAAGGGACAAACAAAACCCAAGAACTCAGCTATGCTCAGATCCAAGCTGTTGCTTCAAACAACAACACAGAAAAAACAAGTTACTTGAAGTGTGCAGAGATTTTTCCTATTCCTCACTGAGCACTACATTAATGGTGATCCCCTGTAGGCAGGCAAGCAGCAGAGTCTTGGATGGCAAAGGAGTTATAAATCAACAGCAAGCCCGAAATGTTAAGGTTGCATCTTCCCTAGGAAAAAAGATATTTTTTTAACTTGAATTAGCCACTACAGTATTTTGCCTTAATGAAGACGAAGTAGTTGATAACTTTCTTAGAGGTTCATGGGCCAAAGTTACCCTTGTGGCTGCCCTAGGCTTTATTGAGATCTTCCAACATCTATCTAACCTTTCTTCTGGAAGATTTTACCTCATTTTAATATACTATTTTCTCTGTCTTTACTAAACATTGAAAAGGAAATCCTAAGGATAAAATAACAGGAGGTGTGTTGAGAATTCAAAAAGAAACTTAGAGTGATGTGCCATGTCAGTCCTAACTTGATCCAAACAGGTTTTGGCAGCAACTAAAATCTTCTGGTGGAAATAAAGTCTGGTCTTTGAGTGGTTGTGTAAAGACTGAACTGCACCTTGCCCTAGAATAATGGCTGGATATTGATTGAACTCTGAGTTGGCTTTTAATTCAGCACAAGAAAGTCACATAGATCCATAGTAAGTTCTGGAAATCAGCTTTTTTGCTCTCATGGCACTCCAGAGTTAGTAAGATAAGATGAAGAGTGGATAATTTAATCAGACAGAAATCAGAGGAATTACAGTATTGACTCTGGAGTCTCCATCAGCTCTTGGCTGGTTGTCTCCAGAGATTCTCAGACTTCACACTTACTAAGAGAAAATTAATTTCTAATGTTTCCCAGAAGGGTAAATTGCATACCATCTATGGAGGAGCTGTTTCTGTTGCAAAGAGCAGAGAGGCAAAAGCCTCTATGGGGGGGGCACTACAAATTTAACTTCCCTTTCACTGTTTATGTGCCATGCATTAATGCCTGTAAATGTCACTGTGCTCCAGATGTCACCTTGCTCCTGTGCAGAGCACAGTGCCATGTGGCACTGCTGGACTTCTACCATGGATTTGTTAAAACTCTGGACAAGCACACACCTTCTCTTTCCTTTCAGGACATCTCAAGCACAGTGCTGGGTCACAAAGGCAAGGGTGAATGTTGCAACCTGAGATCTGCTGAACCCAAGAACACTGAAGACTGAACCAACAGACAAATGGTTCTATTTGCTCAGAGGGTTGAGGTTCTGACTGCACTGGAAACAGAGTAGGAAAAAAAAACAAAGAGATTAATTTTTCTGGATAAGATCTAGTTCCCTGAAAACTGCACTGAGAACTTCTCCCTCTTATTCTGAGAGAGACAATCTCCCCTTTTCTTCTTTTTCTTGCATTATCTCTTGCATTTGCAGGCTTACCGTGAGCACTTAATGCTCTTCACTTCATGTGGTTTTTGTGGCAGTACCACAGTTTACATTTTCTCTTTCACAAACTGTTCTTCACAATGAGTATTCTGGACCTTCCTGTGCTCCTCCACCACTTCAGGAATGATCAGTGCATGCTCACAGGTAAATGTGACAATACCTGTAAGAAGTTTTTAATGCAGTGGCACTACATAATAAGACCAGCTCTGTAGTAAAGCTGATTGCATCTTACAGCATTTATCAAGCACCAAGTATAATACTTGTTACCATTTGTAGAGTTAATAAACTTCATTTGTCAGTTAACTTATTGACCATATACTTTCAGAGCTGGATAATATGCAATTTTTGTCTATTCAGAATCTCTTCCTATCATGTCATTGTTGACTCTCAAGCCTTATATTAGCTTAGACACCATATGGGAAAAAATATAATGATCCATAACTGAATGATTAAGTTAACCCATAAACACTGATGTTAATGACTACCAGGTTGCCATGTTCTTCTTTGAAGTACGATGACTAAAGCTTTGTTTTCTCCTTACAAAAATCAAAAACCACTCTTAATTTCCTGGAATAACATGGAATAAATTCCTATTCCGTCCAATACAATTTGAGCATTTTAGCTTCCTCAGTTACAAGTTCTGTTTCTTGGAAATTGTGATGTTCATATGACTCTGTTTAATAAGGAGGAATTAATTTTCCTCTTCATTGGCTGGTTTGAGTCTTTACAATTCCAGAGAGGCCATCTGAGTCCTTAATATCTTCTCCCTAAAATTGTGCAATATAATTGCTGGTACTAAAAGCTCTGATACTCTTTAAAATGCTTGTGGCTATTTTGTCATGGCTTGTGTATATAATAATACAGAGTAATCCTCTTTTCTAGATACATGCACAGAGAGAATGAGACCTTTATAAATTAGTAATGAATACAAAGTAGTATTTAAAAAATATCAATATAAGAGGAGAGTATTCTAGATATTTCCGAACTAAAATATTACACACCTAGGAAAAGTTATAATTAGATGTTGATATAATGTTAAAATAGAATTGAAAATAAACCTGGCTAATCACACATCTCAGTGAGATCTCTCTGAAGCCTTATTTAAATGACTTAAGAGACAGTTTCAGAGGAAGTACCAATGCAACTATGCTAGTTTATGCCTTGTAGAGCTGGGGCTTTTGTCAACACTTGGCTTCTCACATTTCCCTACATGAGGCTCAGAAAAGGCTCTGTATGTGTGAAGGAGCCCAGCATGTGTAAGCTATTAGAACTATGACACAATTTTGCCTCCTGTTTGCAGTGCAGCAATTCCTGCAAAGGAAATTAGGACATACCCCCAGGACTTTGAGTGGGGGTATCAAAAGGCATGGATCCATTCCTGGATGTGAGCATAGAGAGCTTCTTTCTGACTTGGTCCTTACACACCTTACACATGGTGATTTCCATTTCAGCCAAGGTACATGGCACTCATGCAACCAAAGTCATCTCCAGATGATCATCAGCAAGTTGGCAAACAGGTGAACCCACAGAAGAAATGCCATGTGTTGTTCTGCAGGCATTTTGTAGGAAAATCACTGTCTCCAGAACAACCCACGTAGGAGTAGCAGATGCTGTAGAGCAAAGGCAGAGCCTGGTGATACTATTAAGTCAGTGGTTTCCTTGTGCTGCATTCATTCCAGTTAATTTTTTTTCCTTTTATTTCAGACAGACTGCATTGATCTTTCACAAGAGAATGAAAAATAAGCTTTTCCTTACTGACCGAAATAGTTTGACAGCAAATGCTTTTCGCTAAGTATTTCATTATAATGCCTCTGTGATGTAGACTTTCTCTAATTCATGAGTTTAGTAAACTTTTTCTTCTACAGAAAGAAGACATTAATCATAAAAGTTTGTCCTAAGATGATCTTCTATTTGAAGTTATCTATCTGCCAGGCAAAAGAAAACTGTCCTAATTAAACAAAGTTATTGAGGGGGCTTAATGGTCTTTTTCAGAGCCATTGAAGAACTGGAAATAATTCTGTGCTGTACTACCTTCTTCTGCTCTGCCACATGAAGAGTTCATAAGGAATCCAATACAAGTAGGTCTCATTCTAATGATCCTCTGCCAAGCTGTGAACTTATGTTGCTTCTTCATTTCTCAGGAGAGAAGTTATTCTAAAACATCTGGAAAGTCTCAGTGCTGTCCACCTGTGGCTGCTGACTGTCCCATGTCAGCTGTGCTCAGAAAACACATCAGTGTGCAGAAGATCTGCTCAGAATACCTACCATACGGGGTTAATTTGAAAAATGCCTCATGAGTTGATCAAAAGCTGAAAAACATTAAGAGCAATTTGTTCTTTTGAACAGAAATAAGCTTATGAACATTTTTGCTTTGATGGTTTCCAATAGGCAAAAAATAGAGTCCTGCAGCGAGTCCCTCTCCTAAAGCAGTTTGTTTATACACAGAGCCTCAGTGAGACAACAGAGCAAGATCTGGTTGGTGGCCAAACACTGTAACATGAACTGATGGAAAAGAGAGATTGGACCTGGTGTATACCAGCATTCACAAAAGCAGGTGCCTCGTTGGCAGCACAGCAGAAAGGGATGCTGTGTGTGTATTTGTAATTTAAGTATGGGAATGGATGAAGACAGGCAGACATGAGCTACCTTGACCGTGATCAAAGCTGGTCAGATGGAAACCAAACCCAGCCTAGAAGCTTTATAGCTGACTTCCTATGGACTCTGTTTTCTGGGCAGTATATCCTGCCTCTCAGGCTTGCTACCTGTGCAGCTCTGGCTACACAACCCTCACGTGAGTGCAGGAGCTCAGGTCTGCCTTCAGACACATCCACTGCCTGCAAGCAAGAGAAAGAAAATGGCTAGATGTGATTATATGTATATATTTAGGTCTCTGAGACATTAGCAAGTCAAGGAGTAGGAACATATATCTGGAAGAGACTGCTGAGGTCAGACCAGACACTTTCATTGCAAGCATCAAAATCACTGTTGTAAAAATATACATCTTCCTCTTTCTAATTAGTTTCCTGAGTGGAAAGCTTTTCCAGAGTCTATGTGTTCAAATTGTAAGAACTTCTTTCTATTCCATATTTAAGTAGATGCACAGAGCATTTATATCCTATTGCTTGTATATAACATTTTCATTCTTGTGGGTTTGCATTCAGTTAATTAGGTTTGTGAATTTCTTCCAATACCTAGTTCAAGGATGGGAAACCTTACTGCCCTATTGCAAACACAAATAAAGAACTAAAAATTGGAGCCTACTTTAAACAGATTTATCCTAAATTCAGATAAAGAGGTTGGAGAGGGTGAAGAAACCATGGGCAGCATCAGGCAATGTGAGAGCCACCAACAGTCAACTCATGTACTTTTGTAATGACCGTATGTGAAAAAGAATTAGAAACACAGAAAATAATCAGCTATGTCATTATTTGGAAATATCCCACCAGGGGAAACCAAAACAAAACACAACAAAACAGAGAACATCTGTATTTGAAAATAAAATCTGGATGCATCTGGACCTGCTGGCTGAGTGTATACCCTGGTTTTGCAGTACACAAAAGATGACTTCTCAGGAAAAGAGATTGGACACAATGAGAGATGGCACAGAGGCTTGAAAGTAAAAACCTGGAGGAAAGAAGAGGGAGTCAGTAAACTGCCTATGACAGTATGTGGCCAAAGAAGATGGGAATGTGACAAAGGGACTGCAGAGCTTTAAACATCCAGAAGTGCTCTGGTTGCATCATGGAGCAGTTGCCCTCCTCACAGCTTACCAGGCTCGAGCTGGGGATACACTAGGATTCTGTGAAGAAAACATAATTTTCTAAATCAATAGCAATGCCTTTGGTCATGTATATGTTTCTTAGAAAGTCTCACTACAAACACAGTCAAGGTTCAACCCTTATGGAGCCTGATGCAAGCCAGTCCTTTCATGAAATATCTGCAAAACTTATTATTTCTTTTGTCTGGCTCTGAGTTTGTCTCTCAGTAATTGGAGTTTGTTTTAAAGCAAAAGTTATTTATCTAAATTACTGTTGTTATTATAGTCTGACCTTCCCATTATTTCTACACCCTCTGGAGCAATTAGTGGTGAAATTTTCTTCTGCTTTATAAATCAGTAAATTATTTAGATAAGATATCACTTTGAACTGCCAGCATGTGACAATAAGAAGCATAATAGACAGCCCACAAGAAAGCAGAATTCTCCTTTATCTGTATGTCTTTCTAAGAAGCAAGAGTAAAATCACATGATTTCTATCAAATGTAATAATCTGAGTAAAAGTCATATTTTCTTTAACTAGCTGAAGAGGCATAATGTGAGTTGCCCCATAACATGCTTCTGAATACTGACAGAGGAGAACTTGCCTTCCACCAGGGATTCCAAGCCTTTGGACAGAGTAGCTTGAGTATGATTAAAAGGGTTGCAAAATCTTTAAACAGAATTCCATTAATGTACCCTCTCCTTGCATCTACTACAGCAATTAATGCCAATTAGTATAAACTAATTGTTAACATCTGTGTTGAGAGCAGTAAAGTTGCATTTGCTCTCCCACAGTTTCAGAGGAGAAAGCTATACTTCAGCTTCAAACACCCTAAGAGAGCAGACCAGAATAAAACTTGAATCAAGAAACAAAACAAGATTTTTCACTACTGCTTTTTATTATGACTCCATCTTAACAGACCTTTAGTAATTAACAAATATTTAAAAAGATTTTACATCTTCATATCAGTTAAGTATCTCTGCCCTCACTCAAATGATGAGTCAGGTCAAAAAGTTGTCTTTGCCAGTGACCCAGGGATTAGTGATTTCCAATCAGACCACATAGTTACCAAAGCGCACAAAGTTGAGGGACAGTGATCTATTTCTCATTTTCCACAATGGCAAATTTCATAAGTGTGATCTTCATTGATGCAATCACCCGAGCAGTATCACCTCTCCAATCAGTGTTTCCTTCTAAGGATGCTTCAAAGCTGCCAGCTTGTCACACACTGTGACTGCTCTCTGTGTAGGACAGTGGCAGAACAGTACAAGAAAGGATCTGGTTTGGAGGAGGACTAGAGGTTTTCCTTAAATCTACGGTTTGTAAAGTATGACTCATTCTGCTTGGAAAAGCTCCAGAAGGTGTCCTTGCAGTTAGGAGAAGGTACTTAAGTGGTTTGTGAGTGTTGTTTCCAAAATTAATCCACAGTGGGAGAAAGCAAAGAAACTCATGAATGGAGACAAAAGGCAGCTTGCTCCAGATGCACCATAGGAGTTTCAGCTTCTGTTTGCTTCACAGAACCATGCTGGCATCCAGCACTTCCAGCTGGATCCTCCTTTGTTTCTAAAGATAAATGTAGCTACCCTTTTAAATTAAACTTTTTTCTTTTTTTTTTTTTCCCATGACAGACTAAAGCATCTCCACCAAATCTTTCTTCATGCTTATGAAAGTGTCTCAGTGTTAATTTGTGGGCAACATATCAGGTTGTTTGCACCAGCAAATTACTTCTAACCACACTTCTAAAACACCTCTACAAAGGACATGGGTAAAGGATGGAGCTCAGTGAATTTTCAATTCTTTCAGTGTTTTAGGATACAATGGGTGTAAACAGTAGTAAGACTTTGATTTTTCTCTGTACTAGTATTTGCCTGGTTTAAGCTCCAAAGTGAGATGCTGTAATACCAGTTCTTAGACACCTACAACATCCCTACCTAACGAGAGTGCAGCTTTCCAGAAACTGATTCCCAGCAGTAACCACAACTTCATTTCCAGCCATGAGCATCTCTTGTGCCCTTCCACATCTAAGCCCTGGGAACTGCCTGCTCTTGTTTCATTTGCCTGATTATTGCAGCTGCTGAACCAGATGGCAGAAATGTAATTAGCAATAAAGTTTTAGTATGAAACCAGAAAACTGTATTTACCCTAACTGTAGACCAGAGATGCTAAATACTAGTTTAAAAAGTTGATTTTTCTTCCCTTCATTACCTCTTTCTGGTGCTTTCTTTCAGAGAATTTTATTCAATATTTTTTAAGCTCTGTATGAAACTGCTCTAAAAAAAAAGGACATGTATTTTTGAGTTGGGATTACTTGACTTTACAAACAGGCACTTTTTGTAGTGCCCCACAGCTGGGGGCTCGTCACACTCCCTGAATTATTAATTTCACCCTTATATTAATCAAAGATTGTAAGTTTTTTGTTTGATTTTGTACTAACCTGAACCCAAATGTCACAAGTACCATAGTAAAAGAAAAAAATAGTCATAGCATATGCTGGCTGATATTGTGAACTTCCTCATTTGTTACAAGCTCATTTCTTCCAATATAAAATAATAAATAATTTTTTTAAAAGCTATGTGCATTATTCTTGGCCTTTTTGTGAATCTAGTTAGGGCCAGCCACTTATCAGCCAGTACAGTGAAAACTTCCTATATTTTTTGTTGCACCTGAAGTTTCATGGAATGTCACTTTCCTTTTTCTCTACAGCTCCCTGACCCACACAACTGGCCATCCACCAAATCTATCCTGCCAGGAATTCTGAACATGACTGAAAGCCTGTTAGGAGCTAAACTACCAAAATTTTCTGAATGGCACTTGCAACTGAAGCCAGATGGGACAGAGCAGTCCATGGAGTAAGAGTGCTTCCATGAGCCCCTGGTCCTACAAAAGTCTTCTAGGAATATGTGAATACATCTTTTTGGACAAGTGAAGCAGGCACATAGAGCCACGATGCTTTGTGCTGCTTTGTGTGTGTGCCAGTCAGGAGGAGCTTTACTGTGTTAGACTGGGTCTGATTAGACTGGGAACTGACCTTGGCAGGGTGATGTGGAGGATCAAACATACAGAAGTCTGGTGATGGACACAAAATAAAGCCTGTCCCCACAATGTTGTTTCATCTATTGCACGTGTGAAGAAGCTTTTACAGCTGAGCTCTTTGGATGGAAAGGGCAAGCAGAGATTATCTAGTGTGTCTTTCTCAATCTGTGTGGCTGGCCTCCCAGGGAAAAGCTCTGATCTTTTCCTAGTACAGCACGTGTGTGTAACTCTGGGGCAAATAAGAAATGGAATGTGTGTCATTTATTTGTTTATGTCTTTGCAGACCCCCAGCACCCTGTGCTGGCTACTCAGTGTTGAATGCTTATTATTCAAAGGATGGCTCCTGGCTAGGGCTAATCCCAGCCCTAAAGAAGTCGATGGGAATCTTTCCCTTGATTTGAGGATGCTTTGGATAGAGACACAATCTTCCACACTTCATGTTCCCATTGAACTCAGCAGGATATGCAAGGAAGGAGCCACTGGTCCTTCCTCAGTGTCAATATTAACCAACAAAGTAAATACAAGCAATGGGCTTTCCCACACTTAGTAATTAAATATGCTTCCTCTAAGGATCTCCATTGTTTTGGTTTAGCATTAATGATCATGTCTGGGAAGCATGCTTAGAAGAGGGCACCGTAATCCCAAGTTACCAACATGATGTTAGAATGTATTTTTTAAATATGGCAATGGGAAGTCAGAGTTCAGTGAGCAGGTTTTACACTGGTTTTGGTCTGCTATAATAAACTAGTTTAGTTCATCCTGTTCATATGTTAAAATACTAGTTTAATCATACAGGATAACTCATCTTTTTCTGCCATCTAGTGACAAAAAATGCAGCTAAGCCGGTTTATAGACCTTCTAACTATGTCATTTCAGTCAGTCACACTCAGGCAATAATATACAGCTATCAGCATGGGTTTTTCTGGCAGTTCCAGAGCACTTTGTGTGATTTGAATGGGGGACAAGGCATAGACCTTGTGTTTTGTCCTTTCATGTATCTCCATTTTGATAATCGCTTTTAGCCTCTCATCATATACATAATGACTAGGTCAGTCTTTCTGTGCAGAAAGAACATCCTTAGTGTAGAAATCGACTTCCCATACATGTCTTCAAAGAAACTCACCTGACACATCATCTGGGGAGACTCTGCCTCTCTGACAAGGAGCATTAAAATCTTCCTTCCACCCCTGGCAGGTTATACACAAGCACACACAATACAATTATGCAGTGCTGGTATTAAGACAATCAGTGGCCACCAGGGACAAGCAAATAAATAGTTGCTATATTTAGCCCAAACACTGTGTATTTCTCTCTCTTTCCTTCTATTGAAATTGAAGGTATGCTTCACTGATGTCAGTAAAATCATTAATATACTTAAAATTTAATCATTTGTTTAAAATGCTTTGGTTGAACAAGCCATTCACCTCCTATTCCACAAAAGCTTTATTGTGAAGCTGTGACATGAACTGAGAACTTTCCTAATCCTTGCCTAAATGTTGCCTTATACAAAGATTGCATTTTCTGGATTCTTCTATTTAGGCACCAGTACAGACACTAGAAACCCATTTCTCTTCTTTTAATACCATCTGAGTTACAGGAGTCATCCTGTAAGATTTAAATAGGTTGCACGATTTTTCCCTAAACAAGAAGCCTCATTCAGATCCCATTAAAACATTTTTTTTTAAATCTGCAAATTTCAGTACACATTGGATCAGACCCAAGATAAGCCCACGAAGAAATGGTGGTGACATTCAGCCTCTGTACTACATAGACATAATCCTTGCCAGCTTGGGAAAGTAAATTACCTCTGCTTCTTTTTCTAGACAATGTCAAAATCACCAGATAAGGTGAGCCAGAATGACAACACACGTTAACATATCACCTCTATCTTTACATGAAACATTGCAGCCTTATTAGCAACAGCTGGCTACCTCATTATATTCATCAGAGCAAGTTTACAGAGTAGAATTAACAAATCAAAGCCATTATTATTTTTGCATTGTTTCCAGTGAATAATGGTATTATTTTCTTCTCTAACAATGGGGAAGTGCCGCAGTGTCTAATTACCCCTGTGTAAGACATGGGCATTACTAATGGAGACCACTGTGCACTTGGGAGTGTTGTCTTACAGGTATTTGATTGTTGAGGATGTGAATATAAGATTCTCCTGAACTATGATACCAACATGGTTATTAAACAGTAGTATATCCCATCACACAGATTTTATGGTCATTTTAATAATGTGGTCTCGAGGATTATTTATGCCAGAACACTGCACTTTTCATTTCAAATAAAAAGAAAAGAGTTCACATAAAAATTACGTGATGATAATGAGCATTTGTGTCCAATGGCTATCAAAACTCTATGAAAACTAGCTTTTTAACTGGGGTCAATGGAAAGTAATGAGAAGGCTTATAAAATACTGAGGCATCAGCTGCATTTTATAACCATCTCATAGAAACAACAAGTCCATGGCTGTGTCTTCTCTAAAAAATGAATTATGTAACATTTTTGTTTAACTTTGCATTTTCTTCATTGTCTTTAAGTCTCTTCAGGTACATCACTTTATGTGAGCAAAGGAAGCGATCTCTTATCTCTGAAATAAAAATTGAATAGGAAAACCAAGTCCAGAATTGTTTTTTGGAGTTTCTGTCAAGGCGGGCTCTTGCTGGAACAAAGCCAGCTGACTGTCCTAGTCCCCACATACTCCAGTGACACAGGCACAGAGGGCTCTGTCAGAGATTGGTCTCTGAGATGAACAAGAAAATACCATAAGGGAAAAGAGATATTTTCAGACATCATCATGTTCTCTTATTTTTTAAATATCCTTTTTCCACTTTGAGATGTCTTCCCACAAACTCTCATTTTAATGTTTTATGAATAAATAGACCACACAGAGAAACCTTGGATGAAATCTTAAAAACAAGCTCATAAAATAAGAAACTAGTAATCCTAAAGTAATCCTCAGTAAGTCATGTTTCATCAGTGTTTAGTGCAATTCAGCCTCTGTGACTTTGAATGTCATGTCATGAATCAAACCCTAAAAGGACAGGACAGAACTATAGAAAAATTATCAGGGTTTTTTTGTTGTTGTTGGTTTGGGGAATTTTGTTTGGTTTTTTTTTTGGTTGGGAGTGAAGGGGGAAGTTCTTGTTGTTTTAAGTGGGCTTTGCTGGGGGGTTTTTGGATTGTTTTTTTATGGGTTTTTCCAGTGTGTTTTTTATGGTGGGGTAATATTTGTAACAGCAAATAATTTTACATTTCCAGTAAACCATAAGACTGAAAAGCATTTACTTCAATGTGTCTAAAGAGACTTAAGCTTGTATATGCATAGAGGCTTTAGAAACCTTAAAAGCCTGATTTCTGTATTTTCACAATGAAAAATTCATAGTAGTAGTACTGGTGTCTGACAATAATTCAAAAAAATGACCTCAAAATTAAGTCAAGTGGTCTGTAGTAGTGGGACCCTTCAGACTATGTCCAGACACCTGGATAGTCACAGGTCACCCTACTCTTCACTGCTGTCAGTGCAGAGGCAGACAGTGAAGTCAGTGGTGGTATTGGAGCAATTCATCTTATCCCAAATTAGTTTTCAATATTTGATGGACACAGCTCACGGCCTGAACTCTGTCAGCGCAGCTGACTGAATCTGCACCCACTGCAGATCAAGACATAAAGGGCTGCAATACCCACATCAAAGGCACCTAATGCTCTGCCTTATTCCTGACTTGTTATGAATTCTGAAGGTTTGTAGTATTCTTTCTTGTTCTCAACTGACAAGATATAAGCAAGATGATGTGTTATATGTATGCTAAAATGCCATTTGTAAAGTTCACGGGGTAGGAGTCTGAGAACCTCACACAGAGGATGTTCTGGTCAAAGATGCTGTTTTGGAGATGTAACATAAAATAAAGGTCCTTATATGAAAAGGACTGAAACCTCCTCCAGTTCCTATAACAGGTGTTTAAAATAGTTATGCCTTTTTACGTCTTCATTAAAGACCATACAATTTTATTTAGAGTCGAGGTATATACAATGTCTATCTTGAGGCCACCTTGTGGTATGAATCCCTCTAGTCTTTTTTCTAAATTATACATTAATTAACCAGATTTCATTCCTAGAAAAATTAAGCTATTGTCAAATCACTGGCTAAATGCAGAGACTAAATTTAATTCCTGAACCACACATACACACTGCTGTTCTGTGCATGTGTTGTCCTGTTTGCAGAGGGTGTGATCAAGAGTTTGTCTGGCTCAAAAGCTCCTGTATCAAAGCCCTAGAGAGGAAATGCTGTGACGACAGCAATGCAAAATGCATCTGTCAGTTGTAATTACACTGCTATTTATTTACTCAGGGTAGACACTTGTACCTTTAGAAATAGATTGAGACAACTGTCTGATTTTAAACAAGTCATGAAAGAGACATGGTTATAGCCATGAGGCTCCACAAGGTATGGACATAGATGTACTTATGGCTCTGTCCCAGTTTTTGGCAATAACAAAACTAGGAAGGCTTTAATGCAGTGAGTAGGCAGTTACACAGATAAAAAGAACATTCTAATTCTTCTTTGGAATAAGATTATTTGACAAAAATATGAGATACAATTACAGGTTTTGTTAAAAGTAGTCTTATAATAAAAAAACATGTGACATTTTCCTCAGACTACCAGGAGCTTATGTTCCAGTGAAGCCACTTGCCTCAGTGACTGGGTGAAGCTTTTGAAAACCCAAAGATACAACTTGACCCAGGCTTGCTCACTTCCAGAACTGAGCTACAGAATCTCAGTCATCATGGCCAAGAGACACGTGCACAGAGTTGCTGTGGATCAGGTGGACTGTGGTAGTTTATTCATGTGCCCATGTGTCCTTCTGACCTAGTTAGAAAGATTTAAATAGCATTTTGGTTTTATTATTAGATTTGATTATATATATTTGGTGCTTTATTTATATACTATGTATAATATATACATTATTAAATACATGGCAGAGTTATGAATTGGGAGGGCCATGGTTTCAGAGTCTGAGTCTGATTTTCAGGCCAGAAATAGTATTGTATGCTGGTTTACAAGCTTCTCACTTCTTTTCTCTCCCTTCTCATGCCAGATGAAGGATATTAATTACTAAAGTCCCAAAAAACAGTAAATCATTACCTACCATGCAGTGACCATTGTGCAGACAGAGACACAAAGGGAATTCCTACTTTTCCTCTTCTGCATGAGCATTTAATCCAATTTGCAGACTAGCTGTAAATTATGGAAATCAGTGATGAGAGTTATGTTCCCACAACCCACAGAGCATCTCTGTGCAGGACTGAGCTAAAGCCTGCCTTTACAGGGAAATATTTTAGGCTTCCATTCACCAAGAGCCATGAGAGTCAAATGGAAGGTGTTAGCTGTGTGCCAAATGTTATTAATAACATTAACATATTAAGGACTATTTATTGCCAAGTAAAATAAAATTAAATCATGTTAGCATAGTGGGGAAAACTCATTCAATAAAAAAGAACAAAAACATTGGGATTATTTGTTCTAAGGTCTGAGTTAGGAAATATAATTTCAGATCTCAGGCCACATGCAAGTTTGGAGTTATTTTAAGACATTTTTTTTAATTTCTTTGTTATAAAGTAGCAGGCTGATCCACAACCACTTTTCTAGCTCACATGGGCCACCAGATTTTCTACTCATATGGAGCTAGGGCCACTATGGAACATTAGCTGGCTCTCCAATTTGCCATATATCCATAACTGGCTCCCCCTTGGGACTAGGAAGGCTGCTGTGCTGGTAGCCCAGTTCTACTGTCAAAAACTTTCATTGCAGCAAGACAGCCTTGAAGCCAAAAGCCTCAGGGAGAGGGAGGGGATGGCAAGAACATCTCTGATATACGGACAGGTTGAGAAGGCTGGGGTGAAGAAAAGAAGCCTGAAGAAAAGAAGGCTCTGGAGAGACCTAATAAACTTTCAGTACCTGAAGGGGATCTAAAAGGGACCTGGAGAGGGCCTTTTGACAAGTGCATATAGTGACAAGGGGGAATGGCTTCAAAGTGAAAGAGGGGATTTTTATATTAGTTATTAGGAAGAAATTCTTTACTGTGAGGGTAGTGAGGGATTGAAATGGGTTGCCCAGAAAAGCTGTGAATAGTCCATTCCTGGAAGTGTTCAAGGGCAGGCTGGATGGGTCCCTGAACAACCTGATCCAGTGAGTGACAAGGTGCCAAGGCCAGGGATTGGAACTGGGTGATATTTAAGGTCCCTTCCAGCCCAAACCATTCCATCATTCTCTGTTTCTGTGATTGGCCCTGCTATCTATGCAGCCAGCCAGCTTGGCTGACTGTCAGCTTTGTTTCCCAGGAGTCAAAAGCTATTCCTGTTAGCTGCCCAGAGACAGAGCTTGTCACTTTTAACCAAATGTCATAAAAACAGTCCAGTTGAAAAAAAAAAAAAAATGGCTTTCACTCTTTGTGGCCTTTTTATTCCTTGCTGGCTTTTCACAAATACAATGGGCTTTACATTCCCTGATTGAGCCAGCAAAGCTGTGAACATCTCTGCTCTGTTCACAACTGCTCTGGATTGTCAGCACAAATCTGCTCAGTTAAGGGTAATAGACCCTGCAATTTGTCATAGGATTTGAAATTTTCCTTTGTGCACAATTTTCACTTCAAAACACGTGTAATGCTACACAAATCACATCACTAGGTGATGTTCCAGGGTGAGTGGGCCCTTCAATGTGAAGAGCCAGCTCTTACTGCAGCCTCCAACCTGGGGAGTAGTAAAGATCTGGCTGCTTTTATAAATAGGTAAACTAAAGCTATCCACATCATAAAATAATCTGAGGGAGTATACTGTGTTCTGAGTGCAGACTATGCAAGAAGCAGTAGAGAGACCCAGAGAAACAAGGTCTTAATTCTCACATGCCATGAGATGATTTGTGTATTTAATACCAAACGTGCAGAGAGCAAGTCTGGCTGGCACTTGGATATAAATGTGTGTACTTTCATTGCTGGATACATATTTGTTCTTAAGGTTTTGCAAATGGACAGACACTTGGCACTGAGAGTGTATGAAATCCATAGAACATATACAGCTATATCTGTGATGTCGTGAAGGATGTGTTGATTTGCACTACTATAGGATGAAATGAAGCTAATGTTCCTCACTGCTTCTTAACAGAATACTGTTGAGCACTTCTTGATCCTGAGTATTAACAGTATTCTGCTAGAAGCAGGGGAAACTATTACAGTTGAGAATCACTGCCTGGAAATTGTGGTGTTGTCACAGTATGGTTCCAAACTGAGCTTCCAGGATTCAGTGTATCCTTTTATACATAATAGGCAGTTGAATTCAGCAGGACAGTATGTGTTGCACAGAGGGAAAATAATCCTGGCTCTGTTAAAAAAAAATAAAAATAAAATTGAATTTTTTTTAGTCTTGAGTATCAAGTATGCCTTTTCTTCTTCTCTAGTTGTCTACACAGGCATTGATCTTATACAAATTATTATTCAGAAAATGTACATATAGATGCCACTAACTGTATCAGCTAGCACACTTTCCCTGAGGATCTCACTGGAAAAGCATTCTAGATGAAGGAACAAATGCAGGAATGCTGTCATATGATGACTTCATTCAAAAAAGTCAGTGTTGGCAAAGAAAGAAGCAAAGTACCTTTCCAAGCAGCTCCTGGTTCTTTCAGCCAGCTTCATCTAGAACCACTGGTCTATGATTAGCAACATTTTACTCCCAGCTCCAAATTCAAACACTTTTATTAATTTCATTTTGGCAGAACCTAATGTTAGCAAGGGGTAGATGCATTTTTAATATCTGTGAAAAGAATTTCCTGTTCACTTCTATTTACAGTTGTTTGCATTTCATTATCCTCTATTTAGATGAAGTTCATGAATGTCTACAGACATTTCCTTCACCAGATCTAGCTCTAATGGAAGAGTAAAGAAGATATTTTATAGCAGCTTTGCTGACGTACAATACTGGTGATATTACATTTGAAATGCAGCAGTTCTCATAGCATTAAGTATGGAAAGGAAGATGGGATGACCCATATTTCAAATTCCAGTGGTTGTCCAGACAGAATTCTGTTTGTTAGCAATGATGACAAAATGCCTGTTGCTACTTTTACATTGCAAACCACTTTCCTCCTGTGGTTAATTTACTCCAGGTGAACATTTTGGAGAAACTCAGTGTGTAGAATCTACAAATAACTAAGTTCTTTAAACAAATTTTACTAAACAGTATTAAATATTATATTCCACAGAAATAAAAATGGCATGTCCCAGCAATAATAAACATTGAAGGAAGGCAGAGGGAATACCACATCCTCCTGCACTGAGACTCAGGGAGAAATCCTCTTGGGAAGATGTAAATGGATTTACCATGGATAAAAGAAAAAGGATACAGTGTGAGAGGATGCTATTTTCTCAGCCTTGGGCAAAATACAACACATTTTTACCATCTGGAAAAGTATTGCTGCTGCTTACAAAATAACTGTGGTAGAGCTGCAACTTTAATTTTGCCAGATTTGAAGGGCCATGTTCATGAATAAAAGATGATAGGGAAAAAGAAAAATCTATGCAATAAGACTACAGTGAGGACCACTGAAAGTGACCAGGAAATTAAATTGTCACAAAATGTTTCTCTCTGAAATAGCACATGTAGTGATACTGATTATCTGCATCTCTTCTAAATTTTAATTATTTCAGAAGAGCCACAGAAGAAGGCCTGGAAACTCTTTTGAGAGGACTGCACTTGTGGATTTTGTGGGTGGTCTTCTATTGCCTCTCTCCTGTGCGTAAAAGATCTTGCTGGCTCACTTACTCTGCCATTTTGTGTTTATCCTACAAACTGAATTTAGGTCATTGTTTTTGATAGACAGTGAGTGCCTGCTCTTGACATGATGGGATTGCCCAAAGACTTCATGATTTTAAACAAAACATTTTAAACAAGTTTCTCTTCCTATTTATTGAATTGCAGTCACATACTCCCACTTTTACTGTGGTTTCCCTTTCACTGTATTCACTTCTCTGTGGGATTTTCTGTAATATTATCTTAATTGCAACCTTTCTAGTCCCTTCTCTAACAGTACTTTTCAAAAAATACTCACCAAAATCTCAAGCATGCAGCTATCAGCATTCCCATGGTATTGATTCCTAGTTTGTTTACAGTAGATTTGAAGTTGCACAACAAAGGCACATATTCTAGTGCTTAATATGCTAAATTCTTAACCAGCTTATTGGTTGGCACAGCCTCACATGATCAAGAAAGCAATACCACTCTATGTTAGCTGGCATTGCACCCACAGCCATGGGGAAAAGGTTTATGTCTGGGAGCTGAATTAAAATCATATACATTTGAGTATGTATAATTAAAACAAGATTCCTAGTAAATTCATGGACATGTCTGAACACTTTCAGCAGAAATTTTCTATGTTTTTTAGTAAGATATAAAAAGAATTGATACATAGATTGAAGAGTGGCCCAGTGGCCATTCTCCATACCTGGTGACTCCTGACTTCTGAAGTATATAAACATAACCAGTCTTAAACTAAAGGCTATACAAGCTGTTCAACAATTTGTTATAGAGCCATAATTCTCTGAACAAAGAAACTAAAAACAACTGTGTGCCTAACACACCCCTCAGTGCACTGGAGTGTTTGAAAACCTCCAGTTTCACAAACTAGCCCAGGATTTTGTATAAGCTTGGTTTGTAAAAGTTCGCTGACCCAGTCACTCACAGGGCCAAGGTTGTTCAGGGTCTAGGGAAACAGTGTGTTTTTTAGGTCATATTTCTTTGCTAATTTAGGGGAAGACACTTTCCCTGTTCATTTTACAGACCAGCAAGAGGGTGGGTCTTGTCTGTTTTGTTACAACCCTGGTGGAACTGCAGAGGAGGCAATTCTTCCTACCCAAGGAGAAATACAGTATCAATGTCAAGAACTGATATCTTACAGCAGGAAATTTTTACCAAAAATTATTCAAACTTTCTTGTGAACACATCAGACAAAATACAAATAATATGTTACAAGTTACAAAACAAAACAAGAAACAAAGGCAGTAAATTTAATAAGGTTATCTCTAAGAGGCATGTGACATCTGGCGCAGGAAGCAGTGCTGCCCTACAAGCCAAGTGATGCATTCTGACACAGGTGCTGGCCAAGGTCAAACCAAACTGCCAGCCTGGGATGAACCTGGAAGAGAATACAGAGGGAAAGGTATCTCTGACTGGTATCACCGCTGACAGGTGACAAAGAATTAAAAAAAGGAAAGTTTTGTGGGAGCTGAGAGCCCAAAATGAGTTGAGAGGGCACTGTAGGGAGAACAGAGCACAGAGGCTGAACTTAGGCCAGCAGTGCCCACAGCTCACACAGGACCTCCAGGCCAGGTGATGTGCAGGCTGCTCTGTCACACTAGATTAGGAACAGCGAGAAGCACGACACAGCTCTCTTGTGAGTTGAACAGGAGAGAGAGTAAGGTTTATTACCTCATATCTTCTTTTATAGATTGATACGCTAAAGTACATAAAGGTAAAACTCTTATTGGTTGGTAAACTAACACATCACCATCACTGGCCAGTGGGGTTCACCACCCCTCGACCTTCTCTTGGCAAGAAAACAAGGAACAGACAAACAGCACGTGCAAGGCTGTCTTTTATCTCTAAGGATTGTTTTGATTCCTCTTTATGATTTCCTAGGCCGCTTTCTCAGGTGAGTCTGAGAAAGTTGTGGCCTGCTTTTCCACAGGCACTGTGCTCCCTGTTTGCGTTTAGCAACCATACTGTTCCCCATTGGTGCCTCCAGGACAGTGGGCTGTGTCCACCAGCAGCCAAGGTCTCCACCTGGGGCCCTGGGATGATTCTGCAATGCTGTGGGGAGCCAATTTTGAGCACTTTTCAGCTACTACAATGAAAACTTAACAATATGGTTCTTCTCATATTTATAATCCCAGTACCCAGTCTTTTTATGTTCTTAGCTTTCAGATAATTTTTTGTCAACATCTTTGTATTTTTGGCTTGTCTGCTCACATTTTCATCAATTCATGGAAGCAAAAGCCTGTCCTCGGTGTTTGAATTCAATTCAGAGTGAAATCCCTCCATCCAGCTTGGATTACTTACTAGTCTTGCATAAACCTTAGTTTTGGATGATGTTTCCCATCAAGCAGCTATCTAATTCCCTATAGAGTGTACTTATTTCTTACATTTATTTGGAATTAAGGACATCTGTTATACCTGCTAGCCTCTAAAGGTCTTTCACCAGAATAATATGATATGACCTTTCTGTCATTGTCCATTACTACTAATATAATATTTACTGTAATTCAGTCACTGACATAACTTTAGATTTATTTCTTTCCTCTACAACCTACCAGTTTGGGATATCTTCAGTCTTTTTTTCATGGTCTATTACATCCCCACAGCTTTTCTCTCTACGCCATAGGATCCCTGCCTCTTGTCCAAAGTAACCCCTTTGCTAATCTTACTGATTTTGCATTATCTTCCAATCTCTGCACATGCTTACCTCTTCTCAGACAATATATAGTTTATCCTGTAAAAACTAAATCTTGTTATCCAAATTCTCAAGGCACACAAACTGCTGGTAACCTTTTTGACCTCTGTCAGAAATTGTTTATTACACCACCTTGTTATGTAGTCCCCTTGGTGGATGCATACCTTGGATTTATTACTTAAAAATCTGTTCTGTTCTTCCTGATCAGCAGAGGAAAACTCAGCTTATTTTTTTATAAATATTTCTCTTCCTCAATCAAACACATAAATCTCCCCCAGCTTGTTCCTTATTCATTTTTCATCAGTCTTTTATTAAAGGAAACATTTCCACAGTCAAAAGAAGTCTTTGAATTAGAAATACCAATATTTTGTTTAAATTATGTGGTTATTAGCAGTGTTTAGCAATAACAGGGTAAAACAAAATACATTGAATCAATTTAATTTTCAAATCCAGCTGTGGAAGAGAACAATAGAGGTAAAATAATGATTCCACACAATGGCTTGATAGTAGTTTTCAAATGGACTGAAGTATTGAAAGTCTTCAATGCTTTTGCATTATCTGGAACCCATGCTGGCAACCTTATCAAAGTCCTTCAAAGTCCATGAGTACTTCTTATTAATCTAGGGATAATTCTATTGCTGGGAAAGACAAAGAAACAAGATCAGAGAGAGAAACATATAGAAATGCAGAGTCTTTCCTTTGGGGAGTGTTTCCACTTACTTAATGGACTTTGTTCCAGGCTTTTAAAGAGAAATCCTGACTCAATTAATTTGTGGGAATTTTGCCACTGACTTCAGTGGTGCAGGATGTCACCTCTCCTGTTCATATGGACACAGATCAGAATCTATGTGAGTCAGTAACCCGGAGGCATGACAACATTTTCTTATATAAACCAAGTTTTTCTCTGATTTCTACTTGACCCAAAAGATGACTGTGGATTCTCACCACTACAAACAAGAATCTGCTTTGGAGGTGCAAAAGCAAGAATGCAAAAGCATTCTCTAGAATTAAAAAGTAAGTTCTTGACTATTAAACTAATGTAACCCATGTCCTGAAGACCTCAACATGTTGCAAAACATTGAATACTTCAACTTTCTCTTCTGAATACTTTCTTTTAGTTTCAGTTACTGTTTGCTAATGGGGACATTTTACAGTAAATGTGAATCAGGATATATATGTTTGTGTTAGCAACCCCCAGATTGGCCTCCATCTTCCCAAAGCTTTCTATTTTGCCTACAGAAAAATGGTCCAGGTGGGAGGAAGTAATTAATTTAGAGCTAAATGTTAACAAGTTTGAATCAATAACTTTCTGTCTCCAACCCAATTACATTTTGGCCAAAGAGCATACATTATTCATTAACAAGAATACTCTAACATCAGTCACTTGTAAAAAACTTCCAGAGAGATCCTGGAAATTACTATAAAGAGCTACATACAAAAAAATAAAAAATAAAAAAAAAAGACAAAAAGAAAGAAAAACAGAAAGGAAAAGAAAATCTTTGAAAGGTTATGTCTTCAGACTCCAGGTTTTTTAATGTCTCTAATTACTTTACTCTGTTAAATGGTCCATCGTGACAGCCAAGGGGTATAAAGCTCTTCTGATATGTACATTTAATCTAATGCTTCAGTGAGAAAAGGTATTTCATTTAGTAGGAAATTTCTTCACATCATTAGTTTTTTCTCAATGTTTTTATGGCTCATCCAATTAAAAGTATACTGTAAAATTAAGATGCCATATTCTGCCTTGTGTTAAGCGTAAATCTAAAGGCCTGCTTCTTAAAAAGCAGACCCAATTGTCAAAGTCAAGCAAGATAAATGGAGTATCTTAAAGCTCATTAGAAAGCCCATGATAACCCCATGGCATGTTTCACCTGCTGCTGGACTGTTCTAGCAGTAAATTACTATTCCTGCCATAAAACCTTTGGCCAGTTTGGTGCTGTAGGTTTTGGTCACTGTGTGGAGCAAAGCTAATCTCTGCCCTCTATGTTCACACCTACCCAAACATGAGGAAAGCTTTCAGTGACAAATCTTCACTAGCCAGCAGGCTGGAAAAAAGAGGAAGGCATGGATGACAAAACTGAAATTTACAATAGGAAAAATGTCAGATGAGAAATAAGAGATTCTGAGACCTTGGTACCAACCATGCAGAATAAATAGTGGATAGATTCTATGCAATTACATCCTATGAATGAGGTTCAGTCCAAGTCAATTTTCACTTTGGCAAGCCAGGCTTTGAGGGAGAAAAGTAACAGGGGATTTCCCAGTTTAGGGAGGGATGCTGTTGGCTATTTCCAGAAATTGCTGCTAAAGATTCTGTTTTCCTCAGAAAAAAATGAACTGCCTGGAATTGATAGTTGCAAGCCTCGTAATTGGCAAAGTCCAAAATAAATATCTCTCCTGATCTCTGAAAAGGTAAGAAATAATTCCTAACTGAGCCCTGCCACTTGAACTTAAAGTGTCCCTAGACTGTATTTACAGAGTGTGTGGTTACAAGAATGGACACTGAAAAAATAAACACCTGCAAAGGAAGTTTTAAAAGTCATCTGCACTGCTGCATTCATGGCTGTTGTTTTTGCTTCCAGAAAAACAAAACAAACTCTGTCTTTATTTGACCAATTCTAACAAAGTAGCCTGGAATAAAAATAATTATATATTCTAATATATGCAAAAATATTACCCAAATTTTGTATAAAATTACTTTAAAATCTTGTGAGTCTTCATTTTCAGTTTCACCCAAACTATGAAATATCTCTTGCTGATTGAAGAGAGCAGAGATGTTGACCTAGTAACAGAGTCTGGCAATCTATTTGTCCTTCCTTCCTATAATAAAATCTCTTTTCCAAGACACATTGTCTGAGAAGAAACCAATCTCCTGTTTGACTTCGTAGGTGATCTGGGGATTGACTTGTTAAAATGTCAGTTTCCTCCAGGGGCTGTATATTTCCCAATTAAACTGAGGCCAGTCAAAGGTATCTTGTTTTTTGTTGCATTAGCTTCCAAGGAGCTAAAGGAGATATAAGGACCCTCCCTACATGCATACTTGAATTTTAATGAATGCTAAATCTGCCTTTAATGAATGTTAAACAGGTAGAAAGATCAAGTAAAGATTAATCAATTATAATGACATCTCTCTGTTATATCACATTAACATGCATCTACTCAAACTTTTAAGCAGCTGAGCCAGATTCAAAGCCAACAGTCTCTCCAATGACTTCAAATGTCTGGGACAGAACCGATGGTGTCTGCCTCACTTGGAGAAGCTCTCACTCCTTATCCTCATGTCCCTTAAAATATTTTATAGCCAGCACGTGCCTATCATTTAATCTTTTAACATGGTCAATAATTACTATCACTGCCCTCATAAGGCTCAATCTACTTTCTCAACTCTTACCTTACCCTTTGAAAACCTTTTCTGGGAGCTCATTCTCCTACTTTACCAGTGATTACTTTATCTTTCCACTCCTCAGGACTGTAACTGGACTTTCCCTGTTCTCTGACCTTTTGGAGACATAATCACTATAACACAATAGTGTGAAAATCTGTCTTCCCATGTCTGTTTGAAACTTGCTGATTTTTTTTCCTCTTCTTTCCTTTTGTGAAATACCACAACATTTTTCAATTAGAATAGGTTCTTGGTGCAACTGCTATCAAAGCGCTGTTATCATAAAACATCTGTCCTAAATGTAAGAACATCTGTTTCCCAAACTCCTTCTTGGTCCCTTGATGACTCATTTCTTTGATAGCTCTTCTTTGTAAAGGAAAGAATTTAATTTTTTTTTTTTGTAAAGGAAAGAATTTATTTATTTTTTTTAAGAACTTGGCTTTTAAAATTTTTCCTTTTCATTTAACATGCTAAGCTATTGCTTCACAATATTAAGATATGAGATTCTGTGTGTTTCTTGTCATTCTTTCTGTAGTACAATACTTACCCAAGTAATATCATTGTTTCAGTTTCTCTTATAAGAACAACTGGTCCTACACTGGTTTTTAAGTGTCGCCCAAGCAGCAAGGCAAAGAATCCTGGATTTCATTCTCTCTGAAATGCTGACACTGAGGTTATGAAAACAGTCTAAGGACCACTGGCCCTAGATACCATTCAAGTTCATTAAAGGACAACCATTTAGCTTCTGTACACTCTTTTGCAATTTTTTAATTTCATATAAATATTGCTGAAACCAAGCATATCAACACACATCTTCTAAGTTACTCCCTGAATTTTGCAGTCCAGCCCTATGTAGAAGAGCAGAACTTACAATTTATTTTGCCAAAATGAAAGAAAATTAAATGCTCAGCAAGGTTGCAGCTGAACTCCCGCTGAAAATATGGACCTGACTTTGTATCATTCCTGCTGAGACATTGTCATATTAAGTGGCAAATTATGAAATCACTATGGTACAATCCTTTCTTACACACTATTTCTCCATTCAGATCCTGTGCAAGCACATAACTGCTGCATTGTCAGAAAGGTTCTTAGCAGTTATTTCATTTTTATTTAACTTGAGCTGTGACTACTTTGACCACGTTTTTTAATTCCGAATCACCGGCAGCAGCAGCTTGCGGACAGCGCCAAGCACACCTGGGGTCAGTCACTGCCTCACAGCCCTGCCATGTCCTGGAGCACAGAACCTTTCCTGTGTGTTTCCATCCCAGTCACTGCCCCAGGAAAAGCTGGCTCAGCTGGTGAGATCTGATGCCTTCACACACCATGCACTCCTCACTGAGCTTTCAGCAGCCCCACAAAGTGCCATTCACCCACCTGCCCAGTGCTTCGAACAAGAGAGATGTGTCGAACCAGATTCCTCCTGGACATAAAGCAGCACCACTTTAGGGAGCTGTACTCAGCCTCACTAAGCAAGGAATGGGCCAGCAAGCAGGTAAAAATAAAAAAGATGTTTTCAGAAATATAGGGCTCCTGATATGGGCTCCTCTTTCAATTGAGTAAATCCTGAAACCTGCCCTCAGACCCTGTAGTTTGCCAGATTCTTCACACAGATAAGGAAAATAGCCAGATTCTAGCTCCTTTTAGTATTATTTTTCATTATTGAATTGAAGGTGAAAGGAAACTGAAAACAGCTTGTCCTGTGTGGTTTCTGAAATAATAGCAATGTGATTCATGAGTGACTTGGTACTTTGAGGAACTTAAAATTGGGTTAGACAGTCAATTCCCTGACTCCACAAGCTCAGTGCTTTTTACTAAAGTACCCAGGAGTAACAACACTGGCTGAAAAAAAAAATGCATAGTCTGAATCAGTAGCAGCAGTATTGTAACTGAACAAGCTGGACAAAAGTTGTTAAATAAGCTTTGGGATTTTTGTTTTCACCCTGAAGTACTTTTCTGCCACTACATTTGCCCTGCTTTTCTTCAGCAGTTTCTGGAGATGATCCATAGGCCACGTTTTGCTGTCAGTCAGCTTTCAGCAAGCAAGAGGATATATTGTTGAACTTCCCATATATTACTGTAGTTAGCACACTTCTTTCTGGGATTAAGGAAACTGCCTATATTTCTCTGAGACTGCAGGTTAACATTTCTTTGTAAGTGAGAGTGAAAAAATCTGAAAACCTCAAGAATTCACAGCAGCACTGACCTATGTAAAATAACACCAAGGTGGCTTGTGCCTCTCTTTCATGCTGGCAGTTTTCTGAAAGGTTGGTAAAAATGATCTGTTGATCTGTTCCTTTGTGGGTATTCCTAGAGAGCCTGCTACCATAAGTGCATGAGCACTTGTATTTTCCTTCCATAAAAGAAACAGATTCCAAAGCCAAAAAAAAGGAGAAATTGAAGAAATAAATCAAGCAATGTAGAATGGATAAATCAGGCGGGATCCCTCAAGGTGATGTCCAGACTGAAATCAAGACTGTAGAGCAAAAAGAAAAGAGAGCACAGGGTCCATAGTCAGCTGTAACTATTGACAGTGTGGGTCTCACACCTGGCTCATCATTTGCATTCCCTCTGTAGCCCATGGTAAGAAAATTCACTGCTGGAGAGCAGCACCTGAGTTTAGACTGCAAGTATCTGTTTCTCTCCACTGTCCCTGACACAAGGTTAGATATTTAGTCCTGTCAGAGCATCAAATACATCACTCAGCAGCCTTCTCTTCATAGATACATCTTTAGTTTCTAGGCACTGAGGTGCCAACACTGAAAGCATCTCTGTCTTGGCAGTGCTGAGCATCTTGGCTTGCCTGTTTGGCCTGAATTATATTCACATCTACAGACTAGACATTCCCTTCCCAGTTGTGCATCCAGCACTCAGTGCAGTAGGTTTTCCCACAGTATCTTTAGGGATCAAACTTCCAAGGCTAGCCCTGAGAAGACGAGGGCTCCAGCCTCAGTGCCCTGTGCCTACCAGAACTGGTGTGGATCAATGGCAAAACACAGAATGAGAAGCATCTCCCTTGTACTGCCCCAGGGGATCTCTGTCCTTCCACCCCAGGATGGATCCCACAGGCTATGTTTGTTCTCAGTGCCTGAAATTGTTCTACTCTTCACAGAATAAAAAACTACTAGTTGCAGGAAAAAGAAGCTAGAACAAATATTTACAGGCCCCCAAAAGAATGTTTCCCACTGGGATTCCAATCTGTGAAGTAGACCTGACAGTCTTTGGGGCACAACAAAAGAGCAGGAAGGATTTCAGTCACTCCTACCCCCTTTAAAATACCCATACATACATAGCAGAATAAATATTACTGAACAAATTCATTCCAGGAACACTTTAAGACCTGCTGATTTAGCCTTTTATTCATTCTTAATGCTGGATATCAAATAATTTTAATTACTCAGGAGTTACTCATCAGATGTTTTATTTTTAATTGAATGCTGAAGACACAAAAACAATGTACAGTGAAGGAGGCAAGTTCCTGAAGGCAGACATACAATATCTAAAAGGGTATTGCAGAATCAATAGGCCAAACTTTTCAAAACAAACATGTGAAATAAGACTTAAAAATTCAGACTTACACACCAGAGTCTCAAATACAACAAACCAGACCTTACCTTGCCATGCCTTTCCTTGATGACATTCCTATTTAGAATCACAGAATGATTTAGGTTGGAAAAAATCCTTAAGATCTTGGAGTCCCACCATTAACCCAACACTGCTGAGTTTGTTACTAAACCAAGTCCTTAAGTGCTACATCTATACAACCCTAAATACCTCCAGCTATGGGAAAGACATCACTCCTCTGGGTGGTGTGTTCCAATGCCTGACCACCCTTACAGTGAAGAAATTTTTCTTACTATCCAATCTAAACCTTCAAGTAGCTGTAGAAAGCAATAAGGTCTCCCCTCAGCCTCCTTTTTTTCCAGGCTAAACAACCTCAGGACATTCAGCCACTCCTTATAAGAACTATTCTCTTCAGGTGTGTGTATTGGCATTACACAACCTAACATTAATTACCCATCTGAAGAAACAACTCTTGACCTCACTGTGTTCTAAACAGATTTGGTGGCTAGGAGCAGGTAAAGAATGCAGTGGTTTTAAGACATAATGATACTTTTAGGAACAAAGCTGTGTGGTGTCAGAGAAAAAAGAAAGAGATGGTTTCATTGGCATTTTGGCAAATGCAGCTCCATCATGGAATTTTGCTTCTTGACGGCAAATAGGTTTTGAGAGGAAGCTAAAGCAGCCATTCTTACCAGATTATGAGAATATATAATGTGATTAGAAGGATAGTTTTCAGTATATATGCAATATATGAGTTGTGCTGAATATATATATATATATATACACACACCTGTACTAAATTCTGACACAGCTGAGTAGCTCTACATGGAAAAAATAGGTGAATAAACTCTGTCTTTTCATGTGGCAACAAGCCAATGGGGAAAAAAAGCAACTCTGCCTCCCCAGCCAGACTGGACTGCCATGGTCTCCATTAAGAGTCCCACTGCAGCTCCTCAGCTGGGCTGATCCTGTGTTGGATCTCAGCAGTGTCTTTGGAAGGGTTGCAGAGAGCAGAGCTGCCCCAACAGAGAGAATCCTGGCAAGGGAGAAATGGGAAGGACCCTCAGCTCAGACCACCATAAACAAGAGTTCTCTGGGATCTTTCTTACTTGCAAGACAGTTTTTTGTAATTTTGAAGTAGTTCTGAAGATTTCTATATAATGTAACATTTATTCTGCTTGTATCCCTTGCCCTTTCACTGAGTTCTTTTATTTCAGATAGTTGTCAGAGGATTTGGTTTCAGTGTTATTGATTCTGGTTTTTTTGTCTTATTAACCCAGTGCAGAGTGAAAAGTAAAATTTTGAGCTAAGGTTTTCAGTATGGTGCTGTTACTTCCCAGAAAAAGAGACCTCTTGGGTAACATTGACTTTTGCCTAAACATCACCATGAACTCCTCCCAAACTCCTGTGCCGTGCTGAATACATGACTTGATTCCTGGGTCCAATCTCCTGCACAGGGACCTTGATTTTTTAGAGCATGGACACAAATGTTCAAGATGTTCTTTGCAGTTCAGAGGGCTGAAAGATGGGCCATGTTTAATATGTAATTAAGTAGAGATTTCCACTGAAGAAATGACAGCTGCATTTAAATCAGTCTTGGGCTGAATCTAAGGTGCTGTTTTTAGCCATTGTATTTTGTTGCCATATTGTACATCATGATAGGTAAATGTGTGGATTGAGCTTCCAAAGAGTCTAATGGTAAGCCTGTTAAAAGCAAATTTAAGATACTTACTGCTACCTTTATAAATCCACTGATCACTTTGGGATTAGTCACTACTACAGAATAATATTTATATTAATAATAATCATTACTACAAAAATTAGTAAATAATCCCTGGGAAGAACTGTTTCAGTCCAAATGCAGGATAGAGATATATTTGAGTATTACAGCTGGTCAAAAGTGTGCATCTAAGTCAACACTCTTTTTTGGCACAAAACTGAATTATATGAACATTTTTCTCTGAAAATATAAGAAAAGAATTACAGGTTTCCCATAAAAAACAATCAACTTTTTGAGCAAAAAATGTTCTAGTTTTGGTTCTTCCTCTTATGGGTATTCAGAAAGTTACAATTTCCTGCTGTTAAAAGGGAAAATAGATTTTCCAGTCAACCCTAGAAACATCACTTGTTCAGGAGAGACTCTTACATCTAAAACAGACGATGTCAGTAGTGCCTTTGGGAGGAGGAGAGCCCTGTGTAGGTGGCCCTGTTCCTTAAGGTGGTTTAAGCATTATTTTATAGACTGGACAGCCATGAAGTGCTCAAAGACCTGTAGTAATTAGAAGAAGCACAGATTTGCCCTTGCATGGGATCTGGGTTTTTTATTAAAGGCTGAATATCAGCTGTTCCTTTCCACTCATACTCTGAGCTGCAAGGCTCCTCTGCTTTCTCCCAGTGTATAGGCCACAGAGAGTAGAAGATTGTGTGTAGGTTCCACAGCCTCTCCACATTTGGGCTCTCAAAACGACTGAAGAGTTTTCTACTCTTCCTCCCCATTGCTCCTTTTCCTGGCTGGGGAGCTATAACCATTCTGATTTATTAATTCAAACTAAAGAAGAACTTGTCCATAATTTGCAAAGTCTGGATATTGAAATAAACAATATTTTTGATGAATCCCTGAAGTTTCTTCAGTTCCTCTTAGCTGCATAAAAATAACTATTTTACAAACCCCTTGTGAATAAAAACCAGAACATTTTGCCAAATCATACACAGTATCAGGAAGAACAGTCAAAATAGCTGACAACCCAAATTGCAGCAAGAATATCTACAAGCAAAAATACAACACAGACATTGAAGAAGCTATAACCAGGCTTACAAGTAAATTATTTCCAAGCCAAATATAAGTAAAAGTTGATACATCCTAAGTTAGCCAGTCAGCTCCAGTCCTCGCAGGAGCCCTTTTTGTTCATTGTCTTGGGCTCCCTCTGACAGAAGATTGATATATGTTTCAAGAGGTATTGCAGTGATTTTACTATCAAATAACATGTGGACAAAAGTGCCTGTAGACTGTGGTGGCAAAGGCTCAGTCTGACAAGGACCTCTAGGGCAGCAAGAATATTATCGTTGTCACCTGGCCAAGTTCTCACAGAACAGCAGTTCATTTCTCTCTGTAGTTTTTATCTAAAGCCACGTGTGAGCACCGTTTGTGAGCTGGCTTTAGAGAAAACAAGATATGCATGAGAAGGGCTGTCTGCTCTATGTTTCAATAACAGCTTAAATTTTCAGCATCTTAACACCTATTCCTTTTAAGCCTCAGAAAATTACAGAAGTAAAAACCCACAAAATCTTAGGTGGAAGCGCTGTCATCTTTTGAAAGCTCTGACAACAGAATTAAGATTTATCAGCTTCTCTTTGACTCAGTGTCAATGAGTACCAGGTACCAAAACTTCAGAAACAATCCTATTTAGAGCCAATATTGTAGGCCCACCTCAGTTGCACAACATAGCAACACTTGTTAACTTAACATTGAAATAAAGATTATGATGTAATATGAATACTTGAAGTAATATCTATCATTGAGTCAAATATGCCTGCATGATTAGTGAAAATATCTAATTCTCTTTCTAATCATCACATTAAAATACAACTATAAAATCCTGATTGTTATTTACACCAACCAGGACTATGTTAACCAAGATAACAAACATCCACTACCACAGAGGTATTGCATGTCAATGTTATTATTAAAACCATCATATGAACTATGTTTCTTAATAAGTTGCATCCAATAAAATCCCCTGATAATAAGAGAAATAGTAAAATAATATTAGGGTTAAAGCAAGAACTGGCACAGATGCCTAATCTTCTTTTATCCAGTATGAAACAGAGGCTGAGTGACACAGCATGTAGCTCCTCTGACACACTTTAGGGATTCACTGATTGATTCACAGGTTTCCCACGTCCGACCATCACAGCTGTATAATCCTGGTATAAAGCAGAGCTTACAGGTGATGGTATTGATTGTTATCACCCTTGAGCCTTTGCCAGGACAAAGAGAACAAGATATAAATAAGATCTGGCTCTCTTGAGTTGCTACTTCTTTCTGCACATTTCTGTCACACGTAGGTTTAGTCACAAGAAGTCCTTTGCCTTTCTGATGGTTTCTTCCCCTTTACCTGGACCTGTTCTTTCTCAGACTACCTGCAAATCACCAGAATCAATTCAGCAAGTGAACACTGCTGGCTATATGGCAGTGGTAATTCTGATACATTTGGTATATCAGAGAATAAAGCACATGCAGCAGATTAGGAGTATCTAAATTTTACTTTCCTCCCTTCCTTCCTGCTGTTTCTCAGGATGTTTCTGTTGAACATCTCATCCTCTTCACAGAAATTATCTCTAAGAACTTCATTAAATGGTGTCCCTACACATCACTGTGATCCAATGGTATAAGGGGACCCAATGGCCTAAGCTCTCCTCTTTCCCTTCCCTGAAGTGGAACTGTGTCAGTGCTTCTCACACTTTATCCAGGTTGCACCCAGACCTGAGGTAATCACATAGCACTAATCCTGCATTTTTTGTTAGAGGAATTATTCTAGAGAGGCTCAAGTTATTTTTTTTTAATTAAATTAATATATCTAGTATATTTTTAAAACAACAAATATAAATAAACAATAAAGACAGGCACCTAAGTTTAGGACACATTGATCCAAGACGGTTTGTATTAATGCTAAAAAATCAAAGCACTCTAGAACAATTTCACTACCATTGGGAAAGAATTTATGAATGCATTAATGAGAAAGTTTAATCCACTTCTGTGCTGGGAAACTCACTACACTAACATAGAAGTGGTTCTTAATCTATTTCTATAAAAGATCCCCTAGCTACAAATCTGTGGTGGGAGCAAGATTTTAAATAAATCCCTGGTATGTTTTTCCTCAAACATATTTTCTTGAAATTATCATTTTATAGCTAAATAATTTGTTTGAAAAACATTACTTGTGGGGTTGATTTTTTTGGTGTCTATGTGTTTTACTGTGTAATATACTAACAATCAGTTCCATATGGTCTCCAGATACTCAGTGATTTAAAGTTTCTGGAGTTTTCTATTTTACTTCCCTGCACATATACAAAAACACACTATAACATGCATATTTTTCTATCCCCTAAAATCATGTGTAGGATTACATTTTACAATTTCATTTTCTGCAGTTCATTTAAAGTATAATACAGTAAAGATGAAAATTTCTATGCATTTGTACCTTCTCATACTTTCAGCTAAATTAAGCTGTCTCATGTGCTATAGTACAGATGAACCAGAGAAAGGAAAAAAAGTTTTAGATTGTAAGGTTCCATCTGCAGTCATGCCTTTTTGTTTAACACTTTTTAATATATTTTTTTAAGTCACCACACAGAGAGAGGCTGTCTGTGCAAATCCTTCAGAGAGCCAAGTCTGCAAGTCTGTGACTACCTGGGTGCTCTGAGTAAACCCTCAAATGCAGAGAAAGCAGAATATGGCAGGCAGAGAGATGAGAGAGGAACTTCAGGTTTGCTCTACCATTGCCACTAGTTTAAAAAAGAGTGCTACATCCCAGCAGGGAGATTTTGACACTCTCAGAGGACTGTTCATCCCTAAAACTGATTAAGTGGGACTGCTGGAAAAGGGGCTTTTTCTCACCCCGCATCTCCAGGGAAACACATTTGATGGTTTTGCCTATAGAATGACTTGTTGTAAACTAGGGACTAACCTCAGCTGCTGCTCCTCAAGGAGATGTTAGGGAGCCCATCTGCCTCCCTACCAAATGAAGAACCAAGCAGAGTGCTGTGTCTGGCTGGGGCAGCAAGGCACCACCAGCAGGGTGACCCATGGTGGTACAATTAGGGTGCAACTGGAGCCACAGCAGTTTCCTCTTTGTTCTCTTTCCCCACATCTCAAATGTTTTTTCTTCTTTATTTATTTTCAAGCTGACTCCTTCTTTGTTCAAAAAGTAATCAAAGTTTTTGTTATTTCCCATCTACTGTTTAATCTAGATGACATTCATTGTCTTTAGTGTTTAACATATTAGTTAGTTTAGTGTTAACATATTTGGGCAACCTGTCCCAAATCTCTGTACTTGATCAATGCACACACTGTGCACTTCCAGGCTTAGCAAGTGTTTTTATCCAGGACATTAAGCAAGGCTGGGCTGTGTGAGTTCCCTCTCAGTCATCCTCTCTAGTGATCTTCCCAAATTTCCCTTCCCAGTCTTCCTCAATCAACTTTATTTTAATCCAGAATTTAAGATATTTTCCATGAAGGCAGACCAAGAGGTCTTCTAGCCCAGTGACAATAGGACATACTGCCTCAAAGTGCACTATTAGTAATTTTTCCCAGTTTCAGAGACTTATGAATTTTTTTTCTGAGCCTTTTCTGCTTTCCTAATGCCAGGTTTAGGCTGCAGGTAAGAGGCTTGAAAGTGGCTTTCAAGCAATATTGTATAGCGCCTGTGCAAGTGACTCAGCTACACCATTCTCCAGGCGTAAGATTCAAGTAATTTTTCTTGAAATCTTGATTGTGACAGATCACAACAGAATACAAAATTTATATGGATAAACATGTCCCAGTATATTAACTTATTAATCTAATACGGCTGAGATGTTTATGACCCAGTGACACAAAACTGCACTGTGTGAACATGGTGAGAAAGTGAAGAACTGGTGCTGAATCAATGTAAGTGCTGCTGAATCAGCCTTAGTGGAGTTCAGCACATTGCATCATCCTTTATGATCAAAGAAAGTGAGGGCAGCTAAGGAGCAGCCAGCACCGCCACCATCCCACACACAAAAACCCTCCCACCGCACACCACAGAGCACTACTGAGCAGACAGATAGTATTCCATGGGAAACGAGAAGTTGGTGCTCACCACAAGCAGCACTGTGATTTGTGGTAGTATCAGAAGAATCCTTGCCAGAGGATGAACTCCTACTCTATACTCTTTTTCAAGTAGATTTTTAAGTACCACTTAAACAAACAAACCATTGTTCCTGGTTTGTCATATGAATAAGGGGAAATACTTAAAATATTATGCACACCAACTTCATTCCTAGGATTGCATTTAAATGCATCCTAGCTTTGATGGCCACTTTTCTGTTCACCCACATCCATACCATTATCAACCTGAGGTTTTTTGACCTACAGACTTCCTTTCCCAAATTCTGAGCAGGCAGCAGTAGCTCAGTGCCTTCAGTTTAAACCTGCCACTTTTGTCCAAGTTGTCTGTTGTAGCAGCAAAACAACAGCAAAATTAGAAAAAGCCTCTTCCTTCCAAAGCAAGTCATTTTAGGCATCATCATGCTCTGCTACTTCCTCCTGCCATGGATAGTGCTTCTGTACACAGAAAAGGGTGTGGGACCACGGCAATGGAGGGGCAGGAGACTGAGGAGGATGGGGAGAGGAAAGAAATTCTCTGGGGGTTGGAAGGAGTACAAGAAAAAAGTAAAAAGAAAAAAGACTAGAAGCCAGTGGCTGGGAGAGCATGGGACATTGCTAGCAGGCCAGGAACAAATTAGAAGATCTGGAATTGACATTCAAACCAAAGAGCTCCTCAAGTTCTCCATGCTGAAGCTGGTGGGAGCTGGCTAATGAAGGGGATAAACAAATGTACAGAAAGCAGGGACACAGATAAAATAGTAATCTCGGACTTAGTTTTACAAAAATAATGGGCAAAGAGCCCCATTTTCAATGGACTAAGCAATATTTTTACTTGTATTGTTCTTTATTATCTTAGATGGTTCCTAGGAAATTCTGCTCGTCTTATCTTCAGCTTACTCATTGGCTTTTGTGGTCCAGTCATGGAGGGAAAGTGGAAGCTGCATGTGCATGTCTGATGCCAGTGACAAAAGACAAGTGCAAGGGGAGTCTCCATTTCCCACAGACTAGACCTGAAGCCTGTGCTGAACAGCACAGTCTTCATATTAAGCTCTATCAATGGTTTGAGTGACAGACTTTGATGTAGTGCCTTGAGTCCCCCCACAACCACAGAATTTGCTAAAAGCTCAGTGGTGTTTGAAAAATGGGAATTCATTTGGAAGAAAAGTAACAACATTGTTTCTCAGGTAATGTACTCCACCCTGATCACTGTTACTCGTGTTCCAGATGCTGAAAGGAAGCAAAAACCTTTCCCCAGATAAAAGTAACTCTTTTTAACCAGGGTTAAATTTTTATTTATGACTGGAATCACACTCTAAATGCCAAAATTTGAATCTAGTGCCACAGGGAAAAATGCTGTTCCAAATAAACTTACAGGAACCAGAATCTCTGAATAAATAACAATGGAACAATAAACTGTCAGACAGCAGCTAATCAGCACTTGGGAAATCCTCCATTCCCAGACATGCCACATGGGTGGCTACAGGTGTAGCTATGGAAAGAACTGCTGCAAGTACCATCATAGCACACCCCAGCAAACCTCCAGACATGCAAACACACAGCAAAGCTCCCATAAACAAGACAGGCAGAATAAGGAGTGAGAAAGGAAAAACAAGTCAGGAGTTGTAGCTTTCCCAAGAGCCAAGAATAAAATATAGTCCTAGCTCCACACTAAAGCCTTTTCCACTTTCTAATAGGATCTTGCTGTTTGTTTTTAAATTCTAAAGCCCAACCTTAGCATGAATCTTGAAAAAGGGCTGGTTTTTCTTTTCTGTGACTAGCACTCACAGCAATAGGCAATGGCATTTCAAGTATGTCCTGTTATCACTTCCTGACCTGAGAATGAGACCTGAGACCCCTCAGCTTTGCATAAGAAAATTAATCCACTCAAAGATTTTAAAGTGGGATACTTGCCAATTCCTTCTTGACAGGGAGGAGTAAAAATAGCAAATATTTCAATTCTCATAACCCATGTATCCTAAAGTATTACTGGATTCTCTCTAATCTCCAGCCATAATTAGCATGATTAATTGCAGTGGCAAGAACAGCAGGTCTTCCTCACCAAATCTCCTGCATGACAACCTTTTGTTAGTGTGTGAGAATGAAGTACCGGCTGTTTATAGAAGAGTTACCATTTCTGTGCACATGTTCCAGCTGGGACCACACAAAAAACTTAAAACATGTAAGAACTCAACATTTTTGTCTCTTTCCACATATGCCTTGTGTGTAACTTCACTCACTGTCTCTCTATATGTATATATACCTTTTGCCCTATTTCTCTTCTGCACACAGCTGTGTAATTTTAAGTCACACCACTAATTGGAGAAGATTACTGATAGAAGTATTTTTATATACTTACCTTTTTATTACTAGGAAAGGAAAAGAGAAAATATCAAGAGTCCTCATTTAACCAAATGTTTGATTTCAATTGTCCTTGTGATTGAGTCCTTAATAAGGTTCCCTTGCTCTGATGGACAACTTGAGACCTGAGTTCAACCCTCAGGATGGAGGTTGTGCACTTCATGACAAATATATTTAAAATCTGCTTTGTTTCAGAATTCTCCCTTCTTCTGTGCCTTGACAGTTCCAGGAAAAGGAGGAATCTGTAACAAACAGACACCATTTCAGTAAAATATTTCATCAGTTATGTTGGAAGTCCAAAAGATATATAGCAGCCATCTACTAATGCCATCACCAGAAGTGAGGGGCTGGTACCCCAAACAGGAATTCAGTTTCTGACAGATCCAGAGTCCTCCACACCACTGGGGCAACAAGCTGTGCAACCTTCTGACTACTTCCCACTGGCCTCCTGTGGCCCATGAAGCCTCTCCACTGTGTCCTCAAATGGAAATTGTCTACTCCACATCATTGTGTTGGCAGCTCACTCTCCTTGTGGGATGGAACACGGGGGACTCGAGCTGGACAGAAGTCATCATCCTAATTTTCAACAGCTGCAACAGTGCAGAGGGACAGGAAAAGCCAAGGGTAAGCAAGAGGGGAGAACTGAGTCAGCACACAGTCAAATTCCTTCAACACTAGTGGGTGAAGCCTATCCCTGGCTTTATGACCACATGTGCAGTAGTAAATCGAAACCAGGCAGGTTTGAGTGACATCTCATGGCCACCTTTATCATCAACTCCAAATAACAGTGCTGGCCACAATAGAGAATTCATCCCAGTATGCATCTTTGAGCCACCTCATTTAAAGGGAAGAGTTTAGACATATTCACGTGAGTCATACTGTGAGGATATGCCCAGGTCAGAGAACAGTCCTGACTTACTGTCTTTAGCAGCATAGGTGTGGCCAAAGGGCGAGAACACTGCACTCCTATCTCTATTTTTCTTGTAGCCTGCATCTAAAATGTATTTGAATGACTGCATCTCTTGCTCTCCACAGCACACCATAAAACACACTAAACTGAATTGTCTTCAAATCCATTCTGGAAGTATATTTGGGATTAAAGGCTCGTTTGCAGAAGCACTGGACAGTCAGATTCAGTTGCTGTATGGGCATTGTTTGTTCCCTTGAGAGCCCATGCACTCCTCAGCACATTGCATGTACACCAACACCACATGTGCAGCTCACACTGCCTCAATAGCAGCCACAGCTGGGACACTTGGATGTTGCAGCTAGAGGTCTGCTGAGAAGCTGACAAGGAGGGGGAAGTAGATCTTGCCCATTTAAAGAGTCTGCTAAATTATTGTTTAACCCATGAGTGCTCTTGTGTATCTCATATGCCTCTGTGAAGCATTCGAAGTGCAGATTATCTTTTCTGCTTCAGAAATGAAAGCTTCAGTAATCAGCAAGCCATTATTTGAATAGGCATGAGATAAATTCCTGCAGCTGACTTTTCAAATCTCTAATTTCCTCCTTGGTAGCTTTCATAAATGATAGTGAGACTGAAATGGATAGGTACCCTTCCTTGGAGGTTATTAAAGTAAATATAGCATTAACTGGATTTGGTCCCAGTGGAAGTGTACTTTGATCTCTAGTCTAAGTAATATTTCCCTTCCTCTTTCCCTATATGCTCTCTTTAGAAGTGACAATTGCAAGACCATCAGTTATTTAAAAGGTCTGCCATTGCAGGATTTTAAAAGCAGACTCCAATGCAAAAGCTGCTCTTTCTGAGGCTGGAGCTACACAACACCCACAACCTTTTATTACACTAAGCACTGGAGATTTTCAAGAAAAAATAATCTAGACTCCCTCAGTCTAGATACCCTTTATCTACTCCTTCCTGGAAAAGCAAGATTCATGAGTCCAAACTGAGCACAAAGGAAAATGAAGCACAAAGATTCAAGGCTCTTCAGTTTCGAAGTGAGACAGAGTAATGCCGTGTCCTCAAAAATATTTGGTATTTGTGAGCTAACCTTTACTAAAGACTAAATAATTCTCATTAAATTAAGCAGCATGTTCAGTGTTGGACATGAGGTGGATTTGAAAGGTTAGGATTCAGCACCTCCCTACTTCCTCTATTCACAGACCATTTCCTCACATGAGCATCATGTTTTCTTGCATATAGTTTGTCTCATTGAGCCTCCTCTCAGTATTTTCCTATCACCTGCAAGATCACAGCTTTCAAATCTTCCCTAAGTGCATATGATCTTAAAACACTGGTTTTCATAATGAAGGGAACACAAAATGTTCCAGAACACATAATATGCTGTCAGTTCCTCCCCAAGACAGACTCCCTAAATGTGGTGGAAGAACAAATTCATGGCACAATACATATACAAATCAGCAGGCCAATGGATACAGGCAAACGACTCATGGTGATGCCTTAAGATTTCAGCCTTTATATTTTTCAAATCCTGTGCCACATTAGTGCATAACTCTAAACTTCATATAAAATATTAACTACTGTCTTCACATTTTGGTCAGACAAAACTATTCCTCTGGGCCTGGAACCCAAGGACACATTACAGCCTCAGGCCCCAAAAAGTATAAACAAAAGTGAATTGGGAGGAAAGCAAACTGGGGGAATATGACTTCATTAGCTGAACCTGTAACTGGAGAATTAACCCCTGATATGCAAATAGACCAAATTTGTATCTGTCTGAAAAGCTCATGACTTTTGTCCATCTTGAGTGTAGCCTCTGGGAGGCTTTTGACTGCCAAAGGTGTATGTATTGAAGGCCTTTAACAAATACCCACTTTATTCTCTTAACTTTGTCTAGCCTCTGTTCTAGGTGGCCACCCCAAGGCATCAATGGAAAGGCTCCTATATCTCATGAGTGTTTAAATGACCAGCTAAAATCAGCCAAGATACTTTCACCTTTTTCCATTTATCTCCCTAGGTGAAAAAGTCACAGATGTCTATCAGGGAACATGATATGATGTTCAGCCAAATCATACAACCCTGACATTCAGTTTGAGCCAGAATGATGATGTGTCACATGTGCACAGCAGAAAACGGAACTTCCCCCAAATCTTCAGTGTGAAATTTTGTGCCCAGAGTTTAGAACAATTATATTTTAAAATGCTGCATCTCTGACTGTCTCTGACTGGCAACAGATGATGTGAATTAAACATTAGGTTACATCAACACTGCCAGATGTTATGCTAACCATAGTTCCTTCCCTTTGAAGAAACTTTGTGTCATGAAACTCCTGACATGCTTATTCAAACAGCAATGAATGCACAGCCATGCTACATATCTTGGGTCAAGAGTTTGAATTTTCTCTTCACCCAGAAGGACTGCAGATGTAAGTGGAGAATATATGGAGTTTTCCACACTAGAAGAATGGTGACTTCCCAAAAAGTGTCTTGACAACAGCCAGGTCAGGTGATATGGGAAGGTTGTTGCAAGTCAGGCTGACCAGTCCTGTACCAGAATTTCCATTTGCTACTGCTTTTGTTTATCTGAAATTGAACATTGTGAGAAATTTTAAGTTATTTAATATATTGTCCATTTTCTCCTCTTTCTGTATGATGCCTTGCACATGGCAGGGGGGAGTGTCTACGTGCTCCTAGGTTCAAGATACTACAGTTTTTCTATTCTTCAACACCAGTGGAGGACTGAGAGATTTCCTCTCCACACACAGCACACACATGATCTGTCTAGTAAATTAAAATAGAATCCCAATACGCACCTGGTGATGTCCTCCATGGCAGCACTTACCCCAGTGGTGCTGCATGAACTTACCTCATCTGGCCCGGTCTGTGAAGTGAAACAGAGCCTGCAAAGGACACAGAAAGTGAGATCTGGAATGCATTTAGGCAGCATTACAGAAAGGAGCTAAGAACAGCTGAAATGTAATGAGCACTCCAGAAAACCAGCCCAACAGCATTGATTAATTGCACTCAGCCTTTTTAAAATGAGATCTTCAGAAAATCAGATCATCTCCAAATGGAGAGAAAACCAGCAATGAATAAAACAGCCAAGACAGTAGTAAGCTAGCTTCTAAAAACTGTTGGGATTTGAAAGAATTATACATTAACTCTCCTATTTAAGTGATTATTTTAACTGTAGTTCCCCATGGGTCTGATCCAAAGCCGACAAAGTCATCATCAGGAAACAAAGGCCTATGGCTCCACTCTGAACTGGTGTGCCTTTGTGTACTGAGCTCTGCTGTGTATGTGCCCCATAAATTACATCTGCACAGTTGTTTCACTAGCAAGGATGAGAAACACTACCCAGGCTGAAGCTCTGAGGAAGAAAAAAGTGTTGCTTATAGCTGTTCAATTGATATAGCAAGATGCAACAGAGTAAAACCTAAGTCAAAAAAATTTAGAGACTAAATCTAAAACAAAAAAAATCAGACTAAAGCTCTCAAAAAAAACCCCAAAAAAACAAAAAAGAAAAGAAAAAAGTCATCCAGTAGTATATGTCAAACTGTTAAATGTCCTCCCCAGACCACAGAGAAAAATTTCCCCAAGTATTAAGAACCAGATTAGACAAGAAATATGCCGCAGACAACAATTCTTCTCAATGTAGCAAGTGGTCTGAAAGGATGCTTAACATCAAATTTTTGTGACATGGTTATATGTAACCCATCTCCCAGATGGTCCCTTGAGAGCAGCACACATCTTCTCCAAGGACTGCTGCCACCTCTAATTTAGTAGGCCAGTTTCAAGAATTTGCCTTCCCTGCACACCATTTTACAGCACAGAGATGATAATCTGCTGTTGCCCCTTTGCTGCTGCTTAGAGTGGTGAGCACTGAGAAACCCTGCACTTCCCACAACCTGCACACATCATTGACCCATCAGCTAAGGTGCCATGCTGGCACACTAAAGCCTCAACCTTTTCCAGCACTACTAGCACATCTCAAGCCAACTTTGGCACCCAAGCAGCACACTCCCCTTTTCTGGTGCACTGGTAGAGGATGAAATAATCACTTTTCTTCACAGTAGCTCATATGGTGCTACATTTTAGATTTGGGCTTGAAAGCAGTGTTAATGACACCCTGATGTTTTTGTTATTGCTGAGCAGGGTTCACACAGCATCAAGACCTTTTCTGTTTCTCATGCTGCCCTGACAGTGAGGAGGCTGAGGGTGCACCAGGAGTTGGGAGGGAACACAGCCAAGACAGCTGACCCAACTGACCAAAAGGATATTCCATACCATACAGTGCCATGCTCAGCATACAAACCTGGGGAAAGAGAAGAGGCAATGTTTAAAGGTATGGTATTTTGTCTTCCCAAGCAACCATTGCACACACATTTCTGGAAATGGCTGAACATCATTCTGCAGGTGGGAAGTGGTAAAAGAATTCCTTGGTTTACTTTGCACTGCTTACTTGTATGCACAGCTTTTGCTTTATTTATTAAATTTCTTTATCTTAATCCATGAATTTTCTCACTTTTACCCTTTCAGTTCTCTCCCCCAACGCAATGAGGGAAGAGTGAGCAAGCAACTCTGTGGGGCTGAGTTGTCTACCAGCACTAAAATCCAATAACTGGTTACTCTGGCCTGACCCAGCAAGAATGTCATTCCACNCAATGAGCAGAGTCCCCATCAGTGTCCCTAATGAACATTGCAGGAAATGAAATAATATGGGGAAATTTGTTTTCTGGGAGAATATAAATTTTAAAATTAAAAGCAGATTATAAACTTCAAACACATGTGACAAGCTTTGTGAGAACAGGAAATTTTGGTAATGACCATCAATACCATGGGCAGATTTTATGTCACACAGACACAGCAGATTACAAAAGAGGAACAGTAATGCAGCAAGAGCCTTTTGGGGCCATTTCCATGCTTATCCATGTATCATGGAGCCCATAGTTCCTGTAATGAACATTAGGCACAGAACTGCAGTGCTTATGTCAGCCTGAAAAAGAGAAGGCTTTGGGGTGACTTAATTTCAGCCTTCCAGCACCTATAAGAAACATGAAGAGAGACTGATTATAAGGGCATGCAGTGACAGGACGACAGGGACTGGCTTTACTCTGGAAGAGAGTAGGTTTAGATTAGATATTAGGAAGAAATATCTTCACCCTTAGAACTGTGAGGCACTGGAACACATTGCTCAGAGTAGTTGTGGAAGTTTTGAAAACTTCCCAACCCTGGAAGTTTTCAAAGCCAGACTGGTTGAGGTTCTGAAAATCCTGGTATAGTGGAAGGTGTCTGATGACAGCAGAAGGCTTCTTCTAGAAGTTCTTCTTGAAGAACTAGGTCTTTGTGGTCCCTTCCAACCCATGACATTTTTTTTGATCCTCTGGTACTTCTTGTAGTTACAGGAGGCACCTTCAGAAGGAAAGTCATTCAATAGCAATCACCAAAGACTATTGCCACCACTCTCCCTTGACTTATATGTCAATTTAGCATGTTAACTGGAATATTACAACAGAGATTTCAAATTAGATCGCCAGAAGCAGACCAGGAGGGCCAGGTAGGCTACTGTAGACATTCAAGATGATGAGTTCAAAATAAAGAACTGTCCTTATACCACTGAAAGGTGTTAGATATCTGTCAAAGTGAAGAAACATTGATGATTATTTCATTAGGAACCTGCTATCAAGGTTAAGCCAGTGTCAACCCACTACAGATCTCCAAAATGGATCACTTATGGTGCATATCATATAGGAACCACAGCTACAGAATGTGCAACTGTTTTGGACTTTGGGCCCATGAAGAGGATGTATGGAGATGTTCATATGCTGATGGAGATAGTAGCTTCCACTGCCTTCAGAGCAGGAAGACAAGTTTAGTCTTCCACATCTCACCTGCAAATTGGTCATCAGCATGGACTCCCCATGTCTTTCTTGGGTTGGGGTTCCCAGAGTGGGACAGAGTACTACAGGTGGGATATCACAAGAGCAGAGGGGGAGAATCACCTCCTTCAACAATGATTGCTGGCTGTGAATTCTTTCAATGCAGCCCAGGGTGCAGTTGCCTTTCTAGGCTGCAAGTATGCATTGCCACTCCCTCCCATTCCCCCTGTGCAGCTCACACAAAGCCCTGCTTGCTCTGGTTTCAGCAGGTTTGCTAAAACAGTGCTCTGTGATTTCCAGCTCATGATCTGCATTGCATTAGCAGATTCTGCTCTAAACAACCAGCTTATTCTGCTTTCCCTCCTGGGAATCACCCTGTGGGTACATGAGGGTCTCACGGCCAGACAATTTATCATTAAAATGCAGTATCCCATAATTATGCCAGCGGTAAGTGAAACCATGATACATAACTGCTGAAAAGACTCAGAGCTTCATCTCACTACACTGGGTGAGAATTAATTCAAAGACTGTACGCAATCAACATGTGGTATTGTTCTAATAAATATTCAAAATGACAACCATAAGGCCCAGCCAATGCCAGGAAAGCAAATGTCCATACAAATTTTCTGTGGTAAGCACTCTCCACACTTAATATATCCCTAGAGGCTACTGTTGTCATTACTTCATGTTTCAGTTATTTTGAGTTTTTCCACTTCTATACACTTCTTTACTAAATCCCTGTGAATCACTAAAGGCCTGTGAACACATCTATCCACTGCATAGCTTAAAGGGATGTCTAAGGCATAGACACACTGCACACTATAATATGGGAGCAGCATTACAGGTTCATTCCTATTGGAGTACAGGCATTTTGCAGAAGAGTGTTTCTAGTTTTATAGGATTTGCAAAGCGTTTTCCACTCTGTTTTGTTCCAATGATACCTGGGTAATGAATTCTTCTGGCTTTGAAATTGAACTTGTTGACCATCTTAATTCTTTACCATCTGTAGAAGCAACATTAAGATTTGTAGAAGATTTGTGGCAAAAAGCCATAACATCTCAGGGGAATAACATCTCAGCTCTCCTTCACACTTGGGAACAGCAGTGTGTAATGCACTCACACAGAGAAATAAAAGACTAGTCAGTTATTTAAATATGGAGAATCTTAAGTTGTTTTTCAATGGTACATCCATTAATATCATTTGAACACAAGGGAAGATAGGATAGAAGTTTAAGCATTATGTGAAACCTGAAGGAGGCCTGAAGGAATATCTGCAAATAGCACATCTAAGAACAAAAAATCCAATTCATCTGCAATCAAAAAACCAAAAACCATCTCAGATGAACCTGTCCCCAAACTTTTTATACAGGTTTCACATGGAAATTGAGAATTGAACTGGACATCAGAAAGAAGAGTTTTCAAAGAGGAAGATACTATGCATCAAACTTTCTATCTACTTACACAAATGTGATTCAAGACTTCTCTGCTAAATTTCTGTGAGTGCAGTGGTGTGGCAGCAGCAGGAACAAGAGGAGATCAAAGCTCTGCTTTCTATCCTAAATAGGCAAGGTTTGAGTTTACCATGATATGGAGTAAGAGCAGATGCAAACTAGTACCAAGCTTTTTTCACAGACTGTCTTCTGGAAGAGAGAGAATAGCTATTCTTTTAATTTCACAAATCAGAAACTAAAGACTAAAGATGCATTCTCAACTATATGTGCTTAAAAAATCTGATACACACACCAGATATAGAATGAGATCCCATGCACAAAGAATTCTATCACATATAGGATAAATCCTGTAAGATGACAAAACTTGCAGTCAGCATGGAGAAAATAGGGCACAAAATTGTATAAAGAACAGCAGTAATAAGGGCTATAGCAATTATAGATGTACCTTTGTATGCCCAGAAAAAAACTGTAACTTTGCCAAAATACTCAAATTTGCAAAAATCAAGGGTAGTCTCAGCAGCCTAGCTCTGAAAGCAGGGTTTTCCTTGGTATCACAAATGCCAAATAGTTTAGAAAAGCAAAATTATTTTCCGTAGGTGTCTGAACCAGAAAAATGTTCCTCAATCTTTTTTCCTTTTGGATGATCTCCTAGTTCTACCCACACATTGTACTCTTAATCCTGCTGTGCAGTTTAGCTAAGGAGGCCACAGAGATTGCATTACATGGGGTGAAGTCCAGAATATGTGGGGAAAGACATGAACTTTGCCATATTGGTCATGTGGGCTTGGACTTAAAATGAAGTTAGTTATTCTTGCTGCTGCACATTTCCTTTTTTTAATCCATCACAACCATTTAAAAATAGCTTTCTAAGACTCACAGCATCTCTCCATGTGTGCTATTTTAAAACAGATGCTTCTTTACACAGACTGAAGCAAGACTTATTTTTGAAAATACATCATTGTCCTTGCCTTTCTCTCTAAAAGTATCTGTCTGCACAAAAGCAGAAATTCTGCCCCAAACACCGTTTATGACTGGGTGCTCATGGTTAAACCGGAATGAGGACTTATCCTCCATGGCAGTTTGTAAAAGCTTTTTCTTTCACACCATGAATACACAATCTAGTCAGGTCTAAGGATTTGAATGACAGATATTTGTACCAAAAAAAAATATGTTCCCCAAAAAACGGCTTTCAGCTTTTATCTGTTATAAAGCATGCCTGCACTGCTCTCTGCAGGCCTGGGTAAGGCAAGCCCTGAAGCAAAGTTTGGCACTGGACAAAGGTTGGTCAGGACCTTTCACTATTCTCCTGGCCTGGGCAGATGCAACATCTCAATTAGGCACATGTAGATCGGCAGATGATCTGGAAACTCACTTCAGATCATAAAAAGATGGCATGAGTTTTAGAAATGCTTAACACAAAATAAACAGCCCAGTAGATTATGAGCAATCAATCTGGCTTAACTGCTTCAGCCTGTGAATTTGTGGTAAACCAAGCATGTACTACTTTCTAACCTAAGCAAGCACCTAATTGACTTTGGTATTTTCTAATAAACCTGGAGCTTGAAAAAGTTAATGCTGGACTACTCAGATAGCAACCTTAGACCATGAATACCTTAGAGACCATGACCATGTCCATTTTAAATGAAAAAGGATCACGACCACGGACACCTTAGATGAGAAAAACTTGGGACCATGACTTGATTTGACTTAGACTGGCTCTAAAATGTAAAAAATAAAACTATTTGTTTTCTGTGTCCACTGTAGTTAACATAAGGAACAGCAGACTTCAAAAATACAAGGAAATATAGTCTAGATATCACAAAGTATGTTCCGACTTTGGGGCTACTTAAGACCTAGAATAAACTAGAGACTTAACTATACAATGCAGGAAAAGTTGTAATATTAGCAGACCTCAGTGAAAACAACAAGAACACAAATCCAGAAACAACTAATCACACTCTGAAATAGTGTCTGCCAATATTTCATTCAAATCCAGCCTCTGGGCTACCTGAGCAGCACCCACATCTGGTCCTTAGCAGTCACACTGAGGCTCCTCTGGCATGGTCACACCACAGTAATAAACACCTGAACATTTGCAGTAGGCACCCATGCCCCCCACACAGGGGTTACTGCTGCACAGGTCACTGGAGAAATGGGAAGCAAATAACATAAACAAACTCCATTTAATTTTATGACTCCCAGTTGATGTGTATATTTGGGATTCGAGCTTATTCTCCTTCCAGGTGTGCTCTGTCTCCGGCATCCAACCAAGTCTTTGAAGCGAGTGGAGACCTTACCTTTCCCTTGTTTTTCCATTCCCCCATCCCAGTCTGTTAAGTATTACCCCATGACCTTTCACTGATTGGCTTCAATTAAGGCCATGGATTTCCTCTTCCTGAACCAAAGTCAGGTTACAGTGCAAGAATAATAAAGGCAAAACAAATGTGTTTCAGTCATCCATGTACAGTCCCCAGACAGCATTTGGAGTAAAACTTTACTTGGAACTCCCACATTTCAAGAGCCTCAAGACACAAATTTGCTGATTTGGAAATCTCAGTGCTCTGCAGAAAAAAATTTCTTGGGTCTCTGTTTTTCTTTCACCTTTTTTTTCCTTCTTTTTCATTTTTTAAATAAAAAGGCAATTCTGATGGAGGTGCTATAAAGAAAAACTTATTAGTTTTGCTTAAGCTCAAGCAAAACTGGACAAATTTTGGACACTTAGATTAATATGAAGTTTTACAGCATGTACCCTGTACATTTATATCATACTGAAGGATTAGCTGTGTTTCAGTAGTGGCAAAAGGACCCAGGTGGGATCAGGGGCCTGCATTAGCTGTCAGCTGCTGAAAAATAAATAAAAACCCTTGCTCTTTCATTGAAAATTATTCTTCACAACATCTCCCAGCTTCCATTAATTTATTACAAAAGTATATTGTCCTGAATTTAAACAGATTTTTATATGTAAGACTGTGTTTTATTCTGGGTTCTATTTAATATGAAGTTGCGGCTGTATTTTGTTGATGCTGTTGAGATATCAACCTTTTGTTTCATATGAGTTTTTATTTTGCTTTTTTTCATATTTTTATTTTAGTCACATTCTTCCTGGCAGCATGAACCTCGTGGCATGGCACAGTATTCATCCTTTATAAGAAATATCTTTGGACCATGGAAATTTGTGCAGAGAAAATGCTCATGCACTGAAATGTACGTCAAAACTAAAATTTGCCAAGAAGATTTATCTTTTAGCTCTCAAGCCTTTTAACACCAAAAACACCAAAAGCCAACTTTTGTATTTCTAAGTACCATTAGAAGATGTTTGTATATAAACCTAAGTGTCTTTTATAAAAAGTTTCCTCAGCAAGTCAGAAAGCAGCTGCACATAAAGGCTCTCAGTCATTCTTTATTTAAGCACCACACTCAGTATGCCTTTAATATAAGGAAGGTAGGTTTACAGCATAAAACATCACCATACAGACTTCCTGCAACACTGAAGGTTGACCCAAGCATCACATTTCAGGGCTGAGGGCTAAAGGATTTCATTCATTTCAAAAGACCATTGCTCCATCTAACTGGAGGGCAACAAAGTTTATACGACTTTCTCAAGTTGAAAGGCACAAGACGTCACAAGCGTCAGTCTGCATCTGACAACTACTGACATAACCAAAAGCCCTCATGAAAGCAAATCAAACAAATGATGGTTATTTGGAAAAGTGATTTAACTTAATCTTGCTCCACTGTAAAAATTGGATTATGTCCAAGTTGCTGGGGCTATGGTGGGTTCCACAATCACTCTTTTATGGGGCACAATCAACTTATCAAAAATGATCCTGACTAATTATTTATAATAGTGGCTTTGAGATGGTGTTGGCTTTCCTCGGGTTTGAAACCCAGCCAACACCTATATTGCTTCCGTCTACCACCAGGCTTCCTCTGCAGAGGGAATTTCCTACACTTTTGAATGGAGGAGACAAAGCAGCTTCTCCTGAGCTCAGGAAAGGCCAATGTGTTTTTAGATCAGTCTGCTCCACTTTAAACATTTCATCCAAGAAAATTTAAAGTCTGTCATGAAATTTATGATGTCCTACTGGACAAATATTTTCCTTTACTTCATAAGGCACTGGCTACTGTAATATAACAAAGTGAAAATTGCTTTCCAGGGAAACATATAGAGATTTATCAGAGATACCTCATTTAATCACATTCCAGTAAGCCAGGCTCAGTCACTCATCTTTGGCAAGTGAAACAGTGTGGGTTAAATTATAATTTAAGCCATTATCAGGGTTGCTGTTAAAGACTTTTTGACAATGAAGTACCTGCATCATACCCTTAACAGGAAATAATGAAAATATTTATATGAGCTCTATGTGCACCTTGTAAGCATCAGAGAAATTGAAAAATTCAGTGACAGCAAAGTGCTGAATAGGTGCAACTCATTCTAGTTCTCAAGGAACATGCATAACTGGGAACTGCTGAACTTCAGCTGTAAAAATATTCTCCTCTGTTGCACAGTCAGTCCAATGACCGGGCAAAAAGCATACATATTAAGAAAGTCAGGGACCCTCTGTAACCTCAAGCAGCAAAGCTCTCTGCACAGCAGAGGAGATCCTTGCACCGACACACCAGACCAACAGATGAGGTACAGTTTACACCAACTGGCCAGTCATTCCACATGCTGGAAGGCTGCAGGATGATCGAATACTGAGATGTCTGTGTTAGCTGAGAATGCACTGTCAGGAAGAGCACAGGAGGGAAAGACAGGGGCCATTGCCCTTGAGTGTAAAGGTGGCAGCACTAATTGGCCATGAGAATGGGAACAGTGTTTTGGTAGGGAAGTAGTCAAGCTTGCTATTAAGTTCAAATCTTTAATAGCTCACTAATTCTTTTGAGTTTGCAGCCTGCTTTGTAATTACTTTTAAAATCTCTATGCTTCTCTGCCTATTAGAGCAAGGCCAACCTGCCGGGGCCACTCTCACCAGCACACAAGCAAGATCAGCAGTTTTATCAGTTCCCTCTGTGACACACAATTTAAAAAGAGCAAGGCTGGTTCATTGGCTCAGAGGACAAGCACCACAGCATGACTTCCTCCTACAGCGGGAAACTCTCTCCCTTCCAAAACCAAGCCAGCCTCATCCTTAAGGCCTGAGTAGGGAGAGCATCTGGACAGGCACTGCCTCCAGCCCTTGCTGGGCATTGCTTGGACAATGCTAAAGGCACTGGCCAAAGCTCTCCTGGGGGGCATGTGGGTGGGCAGAAAGGATGTCCCAGTGGGAGCTCAAACCCCAGCTTGGGAAAGGCACACAGATGCACTCCCGGGCTCTGGGATGCACCTTTACTTCCCAGCAAGAGGGACAAAGCAGGGCAGAGCCCTAAGCCTGTGCAGATCAGGAGCTCTCAGCCCGCCCAGGTGTGTCTGCATCAACACATCCGGCAGCGCTTGCACCTCTGGGGAGTGTTGAGGCCACCAGCACAGCCCTGGACACATGTTAGAGGACCTGGAGTGCCACCTTCTGGCGCTGTGGCCCTGCACATTCCCAGTATGAGCATGAACACAGCCAGATATGCGGGGCACATGGGAGCACACACACACACCCCCAGCAACATCCCCACCGGGCTCCTGCCTCTGTGTCAGCCCTGTCTGCGGGCAAAGTCACTGTCTAGCCCAAGGACCACCATCTGCCAGCATGCAGAATGGAATGAAGAACATCCCTCTGACACTCCAGAATACAAACAATGAGCTTGTCTTATTAGCTCAGGTTCACACCCTTCACATAAGTGTCAAAGCAAGAAACTTCGCAATAAACTACAGACATTTTCCCATAAAAGAAACACAAACAGGACCCAAACCTCAAAACAATGAAAAGGAGTGAACAACCATTCAAAATATTCAGGCCTGTCCCTGAATTTCACAGAAAACTGGCATTATTCCATCATTTTCCAGTCACTGTAAGTGCAAAGCAATAGATGCTCTGTGCAGACAATCCATTTGTGGAAAATAATCTGTGATGCACACCTTAGTGCCCTGTGTGAACTCCTCAGCAGCCTATAACAGGAGCACTGACAGCTACCCACAATATGTAGTCATCCCCTAGTAATATTTCATCCAGCTATGATCCCAGCAACATCTAGTTAACATAAGGTGAATGGTTTGTACTACACAGAGTTCCTGAGAGAACAGGGGGGAAATGCACCACAGAGAAAGATGAGCAATGTCAAACAAAAGAGCAAATCCTTATGGACATTTCCTAAAACACTCCCTTCATGTTCCCACCGCTGCTCTGGGGAACAAGCCAGATGCAAAGTGGCATGTACAGTTTCAGTTGTCTGATGTGAAGCAATTTTATGCCAAAACCAAGATATTTAATATGATAAATTTTTATCTACTAGTCTAACAATTGTCTGTCTGGTAGTGATGTGTCCTTTCCCTTCCCCCAAGCTGTGTGTGCAGACTGAGCTCTGAAGCCATAGACTTTGCTCCCTGCCACATTTGGGGAGTTCAGATCTATAGCAGAACTTGCTAAGTTCCACAGAAACCTGTTACTGGCACTTTCTAACACAACTGATGGACAGAAAGGATGGTTAGCACAACAGAGGACAGCTGCTGGACATTCTTCCTTTGTTCTGAAGGGACTCAGCTCAGGTCCCAGCTCTCCCACAAGTGTGTTAAGCTAGACAAGTCACTGAGGGTGACATTTGTCTGCTCTTGTGCAGGAGAGTCATGTACCTTCCTGGTAGGCTCAAAGCTGAAATGGTGGTGCCCATGGTGATGTACAAAGTGAACTTGCCTCTCCTCACCACTGGCTGCTGGAACAACCCACACAGCCAGGTCATCACTGAAGAGATGGAATGGAAGGAGCATCTGTCCTGTGAGGAAAGGCTCAGCTGGGGCTGCTCAGCCTGCACAAGAGAAGGCTGCAGGGTTTGTGGGTAAGACAGGGAATGACTTTTTATCAGGGCCTGTTGCAATAGGACAAGAGGTAATGATTTTAAACTAAAAAAGGGTCAGTTTAGACTGGCTCTAAGGAAGGAAGTCGTTTGGTTTTTTTTAAACAAAGGTTGTAAAACACTGAAACAGATTTCCCAAGAAGGTGGTGAATGCCTCATCCCTGGAAATATCCAGGGCCAGGCTGGATAGGACTCTGACCAACCTTATCTGCTAAAGATGTCCCTTCTTATTGGAGGGAGGTTGAACTAAATGACCTTTAAATGTCCCTTCCAACCCAAACTATTTTGTGATTCTATGATTATATGGCAGGGTACCCCACTTGTGGCTATCTACAACAGGGTGAGGTGAATATCACCTTACATATCCATTCTGCATATATCCTGGGTGAAGAATCATCCCTTCTTTTATCTTTTCTAGTTGATTACAAACTTAGTGGCAGCCAGAAGGGTCTTCAAACACACACACACAGATAGAGAGGCACCCAGAGAGGAGGGGTGGACATGTACCACAATCAGAAAATTAATAACCTTGGGCTTGCTCTTAACTTGCAGACTTTAGTCACAGCCCTTCAAGGCAGCTAGTTAGCACGAGTAAACTCACAAGTGTCATGTAAGATTCTTGGTTTGACAAAGCCTGAGCTTCGTATTTGTGGACGTTAGCTTGTGGAGACTAAATATCCTCCATTAATTCACAGGAACTGATAAGAAAAGCTAGACATCTGATAAAGTCTGTGAAATATTTTACATCTTTGCTCTCCTTTTATGAACACAGAAAAACTGCTACCTCTGCCCTAGCACACCGTCCCACTTCCAGACCTCCTCTAGAAAAGGTGTGCTTATAAAACTACTCCATCAAGTTGTCATCATGATGTTTTGCCATTGCAAAAAGACAGAAATCTTCACTGAAGGCCCAAACCTGCCAAATGCTGATGGCCTTCACATCTCACTGACAGTAGGTCATACTCTAAGAAATGGCTAAAACTTCCAGTGGTACCATGAAATACCCCCCACTACTTCTTCCCTTGCATCTTTTCAACACCTGCATCTTTATTCAGCCCTTGACAACCTTCCTCATCTCCCAGCAGAGTAACCATTTTTTTGTGGGCTGTGTCTGGCTTTAGCAGACAGCTGTTAAAAATTTAACAGCCAGCTACTGACATGATTTGGAAGGCCCTGTCCACAAAATGAAGAGTGCTCTTTTTGCCTTGTTACCAGTTGGTCTAATATCAGATACTGCCTGTCCTTGCAGCTGAAAGAGAGTTATTCATCATAGAATAGTATTAATTTTAATAATCAGCTGCAGACTTTTACCCAAATTTCTTACAGAGCAATAAAAGCTCACAAGATTTCAGCAGGGCCTCTAATTACCAGCAACGTAAAGAACATCTTTTTCTTAGTAGATTGAGTCACTGCCTCTATGTTTTTATACTGCAAGCAACTATGCAAACATCAGCCCACCCTAGAGAAATTTGGGGAGTATTGAAAACCTCACAGCCTTTCACAGCAGTTCAGCACAATGCTATTTCACTCACCCTTTCCTGTCATTTGATACAGGGTAAATATTCTGTGTTCAGTGGCCTCAACACACACATTTCCACCTGTGTGGCAGACCAGTGCTCGCCTGCTGGTTTATAACGTAAAACATGTGGGAATACTGAAGGTCTCAAGAGGTCTGTCTTACACTTCCTGTTCTTTATTTACCTTGCTGTGTTCAGTTTGTTTTTCCATTTATATTTAGCACAGATAAAAGCAGGGCAACCAAGCTCATATGTCTTAGTGAAATAATGGGAAGAGCTGAACACAAAAGCCATCAAAAGGCAGGATGAGGCATCTCCACCACCCAAACAAAGGACAAAACTTTAAGCCAGCTTTGAACCATAATGCGTACTAGCAAGTGCTTTTTTTCCAAGCCTGCATAAGCAGGTGAAAATCTCTCACGCATTCACTCCTCACAGGTTGAATAGGTTTGTTATTTTCAGTCAAAGTGTTGGGGAACTGCATGATTAGGAGACTGCTTTGATCACACCATGCAAAATCCTGCTCTCAGAGCTGGGCAATTACAGACTGCCCCTTGCAGAGGACTTGAGGCAAAGCTACCTACAAGCCCCTCAAATGTTCATTCAGAGCCAGAATCAGTACTAGCTCCAGTTCAATTTGTCCAAATGAAGTATGACGGGACTATTAAAGGGCCTTTGTCTGCGTTTGCATAATCCGTGTGCTCATTATTTCACAACTCTATCCACATGTAAAGCCATGCCGCCTTCCACCATGCTCTGTCTCCTCCACACTGCAAGCACTGGCCCCCAGATGGTGAACAGACTTGGGATGAAAATGCCAAAAGTTTTGAAAAGAAGCACAACAAAGGCTGGACCTATATGTTCAAAAAGCACATCAATGGGTCAGCAAAACCCTTTGCATAGTCAACTGAACACATGCAGGAGGCTTACTGAGACACTTGTAAATATAAGTATCTAAAACTCTAAAATAGGGAGGAAACAAAAATGTACAACCAAGCTAACTCTTTAGAAAAGCTAAAAAACCACTTGAATAACTATAAAAACCTATAAAAAAGAGGGAGTAAAAGGAAAAGAATTTCTTAATTCAAAATGCAGTTGTTAGAGACACCACCTTAATGCTCCCAGGCACTGTCCACCAGACAAACAAAACAAGATGACAATGTTTGATTTACTTCTACTCTTGCAGCAATGCAGCTTTGGAATCATACATTCATTTTCCAAAAATAAGCACAGTGGTCTGGCAGCAGGTCAAGACTGAAATCATAAATGTCAATGTAAACATGTATCTGTGTAAGGGTAATAGGTAAGAGGCACTTGTTTGGGGGACCTTATGCATGAGTATCCATCAGGGCTTGGTATTGTCTTGGGACACTGCAGGTCTTTCCCATCATCATAAATCACTCTGCAAGTTTAGCCAACTTGCCCAATGAAAGCAAAGCTGGGCTGACAGTGAGACCCTGCAGGATGGATCAAAGGCTGAGGCTGCACAAGACTGGTTTACCATACTCCAGCACAACAGTCTCTTGGGCAGGAATGGGTGCCACCATGGCAGGGACCAAAATGCCATCATTCATCACAGAAACCACAACAGGGGGTGCTGGTCAGGAGGGGGGACAACAGCCACAACAGCAATGCTTACTCTGATGCATACCATGTTGTGATGTACTTCTTCCACAACAAAAATCAGTTGTGTGTTTTTAGAGTGCATGTTTGTGTACAGCCATAATCACCTCGTGAACAACTTCTTATCTAGTTACTATTTCTTCACATAAAAGCAGGAGTTTGAGACTTTTAAGAGAGACAGATAGACAGATATAGATAGACAGAACACAGAGAGGACACTAAATGAAAAAATACCATGAGAAACTGATTGCCAAACATGGCACAGGATGGGGTGTGACAAACCCAGGAAGCAGTGATGGGGACAGTGAACTACAAAGGTAACACTATAAAACAAATCCCAGAATCAGCTATCCACACAGCACAGGGACTTTCCTTCACCTCTCTTTCCTTTTCAAAGGAAATTAATACCTTTCAAGAGAATGCTTCTTGCCAACAAATAACCTCAGGATTTCTCCTTAGGCCAGAATTAGCCACTGTTTCCTGAGACTACCTAGAATTATTGACCAAAAATAAAGTGAATAAGAATAGGTTTCAAGTAAAAAGATGGTTGAGCACCACTAAGACACTAAATATCCCCAGAATACCAAGTTGTGTAGATACAAAGAGTTGTGTAGATAAAAACACTGACAACTTCAAGAAAACTCTACCATTTGAAAAAAGAGGGACTCAGTAACAGCAATGATTCTACTCTGCCCCACAAGTCCCTGTGACAGTTTCTACCCATTAGGGCCTGTGCATCCAGGGGCAGATTTGTCCACTAATTTCACTTCCTCTTTGAGCTTTTCTTTGCCAAGATATTCAGCACTCATGCTTTTGATTATTGTCACATCTGAAGACACAACCCACTAGCAGTGACCTGGAAGGTTTACTGGTAGGGTATTTAGTTTGAAGCCATTCCTGTCCCACTGTCACCAGAGGTAGTTTTATGGTGTTTCATGGACAGAGCAGAATGGGGCTTTTTACAAGGTGTGTGTTGGCTTTCTGTCAAACCCTGACTGTAGCATTCCTCTACAGGAGCAAGGGGAAAATGTGCTAAACCCCAGAGCACTGTGGTAACTTATCGATCTGGCTATGCCTCCTATGGAAGGTAAAAGGCAATCAACAGCTTTTTGTGGTGGGAAGAGATCCCACAGCTCTCGGATCTCCCCATAACTCCCTATCCTGAGGCACAGCACATCAAATATGTGCACTGCCATGGGAAAGTAGGCATTTGGGAGGATTGATCCCTTTACCTCTCCTCACTTTCTGAGGGAAATTGAATGACTCTTTCAGGTCAGCCACATCAGTTTTTCTGTGCCCAGCAAACCTGTCCCAAGGAGCATGGCCAAGAGCCAGCAGATGATGTGGTGAGGACCAAGAGTGCCTCCTGGCAATGCACATGGCAAGAACCATATACACCATATACTCTGGTTCTGGGTTCAATTGCCTAACTCCAGCAAATCCAGTTTAAGGGTAAACCCCATGTTCAGAACATCATCCAGCAGCAGCCACTTGGCTGGGATAGCATTTCACTCCTGGGTTCTATGTGTTTGCTGTGAGATGCACTCATGATTGCAGAAGTCACCAGAGAAAAGGCTTTGTGTGCCACCAACAGAAATTATTTTCAGGAAAGTGTTGTCTCATCCACATCATACCCCAGTGTGAACACACAGTCAGAAGCAGTTCTGCCCATGCTGCAGGTCTCTGTTTGTGAACCAGACTGGCACAGCAATTGCTCAGGGGGCTTCAAAAGGTGGAGCAGAGCACAGGGCCGGGGGGATTTGCTTTGAGCCCCTGAGTCACGCTACACTTGGCTCAAGTCAATGACTCACCCCAGTGAATGCTAAAGTCATTCATGATTTCTTTTTCTTAAACTACAAAAGTAACATTTTATGTGTCCAGAAAGGGTAATAAAATGTAATGGACACTCTGTGAGCCTAAATCAAAACCCACTGAAGGCAATGGAAGGAGCTCTGTGGCTTACACGCTTTCAATCATACTGCCTTCAGTTTTATTTCAAGAGACCTTTCCATTTAGCAAGGAGGAAAGATCTTACTTTTATAGCACTAATCTTCACCTCTCTTTGAAGCAGTATCATTTGCCACAGCGTTCTTTAGAGCAAGAAGAAAAAGAAAGATACAAGATTGATTCCTTCTTTTCCTCTTAATGTGAAATGCAGTAATATCTTAACTCCGGGCTTCAAAACACTGTACTAACATCACCAAGGGGTCTTAGGGTTAAAAATCAGATACAAACCTGTGGGAGGTAAAGATTACCCAAGGCCTGGAAGGAAGAGGAAGAGTATTTATCTTAATGACAAAACTCTCATCCAATCAGTAATATTTACATGGTATTAAACATAGGATATTTTTACCTTCTTTTGGGATGTCATGTTACAAAAAAAAAAATCCCACAGAATTTGAATATAATAAACATTAAAGGCTTATGAGTACAGTCAGGTCTCACTGAGTTATCCAAGTAATTGTTATTTATACTGATTGTTAAAGCTGTCAGTAAGCACTGGGGGCCACAGCTTCCCTGACTGTAAATAGGAAAGTTGTGCAGCAGTCCAAGATGTCCCTGACTAACACATATGTTCCAGATATGCCTCAGCTAAGCTACTTGCACAGACAAATATAATTTTTCAGACAACCTATACATTAAAAATAATCTCTTTTTGTGAACATTTCTAAAAGGAATGAGTTACTTAAATTTCTGAGGACAAAACCCCACAACATTAAGACATATGTCCTTGAATTTGGAAAGCTACTAAATTAATAATTGAGCAGTTCTGGATGATACCAATACACTTCTCTGTTCAGTTTCATCTTGCTGCAGTCCAGGTCCTATCAGTCAGGGCTGGAATTTCACAAAGACCTGGGTGTGAAGAAGTCATTAATTTTTAGCAAACTGTAATGAGGGGGAGGTGCCTGCAGCCTGCTTCAGAAGATCTTCTCAGCCAGCAGAAAAGAGTAGGGGATCCCCATCTAAAATGCGACTTTGACAGGACCTCAATCATTTACACACCTACTCCAGAATGCCTCTTAATTTGCACACAGGTTACAGCTTTCTCCCTCAGCTCTGAAACAGCACAGAATTGGTTAGCTATCCCTAACTTCATATTAACTACTCTTTAAGCTATATTCCTTATTTATCTAGGTCAAGGTAGTATTCGGTTAGCAACTTTACAATTAAAATGTAACATCATTATACATAATTAGAGTCAACCCCAGCATCTGACCCAGCCTTGAATCCATGACTCTGGCCAGCAGCCTTAAAAAGAATTATTTCTTTGGAGATGTCCCTTTTTTTTTTTTTTTTTTTGAAAGCTGGGTTTTATCAGGGCAGCTTTCCAGTCTGCATGGCTTCCCTTCCAGACTTTTTCAAAACAGCCCTTTAGTCTCTTGCTCTGTGGTTTCTTTCACATCTAAGACAAGCACTGTTCTAAAACCCACATATTAGAATTTGGGATTAAAAATAGCCATTGCAGACTGGTTAGCATGAAGCAGCCATTCATGGCACACAATAGCCACGGCCACAGCCACGCCAGTTCTCAGCACAGCCCCAGCCATGGGCACGGTGCTGGGCCACTGCCTTTCCCAGGCAGCCTCAGCCCTCCTGCTCTTCCCATCTGACAGCCTTGCAAAGCTCCCAGAGTACGTCAGCCCTTCCAGAGGAGAGCCACAGCACTCAGAAACCTCAATGAGTCTCATGTTCTGTAACCACAAGCAAATTTCTAGGATAAGTTCCTCAAGCCAGCATTAAACACTGACTCGCAATGCACATGATCTGATAATACAGTGTATTTCACAAGATCCTTGTGAAACTCTGCAACGTGCCATTACATATGAATAGTTCTAGCAAATTTAGAGGAACATCTATAATTTCTAAAAATTGATATGCAAAAGAACAAAAGTCGTTTTCCTCAATTGCCATAAATACTAGTTTGGGGCTAGAAAGCCTTTTACACGCCTTAAATCCTTCCATTTTCTCACTATTGTTTCAGAATAATGGTTTTCCTATTTATGCTTCATGCACACCCCACCTCCTCATAGTTATGCCTCATTTATCTACTTTTTAATCCTCTCCCCTGGCCAGGTCTCACCCCCTTCACCTCATTGCCTCTTCCACCATATGTAGGCTTTTCTCCTGCTTCAAAAGCCATTAGCACTTCAGTAAACCTTAGTCTCCCAACATAACAATATGTTGCCAAGATTTGCAAAGTTTAAAACAGGTATATCACTCTGTTCAAGCACAGTAAAATAATTTTAGAGTTGTTTGAGCAAGAGGAACAGCAAAAACTTCTGTTGGGCTAAAAGGTGAAGCTGGAAAAGCTTCCAGTCCTTCAGCTGGCAGTGCCTAACTACTGGCTTCAGTAAGTGCAAGATCAAAACCCAGCTCCTAAGCTGGTTCCTAACCCAGCTTTTCTGTCAAAGCACAGCTACTACTAACGCTAGGTCAGGTGTGCTACAGCTTCAAAACCTCCAAGGATGGTGCTCCCTGGGGCCCTGCCACGCTGCTTCCCTGCTGAACCAGTGTTTTGCTCATTACGGTGTGAACTCCCACAAAGGCTGTGTTGGCCATTCCTCGTGCTGTATCAGAGAGCAGTTTGGCTCTGTCATCCCTGTAACCCCTCCTGGAGCAGCTGTGATCCTCTGGCTGACCACCCTGAAGCCACCAGTGCATCAGACAAGCTCAGCTCATAGGTCCCAGCCTCTCCTCAAAGCCTCTGACCACCTTGGGAGCTCTGCTCTGGAGCCTCTCCTGTACATCCAAATCCCTCTTGAGCTGGGGAGCCCACAGCTCCATGTCCAGTGCTAAACAAATGGGAACATAGATTCCCCTTGATCTGCTAGCCACACTACCACTGATGGAGCCAAGTGGGCAGCTTGCCTTGTTCCCTGTGTGTCATTTTGACTGGTACATTCCATGTGCTGTCCTTTACAGGTTCTTTCTCACAGAGTGGCTTTTCAGACAGTCAGGCCAGCTGGTACAGGGGATCATCCTGCTCCATTGTGTAGAGTTTTTACCCTTCTGTTAACTCTTTCAACTTCAAAATCATTTGCATTCTTCTTGATTCCTTTCCATTAATTTAGTGCTATCTCATGCTTTCTAAAATTGCACTCCATTTCCTCATGCAGAGCTCAGAAAATATGACGAGCATCAGGGTCAGTGTGAATCCCCAAGTTGCTTGCGTGAAGTGCTTCATGTCTTATTAATCATGTCTATGTTTTGTGCCTTGTTAAAAAAATAAACTTTGAGACATTGATTAAGAGCCAGTGAGCCTGGTGGTCCATCATGTTTTTCACCCATCCAACAGTCCATTTTCCCAGCTGGTAACAGGTAGATCCCGTTTTCTCTCTCTTCCATTCTCTCTGAAGATCTTTTTTCCAGCAGAGCAAAAAACAGGTTTTAGCATAAATGCATAGTGACACTATGCATTTTAGTCAAAATTACTAATTCCATAAACCCAGAACTGAAAAAAGTTTAAAGATAAGAGCATGGTGAAAATCGAGGATTTTTTTCACTATATTAAGTTGCATCCACTGAGATTGTCTTGGTTTGACTAAAGCTAGGAAACATGTTTTGCACTGCACAGAGAGGAGGGAGTTGGCAGCACAGAGACTGAGAAGAGCCAATCCCCCTGCTCCCACAAGCTACACAACAGCAGCTTCATATGGCTCAAAGCCATCGGGCACAAAGCACCACACACAGCCTTGCAGAAGTCAAACCTGGGGAGGAGGTCACAGGCAGGAGGCACCAGGATCCTGTCAGAGACCCACCATTCCATTACAGACCAAAACTGGTTTCCAGCTGGCTTCCAGGAAGAGCTGGCTCTACCTCCCTTCAGCTGAGCAATTTTCTGATTTCGTTGTTGAAGTCTTTGCCCTTCTTTTTGAACTAATAGCTCTGTTCACTCAACTTTACTTTTACAATGAAATAATAAACTTCTGGGGGCAAAGCCAAGCACTTCAATCTCTACTGCACAAAACATGAAAATAAAATAAGAGTGTGTGACAGTTCTTTAGTGGCTTTTAAATTCTCGGGAAACAAGCTCTCCATGTGCAGGTAAGGTAGGGGTTTTTGATGATGTCTTATGAATCCAATGACACACGAGGGAAGCAAGGGAAAGGGAGAAAAATATTCTTGTAAACTGTTCTCAAACATATTGTTGAAATATGCTCCTGCTGAAGCCACGTATTTTACAGTTTAAATGACTGGGAACAAATCTGGTTCCAGTAAGAACTAACAACATTTTAGCCCCTGAGGGCTAAAAGACAGTAGACAGTACCAGGAACCAACACTGGATCTTTCCCACAGCCAGCATCCAGGTGAGAACAAATGAGTCAAGAGAATGAGACTCCCTACCCTCTTCTGCTCACACCAACAAGCTTTCAAAAATCAAATTCCAAAAAGACAGTCCTAGAAGACATCAGTCACCAAAGCAAAAAGATCAAATTCAGAACACTTGTCTTTCTCTGCAATGACAAGGGACATTGAACCCATCCCATGATAGTTAGGTGGCCCTGACACACCATAGATACTAAAAAGATTAAATTAATATCCAGGTATTATAAAATAATTGCAAACCTCCCCCCACCTTCCCCCTGCCCTACCCCAGATAATTCTTTTAAAGGTCTGGCTACTTACCTTCCACATGAGAAAGAGAAATTTCCCAGAGGAAAGATCATTTCCCACAGGACCTGTGGACCCTGCAAGTGACTTCACTGACCTACGGCATCAGGGAGGGAGGGACCCTCACCCTTCTGCAGTCAGTGGCTGAGCATCCCCTATGCTCACATGGACCAGAACTCCCAAAAGAGCAGCTGTGGAGGGGCACAGGACCATCAGAAGCTCTCACAATTCTGAGCCAAATACTGTGGGATCCCAAGCACCCTCCATCCCATGCTGGGCATTCACAATGTGCACAGGCTTCATCTCATGGTAAAATAATCCCTGGACCAGCAAATGGCACCACATTAACTTGTGACCTGCAGGTTGCAGCTCAGTCCAGGTTGTCTTTGTCAACATTGCATTGCACATGTCTGGAGAGTAGTAGAAGCTCACAGATATGAAATATTAAAACTAAGAAAACATTTTCTTCATAATCTCTATTCAGATAAATAAGCTAGGTACAGTGGAAACACATTCAGTGATGAGTCCCAGAATTCTTTCTCAGACCACCAGAAATCACTAAGAGTTTTCTCTGTTTTAATTTTCTCTCCTCCTCCTCCTCCTCCTCCTCCACTATATTATTACAGTCTGTTTTTCTATAAGTACTCATTCATTTAATTTTCATTCATGCCTATCTGTGAGCACGAAGACACAGAGAACAGTTCATGAGAAGACATGAATACTAAAATCAGATTCAATTCCTCTGGTGTGGCTTCAGAAGTGAAAAATTGAAGCCTCCCTTTGGGAAATTTTCCTGGTGAATACTGTTGTAGTAAATCATTAAGTGATGGAGTGGTTACTTGATACCTATGGAGACAGAATCCATCTGTCAGATTGCCTGTGAAAATGGTGGACTTTTTTCCTATATAAATGGATCTTCATGGGCACTGAGCTTCAAACATCCCCGAAGTGCAATAACCACATGATTTATGGCAGCACAGAGCTGTTAGCAGAGGAAACTTTGTTGACATTTGAGATGAGGTGTTCAAAGAAGTTCTTCTAACATGAAATGAAATTACTGTTAAAAAGAGATGCCAAAACTGAGAGAATATACAAATCTTACAATCCTACCTGATCTTCCACTGTGTGAAAGAGACTTTAAAGATTACAACAGAAATTTTCCTAAGAGAAATGATTTGATTTGTTCTGTAAATCTGTTCACTTGATTCATAATCCCTCAGATATCTCTCAGATGAGGGACCTCCCAGAGGCAGCACTGTACTTTTGTTTGCCCTGCTGTTTGAACTGACAGCCCAACTGAGAGTTAGTACTAAAATGGTAACAAGAAGATCTTATTTCCACTCTAACAGAAAAGTATTTCACCATGTGATAAGAATAAAATAACAGAAATATCACAGGCTTGTTAAACCTTTTGTAAAAGAGCCTACTTTTAAAAAAATTGATTTGTAATTCCCTTAAACCCTTTTGCAGTCCTGTAGTAGAGACACAATCATTTTTAATCTTACCAGGGACTGAAACTCTCCAGAAAAAATCACATACCATTACACTCAAATCAGATTTCCTTTTTCCTCACAGCACTGACTTGTGTTTGGACATTGCTCTGCTGTTTGCTGAAGAGGAAGGCACCACGAGGGCAACAGAAAGCTGATGATGTTTTTATTGGCTCATTCAGCACAAAATGACAAGCAGAGAGTTTACCTTTTTGATGGTTGAATACTGGTATGAAAAATGATCTTTTTCTTTTTCAATTAAAATAATTTGGCACCAATCATCCAGTGCCAGGTTGATAATGCAGTTCAGGAAATATCCTCCCCCAGATGCTGCCAGTGTGCCCCAGCTCTGCCCAAGTGGTGGTCCTGGTTGTTTTCCGTAGGATAGTGTCAGTCAGGACAAATGTCTGTAGGACTATGCAAGAAAGCATGCAAAGATCGAAATAAAATATTTGAATATCACGGCATCACAGCCAGACTAGGTCCCCCAAAAGGAGTCCAGTAGCAATAATTTCTTCTTTTTGTTTTTATCAGTATTGAAGATAGACAGGTAATTGGCCCAGATACCAATCACAGAGGTGTTACCATCATTTCTAACTGGACAAGCCTTGGCCAGCAACACATCCATCCTTGGAGCCATCAGGGACTGGCTCTGCTGGACATGGTGGAAGCTTCCAGCAACTTCTCACAGAAAACATTTCTGTGTGCCTTCCTCCACCCCCCCTAAAAAATACCAGGCCATGCAAACCCAATACAGAAAACATGATGAGATTCACCAAAAAGACAATCAGCATGATTTCCCGTAAGTGACAATTAGAAATGCATTAGATTCAGAATACTACACCCAGTTGCTGCTGTCTCTGGGCTATTTGCAGACAGTTTTCTACTTGTATTAGTCATATTTTACTGCATGACCTCCCACCAGCTGCCCTTCCCAGAGCCTTTGGTTATCTCACACAAGAGACATTTGAGACCACCACCAGTGGTGGGATAAAATAAAGGTTATACTGATTTCAGGCTTGCTGCTGCCTGGAAATGCTGTAATCAGTGGCATGAATTAAATCTTCTCCAAGGAGAACAGAATAGGCTCCAGAGCTGCTTGTTCACCCTTTTCCTCTAAGTAGTGTTGGCCAAGTTCTTTGTACAACTGCCCTGTGTTTTCCTCTGGTGGACACCTGGCTCTTGCCAGCTCACCTGTTCCCAGTGAAGGAGAGCCACAAGGGCCACTCATATTTCTGGATAGCTGAATGTCAGCCAGCTCTCATTTTAGCCTGTAAGCACAAAAAAAGCACCCACCTGAGTCTCACTTAAATTTTCTTCCAACTATTTGTAAGGTTTATTAACTATCCTGAGAGGCCTGTGTTGAAACAGGTTTTGAAAAATCTGCACTTTTTTTGAAAAAGGTACATTTTCACTGTGCATTCACTAATAATATCTTCCTCACCTGGGTATTTTACACTAAAGACTAACCACACTGTGTTGCTTGGAGGTTTTTCCTGCCTTTATGCAACTTTCACAGTGAGCAGACAGATCTGTTGTGAGTTGTGACAACAATTTGCAGAAACACTCACTGCATGGGCTCTTCATTGATACCTGGTTGTCACAGGAAAACGAAGCAGAGGTCTTCCCAGAGGAAGCTCTGAAAATCATACTGTGTGCAGCATGATTCGAGGTTGTTACTGTGAGTTTCTTAAACTTTTATAAGGGAACAAAACCACATTGTGAAACACAGAGACTTTCTTACTGAACCCCGACAAAGCCTTCATTTTGGAACTGCTCCCAGAACTATCTCATCAGGTCTAGAAAGCAAAGGAAACAACTGCTAAACATAACATCCCAGAACTGTATAGCACTGAACTCCTTTCTACAAGCTGGATTTTCCAAGCACATCATGAAACTGCAGGTGGAGGTGATGGGGTCGTGACGAACGACTAATCTGGATGCCATTAACACCAGCCCTTCTGGGAGGCCCTCTCAGCTGAGAGCAGCACACCCAGGATTCTGCACCCACACCAACCTTAGCCTTTCTATTAAAACTGCAGGGAAAAAAGAAAAAAATGGGCAGAGGTAAAATAATCTTTCTTGACACAGAAAACTTACTGCAAAATCATCTGGCAGATAAAAATAAGTAAAAATTCCTCTGAGGCATTCAGCAAAGCCTAACTTGCAGCAAAAGGGAAGAGAATGAAGTATCTGAATTTAAAATAATATATGGAAATATAATAAAATATGGAAACTCCTCTTCCAACAGAAAGTTTTGAAGAGTAGCAGGCAGATAATGGACAAAAAGATTAGGAAGTAAGCTTATATCAGTGAGATAAAGCAAAGAAAAATGCAAAAGAAAGTGGCTTAATTTTATAATAAATTTTATCCTTAATTGAATAGTTTAATATGTTTTGCTCATTTTCCAAATGCAGGTTTTTCCTTTTATATACAAGAAAGACAAAGTTGGGGAACTCTGTGCTTGGAACATAGCCTGGTAGGGGCTGTGATGGTCATGTGTCTTCACAGAGCTTATTTTACAGTTTGGATAGCCCATTAAACAATTATGTCTCCTGAGTTTTTCCAAGAGCTGCTGGAGATCACAGAGGGTTTTTTCCAGAGTTGCTGGGATAAATTGATTAATATTTATTGATCTTTTTAAATATCATAATCCTTACGACCTAAATTATAGCAATCCTGTACAAGAAAGGAAGGAACATAATGTTGTGAACATTTTTTTCTCTTACTAGTATAGCTTTTTCACAACCAGGGTGGATTCATCTCACCTTAGAAGAGACAGAAGAGACCTTTTAGACCTCTGAAGTTGGATGACACACTGAAAGTAATTGAAAATTAATTTTGTTAATAATGACATATTTGCAGTCAGAAACATGCATCCTGTATGAATTTTTTTGTTTTGTCCAAGTGAAACCACAAAAGAGAATGCAGGAAATATCTCAAGAAATAGTTAGGAAGAAAAAATAGAAGAAAACGGAAGGAAGAAATTTTAGAAACTCGGGACAGAAAGAACAGCAGCTTCTAAGTCCCAGCTGCTTGTGAGGTGCATGTTTGAAGAAGCAGAAAAGAGCAAATGTCCTGGAGACAACACTGCTGAGCAGGACATAATGCCAAAACACAAATTTACAAGAGAAGAGTCAGGTAAAGTGTGATTTTGATTGAGGGGAAAGAAATTTTGCCTTGAAGAAAGATCAGAGCCAGGATGGCTGGACTAAAGAGGGAACAGGAGAGATTGAGAGCAGCAGCAGGAAAGGTTACACAAGTCTTCAGATGAGGGAAAAAGTGCACAATAGAAAGCATATGACAAGAGAACAGTCCCAAAAGGAGATGAGGAATTAATGAAAATATAAGCATATGTATCTCTACCTGCTGCCTGCAGACAGAATCTGTGTGTGTTTATGATCCTGCATATAGGAATAAATAAAAATGTAAGAGCTGAAGTTCTGAACAAAGACTATAAAGAGAATGTCCAGGCATCATCTACATTTTGAAATGCACATTTCTTTGTCTTCCTTTTTCAGTTTAAAGTTCATCCATTCAGTCTGCTTGCTTTGGTATTTTCAGTATAACCAGCTGTGTTTTATCAATTTAAAAGGGAGGAATCTATGTTGAGTTTTTGGAGAAGGAAAAACTATGAGCAAATGATATCATAGGAGTCAATGAAGGGAAAAAAAATTTTTTTTCTGGCTTTAAAGAGACTTAGACATTATGAACATAAAATGTGCACTAGGCATTGTTAGAAAGGAAAAAAATGTAAGTAGGGAATGCCCCACTTATTAATACTAGACAAAGTGTTTAGAAGTTGTAATACATTATGGACAGATTTTTTGGAAAATACAAATTATAAGGAAATCTTGTTTAAGTAGATAACAAACCTGCAGAGGAATTCTGCAGAGAGGAATTCTTCAGTTGCCTGAGGAATTCTGCTTGTGGAGACTTGTCGATACTTCATAAATTTTGTTTTTCACCAAAAATTGTGAGGATTTGTATTTTTTACATCAGATGTGGTTCACATTCAGTATGCAAATTTATCCCATCAAGTATTTTTCCTATGAGGAGGAGAAGCTAGTAAATAATGCTGCAAAGGACACTTAGCAGTCATTCACACTCATGGAGAGAGCACTCTGCCGGGGCAGAAGCCACGTGAAGAGCAATCCTACCCTGGCAGGGTGTGTACAAGATGGCATTTAATGTCAGTGCATAATTAAGCACAAGTAGAGATTTATTGCTGGTAATGATAGCCAGCAGTATTGCAGATTATTTTTGGTTTTATTTTTGGATAAAAGAAATGTTATCCATCATTCTTTGTGTCGCACAGTTCAGACACACTCTTCAACTAAATTAGCCATAACTGTTGACAGTATTCATAAATGCCTCAAACTTAAGGGCAAAAAAAACCTAGTTATTAATTGTGTTCATTATTGTTCTGACTGATTTGGCAGCTTTCACTGATATAAAAAAACATGTTCTCATCTTTTCTTATGTTTGTATTTTCATCTGACAGTCTTTTATCCAACCCTTTGCTGCTGTAGGTAGCAGCATTGTATGAACCATTTCAGAAACTGCCAGCTCAATCTTAAAAGTCATGCAGGTTTTTAATGATCTCTCAGAGTTCAGCACCTCTTAGGGTTAGGAATTCATTCCCATTTTTCAGGAAAAAGATATTAATTGTACTCACTTGACCCCCATTTTCATGCCTTTAGCAAAGCTGTTTAGGGTTTTTTCAGTCTCTCTTATGGATTGTCCTCTCCCAAGCTTTCAGTGTTTCATATGAAGCAGGACAATTTCTTTTTGCTTTTTTTGCATCAGATGCCCCTTTACTCAATTATCTTTAGCAGTCCTCTACAGCTCAGCTCTGAATGTCCATAGTCAGAAGTAAACATCCCACCTAAAGGTCTCTTTATCACCTTATGTTGTGATTCTGTGTGTATAATAAGTCAGTTGAAAATATTTCCCCTAATGCCTTTTAGGACAAGTTTCTTTTTTTTTTTTTCTTTTTCTTTTTTTTTTAGTTTAGCTAATTATCTGTATGTGAGCATCCTATAAGCGATGTATGAACCCACACATATAACAGATTCCTAGTTTATCAGCAGAAATTTCACTTCAAGAAACCGCAAAATGTCACCAGCACATGCTTACAGTTTGTCCTCTTGTCATAAATACAAATACTTTGCATGGTGTCACTGCCTGGACACTGCCCTTTCTGTGAGTGCTCCCTCCTCTCTTGCCTGCCTGAGTGCTCACCCACCCCAGAAACCCTCTGTTCACCCCTCCATCCTGCAGCATGCCTGTGTTTCCCATACAGATCCCTAAGAAACCTGAATTTATTAGGGACACACTGTATTTCTTCTTTTTAAATATGGAGCCTATCCATTTGCACACCTGCTACACACCCTGGAAAATCCATTTACAGAGCTGCTACTGTATTTTCTCCCATCCTCAGCATTACCAGAGCTGTAGTTTTTTAGTAGTAAAACTTCTCTTTTTCTGTTTCCCATTGGCTGTGTTACTTTACCTTATCTTTAGTGCCACAGTTGTTAATGAAAACTTAATCCAAGTAATCATTTAGTTTTGGGGTCACATTTTGTATCCTTAACCCTTGTAAAATTCTCACTGCACAGCAGAGTAATTTCTCTTTCTATACCACTAAAGAACTTTCTGTATTTGTTTTAGTATCCTTTTCTGTTGTGTCTCAGTTAGGTGTGTTTGGCAATTTGCACTTCATCCCATCCTATTTTGACCTCTATGACGGCTGGTGGCCCTTTTTCCACACTTTGAAATCTTTCTCCTCTATTTAAGGCAGTTATTTATCTTACTGAACCTGGAGAGTTTCTCTGTAAGATTTTCCTCATGTCTGGAATGGAGAATTCTGTCACTTCAACAGAGGAATTTGTGGCCACTCACACCCTGGAATACCTGGGTGCCGCTGTCATCAGTTCCACTTGTCCTGCAGCCTATTCCAGACAAATTAGGGTATCTCATAATGCTTAACACAATCCCCAGTAATCTGCATCTCCTTAGCACTGTTACAATATCTACACATGCCTCCTGCTATCCCTGATACCCTTCTCTCACCCTTAAGATCCAGGGGTAAGGCTGATTAAAGATCCCTGTCAATCATAGTTGATATTTAGGAACCCAAAAGTCAAGCTCCTTTCAAAGGCAGGGTTTGTTCTTTGTTTGCTTTTGTTCCAGTTTAGTGCTTGGTCTGGTCTCTCCCTCCTCTGACACTTTTTTTTTTTTCCTATGTTGTCCATATATCTTCTGTACTGCCTCTGCAGTTGTTTCACTTCCTTTCCCTGTAGCCTTTCCTGTGCTACTACAGTACAGGAAACTCAGTAAAATTCAACATTTCTGTAATGCTCAACACACTTAGGCACAGCATTCACATGTGCATGGACAGAATCCTATCTGGAAACACAGATTTGATTTTAAATGACCATATGCCAGGCTTTCTCATAATTTTTCCATTCCATGACATCATCTAAAGAAATAATAAGACAGTATTTTAATTCTGCAACAAAGCAAATATAAAACATGGTTATTTCACTGAGACAACCAAAAAATATTGTCACTATGGAACACAAGCCAAAACTCATATAAGAATATTAATTTCCATAATATGCCAACTACTTTTCTCAAAACAAGAAACCAACACATGAACAGCTACTGTATTTTTATAAACTCTCAACAAAGCAGCCCAATTCCAAAGGTACCACAGCAATTCTGTTCAGAACAAAGTTTTCATATTTCAATTTCTCTATAGCTGTATCCAAAAAAATGAGGAATTAAAAAAAGGAAAATTTATGAGAATTACATCATATTTTTAAAGAGACAGTAATAATCTCAGTCATATTCCCTGGGTAAATTAACATAGAATCTCCCCTCCTCCTTTCATTTTTCTTCACTTGACACCTCTTCACAATGCTGATTTCACCATCTGGCTGTGGTTATTTAATCAAGTCTTATGTTAAAAACTCAAATTAAAAAATAACAGGGAGTGGGAGACACCAATATAAAGAACTCTAAGAGATTTCTTAAGCAACTACACTTTATTTTTTTTTCATCAGCTTCTATAGTTTTCCCTGTAGAAAAGATTTCTCATCTCAGCTTTATTATTTCTATAACCCTACAGGTAACCCACAAGTTCTAAGCACCACTTTGAAGGGTTCCCATTTCCCCAGAAGCTGCCTGTGCCTCCAGGCACTGTTCTTTCTGCTGCTGAGCACCTTCCTACCTCTCACACAGATTTGTTCAGGCAGGAGTGAACCCCAAAAACAGCTACCCACAAGCCCTGCCCTTTGCATCCCAAAGGAGATATTCCTCTGGCCAAGAAGTAGCAGCTCCTCACCGGATTTTTCCTCCTTGTGTTTCTCTCTAGAGCAAAGGTAAGTGCTCTTCGTCTCCTACAAGCCTAGAAACAAATCTAAGCAAGACCCAAAGGCAAACTTAAAGGAATTGCACAGAAGGAATAAAGTACAGCTACCTTAGTTCTTCTGAAAAAATAAATTGCAATAGTTGTAAATGTATTATTCTCACTACTGGGATAACAACTCCAAGAATAGATCTGGGGAAATGGCTGAAGTATTGAAAAAAAAAAAATCTTCAGATACAGACCAGGGTAAGAGGGAAAGCTCACACAGCTACCTGCTCCCAGACAGCCTTGTATGAGCTCCAGCAGTGATTCCCAAAGATTTTGGATTTCCTGCCCTGAAACAATGGCCATTTTTGGTCATGAGGACTGAGTAGAACTTCATCAAGGCTTGTATGTTTAAGAAATTTGGCAAGACTTACTTTCATCTGCAAAGACAACCCTGAAATTAGGGCAGGGGTTCATTCCTGTCAGCCCCCTTGCCTTTCTTTATAAGCCACAACTGCTCAAACTGACAAGTACAGCAGGAACAAGAGCAGCCACAGCATTTCTGTAAGCTCTGGTGGTAACAGGCATCTTAATAAATCAAGGAAAACACCTTAAAAAACATGTACCAAACACACAAGTTTGAAAAAAAAAAAAAAATAGTTGGGTAGAGCAATCTTTTGGTACAGAGTGAATATCATCTGAGTAATGCAGGAAACTTGCACTATGTAATATACCCAAAGACAGAAAATGTAGACATTTACCCCTACCAGGTGCAACTTTGAAGGAGTCATGGGATCATTGCATTAGTAACAGCCTCCATAAGGAGCAAGAGCAGATGATGGAAACTTCCTCAGATGTTTAACAAAGTTCTGATAGCTTAAAGCTTACAAGACAAGCTAGAAAACAAATACACAGATTTTTCACCAAAAAAGCAAGTAGCTATTGAAAAACTAAACACAGTTTACTGAACTTTTTTTACTGGGAGCACTTCCATCATGATGTTTCTTTCCCAAAAGAGATGAGGAAAAATGATAATGCTTTCAGGGAAGTCCTGCAATGAGGGTTATATAGGACATTGGTCTAGATCAGCACTATTGTGCCTTCCAAACTTGTAACCTATGAATCTCAGGGAAACAAGTAAAACAGACGATACTCTCAACAGTCACTGACTTTCTGACAAACACAGTTATCAACATTTCCAAACAAATAGATCCAGTTGTTTTTTTTCTGCCCTGGAAACGTTCATTAAGCTGTTATTTGTGCAACAAAGAGCCCTAGTGACCAGAAGCACTCAGCTGTTTTGTTTTGCTGTGTGGAGGTCCAGTGGAGACATCAGCTGTAGAAATGCCCCACTCTGAGCAATGCCAGAGAAAATACAATTGGAAAAGCACTGAGCTCATCTATTCTCCCAAGGCCCTGGTTGGATTACATCATGTGTGCTCTGTATAAAGGTGACTACAGTAGAGATGTGATAGGGAAAATTGAAAGACTGAACATGGTGACCTAATTCCCAAAGTATGTCCTGTTCAGTTACTTTTTATCCTTCTCCCAACTGTCAAACTGACTACTTACAAAACCTATTGTAATTTTCCCCTTCCCATTTTAACATATTTTTACCTGAAACCCACTATGGAGAAATATTTGTTAACTTCTTTATAGGTGGCTTTGTGGCACTTTACTACTGACCAAGATGACTAGGCTACAGCTTAGACAACCCAGGAAATTACACATACACACAAAATAAAAGAAGATTAATATAATAAATTTTGGAAGGGACATCTGCAGATCATTTAGTCCAGCAGCTGGCTGAAAAACAGGGCTAAATTCAAATTTGGATTCAGAGAACTCTCCAGTAAAGTTCTGAATATCTCCAGAGGATGGAAAACCCAGAGTCTCCCTAGAGCCTACATCTTCCAAAGCCACCACATATTTGCAGTAACTCCTTCAGGATGTGCACATTTCCATCTGACACACCACTTTTTGGGAATCCCTATGCTGGCTTGGCATCAGCTTGTGATCCTCATTAAAATAGCTCCTCAGCCCTTGACCGTTTGGCCCACATCACTTCCTGGCTTATTGGAAATCAGGAAGAAAAGCTGGACCCCGAATCAGTAGTTTCTGTCTTCAGGCAGGAGGCAATCACATGTTACTGATTGGATCATAGGTTTTGGAAGTGTTCCATGGAAATCTCACAGCACGGTGGATTGTTCTGGCACCTTACAATCTCAGCCTTTCTGAATCAATGCTCTAGCTTTATTCTATCAAATATCTTCCAGAGAAATCTTATTAAAAATTTTTATATGATTTCAAACACTTTACCACATGCATCCCATTTTCACCATGGCACAACCCTTTCTGCTGTACCGATCCCCCCATTAGCTCTGTCCATGAAGCAATTGTGGCAGCCCATAAAGTTTTGGGTAGATTTGGATTGTCTGCTGAGAGGGGCAAAACATGTTGCTAGTTTGTACTGCAGACAGATTGTGCTTTTTTCATCCTGATGAAAAGTTCTTATGATGATAGTTACAGGAATATGTACAGCATTTGGGCTGCTGAAAAAAGGTGATATGGAAAACCGAGTAGAAAGTCAAAGACCTGAAAGCGACCGCAACCTTCTTATTTCCTTATTGGAACAGAACTGGAATTAATCAACTCTAGGCCATGATGTTAGCATGATCTTAGCATCAGACTCATGAGACTGGCAGCTGGAATATCCCTGCCTATTAGAATGTGTGAAATAAAACAATGGCCAAAGTTTTAAATACAGGCACTCAGCACACACACATCTTCCTTTAGACCTACACATGTAGATAAAACTCTCTCTTTTTCTCTAGGAACTGAGCACTCAAACCCTAAAAACAGCTGTTGGGAGCCATTCAGCATTTTTTCATACCTATTTATTTGCCTAAATAGAATGTCAGAGTCAAATATTAATCCCCTAATTATGGAAACTTTTGGCTTGTTCCTGTTTCATTTCATTGGTATCTCAATAAAGAAATAAAACAGTCTGACAACTCAAATCTTTCTGATTGTTTCAGAATTGGGATACCATCAGGTAACAGGGAAAAACAGTTTGAAAGGAAACATGGATCATATGTAGGAAACCACTCTCAGCTCCAGAAGAGGCAAAGACTTTGCATTGCCAGGTAGAGGAAAATACAGCAGTATACTTACTTTCAAAGTACAGTCAATGAGGAATGGGAGACTCCTTCCAAATTTCCACAGAACTCTGAAAAATGTTTTGTTTGTTTGTAGAAGTCAGCTGAAGTGCAACTGGTGCCAAAGAGAACCAGCTTTAAAAATCAGTAATGGCTTGATGCCTTACTCCTATGCAAGAGTCCAGGCAGAGAATTAGACAGGAGAGTAAATGCCAACTGGAAGCAGGAACCTGTCCAAAACATTGCTGGAATTCACTCACTGATTGTTAAAGCCCTGGCACCTTCATTAAACTGACAAGTGTTCATTGTCTGAATGGCCCAGGCTGCAAAAATCATTAGATGATGTTGGTTTTATAACTTCTCCTTGGGAAAAACAGAATCTCTGTAGCAGATGCAGGAAAATATTTATCCTATTATAAAGAGAAGCTATCATATATCATTGTGTTCAAGGAAGAGGGAAAATAAAAAAAGGGTTAGTTGTTCTCCCTATTTTATCTTTCCCTCACATCTATTTCTATCACATCCTTTCTGGTATTTCTACACTTATTTTGAGTAAAAGTGGCCTTAAGGTATCTAATTTCATCTGCTCATATTCAGTGTTGTGCTAAAGAGTTTACTGATTGTATTTTCACCCTAAATCTCAGCTCTATGTCCCTTTCTTCTGCAACAGCTCTTCAGGCAGAAGCAGCATCTGCTGCAGTGCTCTGACACCCTCCAGTCCATACCTGCCACTTTGCTATGCAGGTACTGCCAAGCAGAAAAGACCATGACTGAGCTCTTCAGATTTTATTTGAATAAAATCAGCTCATGACTTCAGGAATTGCAGACAGACAGTGTAATTACACAGGCTTTTCCTCCTTGGAAATTATAATAACAATTTGCACAGAACAATTTAACGAAACAATAATACCCTAAGATCTCAAAAAATCCTTTGGCATAATGAGCTATAAAATCCTCTGGGATAATAAAGACAGCTTGTAGAGAACTCTCAAATTGTGTGTGGATGGAAAAGATGCAAGGATCTGGCATAAAGGTGCTTGCATGCTAGATCTACAAATATTTTGTTGATTTAGAAAATTTTCTGTAAACTGTGCCTGCTGTGGGAGATTTTGGGATGTTGTACCCAAAAGGCTGCTTTATGCTTTAGCCATAGCATTAATCCTCTGTGAAGAGAGATGTGGAACCTACAGCATTCAGGTGCCTACAAGGCACTGGTTAGAGCTAGTTCTGCTTCAACACTGAACCACATGAAATAAAGAATACCCATGAAATAAATAAAAATAAGAAATAAATAAGAAAAAACTAGCAGCACCATCCTAATGGATGATACATTCATTCCACAAAACCAGATGTACTGGAAGCATCTTATGGAGTATCTCTCTCCCCATCCCTTCTACATTTACAAGTGTCCCCCTCCAGCAGGGTTTGGCACCTGAAAAAATCAAACTAATTCAAATCATCAAGCAGGGGCCAAAAGGAACAATTTTCTTCCCAATGTAGAGCTACCCATGCACCAAGCAAAGCCACCTGGCTCCATACCAGTTCATGCTCTTGGACTGGTCTCCACTCTCTTTTCCTACTCCTTTCATGTGCACACAGTAGCCAGAATTTGTCACCTTGCAGACTTGTAATAGTTACCCATTCTCACAACACCTTCCTGTGAATGTTTTTCATTTGTTCTTTTACAGTCCAATAGATCTAGAAAATATGGTCAAAACCAGGGGGTTCTTCAGAAGTTTTCTCTGAAAAAAAAAAAAAGGAAAAAAGAAAAAAAAGATGAGTTATGGTTTTTAAAATGAGATGTAGTACTGTCTTGCAGACAGCCTCTGGCTTTGTTATTTCAGGCACTCAGCCAACAGAGAGGCAAAGCAATGAGCAAATCTGCAGAGCGCAAAGTCTAATTTGAAGAATAATTATTATCATTATATTGTGAGACCATGTTCCCTCGCTGGGACCAGCATGACGAGTTTCAGCCTCCAACTAACATTTGGCAGTAGGGAAGGTAGGGACCTGCAAAGGTCTTGCAAAAGTTACCAGCTGCAACAGAGACAGAGGAGAAGGAGGGAGATGTCTGGCTTTCAAATAGTATGTGGAGGACCCTGAGGGACACCCTGTCTCCAAGGAGTGAAAAATGAGAGCTGTCACTGGAGCAGAGCAGGAGCAGAGGGTGTTTACGGAAATGATGATAGTCCATATTCCACCTCCAGGCAAGTCTGGCAAAATACTTGCTAACTTTGTAAAACTCTAGTTTCATCCTGCTAAAGCTCCTTCAGATTTTTCTGTTTGTAAAGAGGAAGGGCTTCAGATCCAGTTGAGCACCACTTCTGTAAGAGATCTGACTCCTGGCTGGGCAAGCTGTCTTGTGTCACCACCCTCCATCCTGCGCAATGCCACACTGTCAGAGGACAATCTCCAGAGAGACACCCAGAATCAGTGCTGAGCACTCAGGCAGCCCCTGTAAAGCTGCATATCTAGGTATGTCTAAAGCTGATAGGAGGCATTAAATTTAGAGCAATGTGTAAATCCCCCCTGCCCACTCCTATATGGAGCACAGGGCTTGAGTCCTTTCTAAGAACTGGAGCACCATAGATCTGGCTTCACAAGATGTGATATAAGCAGTAGGAGTCAGGATCTGGGTACATTTGGAAATCCTGACTATTTAGGCACCCAGCCTGAAGTGATGGAGACACTTAGGTGAGTCTGACACTTGCAGTCTGCAACTTTTGCAGAGTGCACTGAGCTCCTTTGTCCACATCACAGGATTCATTTAAATTGCATTTAATACCCTCAAAACAGGAATGCCAGCCCTCGTGCACAGTGGTCTCTTCTCATTTTAAGATCTGGCAAAAGTAAAAGCCAAAGAAAACAAGAGGGCAATCCCACAAAGCAATGCAGTATAAATGTACTGCAACAGCAACTCATCTGTATCAACAGCTGATAGGAAAAAAAGATAAATGTTGTCACAGACACTGGGAGTTACCAGAAACCACAAGAAAAAAAAATTAGAAAAATTAAAAAAGAATCCTAAAAAACTCCAATAACAATTAATAAACTAATAAAAAACTCCAATAACCATTTTAGCTGTATCCTTTAAAAGACAAGAGCTATAGAAGGAATGCAGTAATATTCCTCTTTAACACTGATAAGGAAAGATACAAACTGTAAATAAAATCACTTCAGGAGCCTGGTCTGAGCTGCCACACGAGCCCTGCTCAGACAGATGGAAGGGCAGTGTCTGGTAAGCGGGTCACTTCGGAAAAGCTTGAGCTTTGCAGAAGTGTCCATGAGCTTTGACATATCCTTGACACATGTCTACACATCCTCAAAGCACCTGGGCAGGGACAAACACATGGCTCTGAAATCTCCCCGTGACCTCATTATCCGAGGGTCACTGACTGGGGCAGCTCCCGTCTGCCTGGGGAGGTTTTAACCCATGACTGCTCATGTGGTCTGAAATGTTGAAGACAAAGGATTCCTCTCAGGCATTTAATTGAAAGCAGTCAAAGGCAGAAGCTTTGAGATTTTCGCTTGTTCTGAATGAAGTAGTATGAATGGGCAAAGCCAAAAAATTTGCAATATAGCTGTCCAGCCCAGACAGTGGGAGAGGAAAACTTGCCACCCCACTGCCTGGGCAGTGAGGCAGTGGGACTCCTGCATTTCACTCCTTATGGCCCTTTCATCTTTGGCCTTAAACCCTGCTAAGCCACCTGCTATCAGTGACTGAGAGGAGAGAGTAGCACGCTGATGAGAAAGCACACAGCACAGCAGCTCCTGGGAAAACAGCGTGTTCAGGGAGGGCAGCTCCCTCCCCGAGAGGCAATGGTTCATCTTGGGCAGCTGACAGCTGAAAAGCAGCAGGCAGGAGGGAGGGGAGCAACCCCCTCCCATGGCCAGCACTTCTGCTGAGAGGGGCTGGCACAACCTGTGGGGACAGGGACAGAAATAGCTGCGTCCCACTGCAGCAAAAGCCGCAGGATGCTGAGGTTTGTGTTAGCACGTCAATGCCGAGGCAGAGAGCACCACAGCAGGACAAAACACAGCCACCAAGGCAAGGTCTGGCACTCACCAGCAACCTGTTTTAGTGGAGAAACCTGTAGAAAGGCTGGGTGAAACAAAAAACAAACCAAAGCCAGGAATTGCACTAAATCACATACTCTTTTTTCCCTTGGGTGGCAAAGGTGAGTACTTGCCTACCTGTGAGCTGCAGAGAAGCCTTGTTCATTTCTCCTTCCCTATAGCAGCTATAATATTTGATTACTTACAAAAAATATATTCTTTTTGTATGAATATATAAACATCCAGAGAAAAATCACCGTAATTGTTCTCTTTATGGCCTTATCTAGCCCGTTCATTTCAGTAACTTCCCCAAAGCTGGACTTTAGAGGATAAGTCTCCATGTTTTCAGCACTTTAACATCTGATATTTGTATGATGTCTTGCAGTTTGACATTGGTTTCCCCTGAACTTGCTGTCATCTGTAAACTGAACACTGCTGGGATTTGTGGACCCAAAATGCCTGTACAACAGTAAGACTGCACCAGATCATGGAGAGGTGATCCTTGGAAGGTGGGGTAGGACAACAGCTGTCAGGAAAGGTCCTCCCCTAAAGCCTGGTTCAGCAATGGGTGACAATATTCTAGCAGTGCTGTCAGTAAAAAACAAAGGTCAAAGAAAGAAAAGTGTTCAAGTTATCAATGTACTCAACTATGTTCTGTAAAACTTTCCTCTGTGTTTCTTTAAGAAAGAATACAGTTCTGAAGGCAATGAAGAACAGCACTACCAGGACATGCTACCATATCCTGGGCTGACAGTGGCATCAGCCAAAGCAAGAGGACACAGTTATGATCTTCCAGAAAATTGCCCAAGTTACTCTATGTCTGGCCCAGCCTCCAAGTAAATTCCTCTCTAAAGTTACAAAGAGTTTTGCAATTAACCTTATCCAGGCCAAAGTTTTACCCAATATTTTGATTATGAAGTCCTCCTTTATTGCAATATTCTGAATATAATATTACTTTATCTTGGCTTCTGGGCCCCACAAAATCCCATTATAATTAATCTTACTTCTACAGTAACTCTGGCTCAAAGGATGCTGTCATAATGACCATGAATATAATTGCCTCACCATGCTGCAAGCTGTAGTAAATCATCAGCCACCATAGAGAAGATCAAAGTAGGCTAATTAAACTGTATCCTCAGCTGTCTGCTGCAGACATTTCAAACTGCTTTGGCTCCCAGCTGGAAATCAGTTCTTCACAAGAGCTAAAGCAGCTCTGAACAAAGACCAAGAAAAATATATACTTGTACTTAAACAGTTGTTTAGTCTGTCAAACTGTAATAAAATGCTGAAAATGCAACTGGTAGATAATGAATAATACAGTCAAAAGCATCTATAAAAATCATCCAACTAGTGAGAAACAGGAAAGTAGGTACATAATGTATTGAATGGTCTTGATTTCAGTCATGTAGAAACAGCACACCCTAATTTTCTTAATTAGAAAAGTATAAAACATAGTAGTTCTTGGCAAACCTCTTTGGGTTATTGACAAATATAACTAGCTTCCCAATGAAGAAATTATAGTGTTTGCTAAGGACATTTATTAATTTTAGAACAACAGGGACTGTATTAAGGAGCTGATCCTTGATCCCTCTACCTGGAGTTAGGAGTCAGACGAACTCTCTCCTAAAGACTTCCTAAAGTAACAAAAACAAGAAGCAGATAAATTCACAGTTTTAACTAATTCACAAAGAGACTTGGATTTTAAAAGTGAATCTGTTCCATGTCAATGCAAAACATCTGATGATTCTAGGGAATGAAGATCTGGCACTAAGATGCTCTTCAGGCTTTTCAGAGCTGAGGTGAATTCTGGCTGGCCGTCACAAACTGCAGTGGATTGGCCCTGGCCTGTTTCCTATGAAATATGTTTCTGAGTGATATCACTGACTGATGCAGATAAAGCTGCCTTGACTGACTCACCAGAGCTCAGTGTAAACCTCAAAAGGTCTGTGGTGTTTTAAGAACTGTTGTTATTCCATATTTCTTCACAGAAAAATTAAGGAGGTCCACCATTTCATTACTGCAAAAAGAACCATTATTGAGGTGTGACAGGAATAATCTTCTACACAGACTCCTGCTCAGCCCCAGAAAGAGCTGTGCTGCCTTCCCCTTTACTGAAAGTGTTAAAGTCCCTAATATGAATGATTATTTAAAAATGGTAGAGAAAAAAGGGAAAAATGCATACTTCTGATATAGTGATTAAAAAATTAAATACTTTGGTGAAAAATGGGTATTTATATTTACAAAAGCAATCTTGATGCAGCTTGACCCTCATCCTTTGAATTTCTTTTAATAACACATTTTTCTACATGCACAACAGCCTCCATCACCCACAGTGACCTGCTTTCTCCCCTCTCCTCTTCAGATTCAGGGAGGCAATGCCACAGACCTTGCCAGGAGTGGTGAGGAAAGAGAGAGCCCAGCAGGGGAGCTCAGCTCAGAAAGAAAGGAAAAACTATGCATTTCAGCTACAAAATCTGACAAGACAACAAAGCAGCATTCCTAAATCAATTAATTTCTGGGTTTGGAAATAACTCAAAATGTCTTTTTTTTTACCTCGGGGAAGTGGAATTTGTGAAAAAAAATGTCTTCCAGAAAACACAACCCTAAAAAACTGTACAAAAATATATTTCCCTTCAAAAGATAAACCCCATCTTTATATCAGGATTTAATTTGTTTACTCTAAAAAATCTAGATGAAGGATTTGTCTGTTTAATTTCATAAGACATCAGCAAAACAAATTTTTGGCAAATTTTGTTTTACTTGTACTACCAAAATATTGCTTTCTGTGTTGAAAGTCAGTGGGATTCAAAATACATCAAGGACACTGTTCACACAACATCTCTATTTCCATGCCATAAGCAGAACCAGAAAATCCAAGGAAAAGTTGCTGTCATCAGCTGACCTCAATTCTTAAGCATCCTTCCAGAGCTTCACCCTCTTCCCTCACTTGTGCACTTGCAGGGGCTTCATGTGACAATTAAAATATGACGTAGGGCAAAAAGGAGGCATCAAGGACATTGCATGAAGATTGGGTCCCCAGTATGGCAATTTATTTATCATGAGAAGCAAAATCAGAAAATAAGATATTACCATTGTAATAAGAGCTATTTCCCACTGATGGAGGAAAATTAATGTCTAAAAGCAAGTAAAGGTTTGGGACACTTCTTTCTATTTGGTGTGGTGATTAAGCCCAAACAATCACCTCAGTGTGGCTCAGCCTAAATACTATTTTATTATTATTAGGAGAAATGAAATTAGAAAAGAGAGCTTTGTGCCAAATGAAAATAATTGCTCAGTCTAAGTTAGAAACTTCTTTTCTTTTCAGACTATTTCAGTCCTTTTATAAATCTCTTTCCACATATATTTATTTTGAAATGGAAATACTGCCTAAAATGGCAAGCCCAAAAATTAAATTTTCGACGCATGGAAAGGAATCTTGGTGGCATTTTCCATGACTGTTTTATCTTGTCTCTCCCTACTTTTGCTATATCCAATGCACAATGTTGACTCAGTCCTCAGAGTAGGGATTTCTCTGGCCAAACCATAGGCATCCCTCAGGCAGACTTCTTCATCTCCATAAGGCTCAACCCAGCAGAAAAGTGGGAGGCACCTTGGACAAATTACTCCTCAGAAGCACCTATTTCTCCCACTGACTATAAAAGGCTTCTGAACAACTATCTCAGATGCCTCCTTCCAGCATGCCGAGGTTTCAAGGCAGGTGAGCTAAATACACCCCTGCAACCTGCCCTTACTACAGAATTTGTGTTCCTGCACCAAGAGGAGCTGCCCAGCTGCACTGCTGCACCTTTGAGCAATGGCTGAAATGTATGGCCTTTGTGGTCTGGATTATTCCAGATTTATTTCCACTCCAACTGAATAAACCTCTTTAGTTCAGCTCTAGTTATTCCACTTTTGGCCATAAAACAGGAGTGTCCCTTAAGTGGCTCTTTGTTCTTTACAAAGCATTAGTAATAAGAGCTGCGCTTATTAACTCTTTGGAAGAAAAATTCAAGGCTGAGATATTCAAGGCTGAGATATTCAAGGCTGAGTATAATATTCAAGGCTGGTAAGTAGGAAACTTCCCCAGTTATCAGTACAACAAAATATCATTCTTTTCTAACTGATTAAAACAACAACTAGATGTTTCTCCAAACAGAGTAACCTCAGAGAGTATCCTAGGAGTAAAAGACAAAAAAATACAGTGTCTATTCTTTAGTAATGTCTGTTCATCAATTCTTACCTGTCCTCATATCCCAGTTTCTATATTTCCCCTGTGACATGTACAGGATTTGGACCAGGGAGGGGGAGCAGGAGAGGGAGCAGTACCCAGAGCCAGGTGGAAATGGAGGAGTAATGCCTGGGGCCACAGGCAGTATTGGAGTACAAGAAATATCCTTTAGAGTGCAGAGCTTTGCTTGTAGCAGCAGCATTAGGGGATGTTGCTAGGAAAAGCTCTGGACATTTTCTGCAGGCCAGTGCTCTTGTACACTACCAGTGTCCAAGGTCACTGGATTAGGGACAATGGAAGACACAGCCCTGACCATTCCCTGTAACATCTGTTTTGTCCATAAATTCATCTAAGCCTCTACTCTGCTTGCAGACACTGTGTGCCCTCCAATGGCAGCATGTTCCTGAGGTTCATTGTACAACCTGGAAAATTTGCCTCACTATTTTTTTTCCAAGAGGTAGATCAGATTTATTAAATGCTGGAAGTATTCCTTTCCACTAACTTGAAAGGGCACTTACACACATCATTCACATCATTCAGATGATTAAGGAAGGTGAGTCAGTGTTCACTTCTTAAAGATATTTCTTAAGCTTGTGATTGCATCCAACAATATTTTTAATTGTTTCTCTTTAATTGCTAGTTATAACTCAAAGGCAAAAATTCCTACATATATAGGGATGTATGTATATCCCTATATAGGGAGGCATGTTTTCCTCTTTGTGTTTCCACCAGAGCTTACATGAGTCATGTCCTTCTTCCTGTATCAGGGACATTCATAAAACAAAGTGCAGCCATAAGAACCTCTGTGTCCAGAAGTTCATTTGCATGTGACAATTTAATCTAACTTCCCATCCCCCAGTTCACAAATCTGAATTAGTTTTCCAGAACTTGTTATGGAGATTGCTAGCACTAGCTTCAGGAGGTGCATGGGTGGCTGTGGTGTCAGCTACAGCTACAGATAACTTCCAGAGGCCACCCAGCCCCCAGTTCTCTCACTCCCCCTCCTCAGCAGGGCAGGGGAAGATTTAAAGGTTAAAAATCTCATGGCTTGAGATAAGGACAGTGAGATCATTTAACAATTATTGTCACATTAAAAATAAAATAAAATAAAAAATAATAAATAAATAATAATAATTTTTTTTAAAAAAGCAAACCCAAAAAAACCACCTGACTCAGTTTGGGGAAAAATCATTTGATACATTGTCAATTTAAAAATAGGGTAAAATAGTGAGAAACAAAAGCAAAACTAAAAACACCTTTCTCCTCACTCCTTCCAGCCTCAGCTTCACTCCATTCCCAGCTCTTCTGCCTCCTCCTAAAAATGGCTCTGTCAGTCTTAGAAAGCACTTGACTGCATTTTGGTTCATGGTTTTGTATTTCAAATCCATAAATCTCATGTATTCCACTTCAAGGCAGTTCTTGACATTTCAATTATGCTGAACAGTACTTTCTCTTAGCTACATTAACATGCCTGTTTGAGTAAGCTTTTTATGAGAGGTGAGAAGAGTGAGAGAAGTAACAGTAAACACTGGTTTGAACTGTCCCACTCTTCTCCCCACCTCAAATAAATACAGCAGGGGGAAAAAAAGCAGATTTCTACATTTTGAAGATGAGATTCCCTTTAGCCTCTTAATGGACTGCATCCTGAGGTCTGTCAGTAGCATCACACACACATCTCCATTATCCACCATGAAAGATGAAGCAGAGAATGGGGGAGAGAATTGATTTCCTGTCCATCGAGTGGCAGCTCCAGCACAGGTCAGTGTTATCTGGAGCACTAAAGTGGAGCAGGGCACTTTAGGATAAAGGCTTAATGCTTTATCTGCTCACATAAATACTTTCAGATAAAGGAAATTGGATTGAAATAACATTCCAACTGTGACACCAACTGACAGGAGTCAGGGAGTGCCCAAGATGAGGCCACATCCTTTACCCTCTGCAAAAAAATGGAGAGAAAAGTCCATGTGCAAGACTGATACATCAGCTTCATCTGTGAGTTATCACCTCATGAGCCTTGTGTGCAGACCCACATGGACATGTTGAGGAAGGAGTCAGATTCACTGGAAGAGACATATTTCAACACCACAGAATTTTGTTGAACACAAGCTCTTCCTTCAAAGACATCAGCATTGGTAGCAGTTCAGCAAGACACCTGAGCAGGCCCTTCAGATGCTCTGCTGCGAGCAGAGTTTGTGAAACCACACTCACCACCTCTGAGTTTTGACTAGAGGAACAGGCTCTTCTTTCAGATTTGCCCCTTCAGGTTTCCTCTCTGGAATCATGGTTCCATTTCTCCTTCCACTGCCCATTTCACTCAGACAAATGTGAGTCCAGCTCCTGCTGGCAAAATTTCCAGCTGGTTTTACTTGAGTTTTTTGACTTAAAAAGAAGGAACAGGCCCCCAGTTTTTATCCTCGCATCATCTGGAAAATGTCAAATTGTCATTTGCTGAGAATTTGCACAAGGGAAGATTTTATTAAGCTGAAATGAGAAAAAGGAAAAAACACATCCATTTGTTCCCAAAACTTACCACGGATCTTGGCTGGATGTTGTGAGATTCTGCCAGCCTTGACCTCCTAGACCAAGAAAAGAAAATTCAAAAAATGCAACAGGTAGGGTTAACTTTAAAAAGATGAGGGTACAAAGGACACTGTTTTGAACATGCTTTTATGAACAAATGCCAAGGATGCAGACAGCCAGAGGCAGGACAAATTGCCTTAGTGTAGTACATAAATACATAAGGATCTGACTTAGATACAATCATAAGTCATTTGCAGTTACTCCCAAAGGTTGTCCCTGACAGCTCTCCAAGCAAAAACTGATTTAGAAGAACATCTGAGCACATGCATAACTCCTAGCAGGTCCTGTTGAAATAAATAGCTGACTAAATAACTTTAATGAACTGGAATTCAGTAGCTGTGTGAAATAAATAGGGAATGATCATAGCCAGTAAGCACTACAACAAATAAACCCTGAAACAACCCAGACAATTTGTCTGACTTCTCCTACATTTGAAAGGTAACATTAAAGGCATAGACTTTATCACTGCCAGATAAATGCTCCATTTCTAAGACTACATCCTGACCCTGTCAAGTCAACATGAAAAATGGGTACAGACAAAAATTAAAACAGAAGGAGGGGCTTGATACAAACTGCAAGTATATAATATCTCAACTAAGTGCTTTGTGACTCAGAGTTACCACTGCTTCACAACATTAACAAAGGTTCCACTCAAATATTTTTAAACTAAAAGCATTCATGGGTTTTTTTTTCCTTTTATCAATGGGAAAAAAAATAATTCAAATCACAAAGATAACACTCCCTTTGAATGGTTTCTTTTTAAATTCTTTTCCTGGAACATGAAAAACAGCAAACCCTTGCACAACAGATAACTCATAGGCAGTCCAGCTTCTTATAGAGCCTGGCACCCTAGGTCTGTGACCATCTAGAGGTCAGAAGACACACTTGAAATAAGAATTTTAAATACTTAATACTTAAATAATACACACATGATTGTTAAGGTGTCTGCTGACTATAGTGTGTTAATGGCTTTCAGCCATTTTGGTACACAGACTGTAATATGTAAACTTCACAAAGGCAATAGACAAATTTATAGAAATCAAGTCCATAAAGTGAACCTTTATTATTAAATATTAATATAATATTAATATTTAAAGGATTAGACTTAAATAGTCTCCCAATAAATCATCTTCTTTGCCACTGCTGGAGATCAAATACTAGACTAGAGTGACCATTGGTCTAAAGCGTATGGTGTTTCTTTATGCTATGATTTATAACTATTTGTGGTTAATTAAGCCTAGCAAAACAGTTCCATGCTGCCAAAACCTGTCTTCAAAAGTTTGTCAAGGGAAAAGCTACAGCATGCACACCCACACACCCTGGTGTCTAAAATTTCTATACGAGTTTTGTAAGCACTTCAATGTGTGAAGCCCTACTGAATCTCCACTGTTGATGCAGAGAATTTTAAAATTTCCCCTACCTGCTCAGCTTTCTAGCATACATATACCTGTTTTACTAAGTCATCTTTTGCAGACCTATCAGGACCAATCTGCAGGTTAACATGTGGCTCAGATTGTAAAACAGCGTATTTTAGGAGAATGAGAATCAAAAACTGACCCTCTGGGCAATTTGCAGTTCAAGAATAAGACCCCAGATATCTGAATACAGATACCTAATTGTAAGCCAGCAATTCCATTACAGATAGAAAAAGTCATCAGTTCAGTTGCCTAAACACTGGGGGTTTCTGCCATCAAAGGCACCTATATCTGGGCCCACGTGGGCTTGGAGAGTCAACACAAAGTTTATAGGAGACCCACACTTGCTGGGAGCAACAGATAGAGCCAGAAAAATTCAGGATGCCTGAGGTCACGTTAAATGATACTGAATGCCTGAAACAACTGAGTTGGTTTAGAGAACAGCTCACCCTAGCAGTGAGAGACAGCTACTGGCTAGATAGCTGAATGGTGCCTGGAAGTTTAACAGCAGAGTTGAGTCAGTTGGGGATTCAGTTGACCAAGCAGAAGTGTCTGGTGCCACTGGAGTTGCCCAGAGTGTCTGGGACATCCACACAGGGCTGATGAACAGCTAAGTGTCTGTCCAGAGCACCAGCCATACACCAAGAGTACCCTGGACATCTCAGGTATGCTTAGAACCCTTAGAAGCAGCAACTCCTGCTTTCAGTCTCCTATAATAGTAGTAGGACACTTCATTTACAAATACACACCAAAGTCTACAGACTTTCATACTGAGAAGAAACCTGCCCACAGAATTCTCTCTGGGCGATGAATGTAAGCCCAAAGAAACAGCAACTGTGACCCACAGGCCTTGATGAGTTCACCTTTGCTGTTCCAAAATGGAATATGTGTCCTCACAATGTATTTTAAGTGTGGTGGATTACAGGCAAGAAAGCACTGCCTCCGTCTCACAAAGGCACCTTACATTGGCAGCATCAAATGATAAATAAGATGGGGCACTGGGGCTTTGGGGAGGAGATAACACCCACATGTGAGCAGATTTCCATGGATATAGAAGAATGGGTACATATTTATCAATAGAGTTTGATCAGTCTGACTGATTGCACTGAGTTAGTGTACTGCAACTTTATTTTTGACTGTGCTGATACTACTGCAGTAAGCTGTCACTGCACAGCAGTTCTGGTTTCAGGTTAAGCACAATTTAGTCACCACCAAACATTTCAATATAACTTCAGTTATCTTGATTGTGGCTTTAGTGCCACAATCTTTCATAGGAGATCAAGCTTAAATCCATAACACTTAACCCAAGGCCCAGCCATCACCATATGAAGTATTATTCAGAGTATGATCAGTTTAGCAAAGACTGTCATTCTTTGCAGCCTTGTCCTTTTCTGTTGATTGCATTGACTATGGCTGTGTGACTGAAGGCTCAACTGTCCTGATTTTCTGGGGTTTTTTTACACTTCTCTGCTTCCATTAGCTGCTTCTCCACAGAGAAACAACTTAGCCTAACACAGCACTAGCTTTTGTTTTGTATCCATTTTCCACTGTGGAAAGCAAATAAGAATTTTCTATCAAAGAGGATGAACATTGCACACTACGTTTCATCATCTTTAAAATGGGCCACAATTTCTGACTGTCTCAGTCTCTTGCATTGAATTGTTCCGTGGGAAGAGGAATAGAGGGAAGATTGACCTTGCAAGGCTCCAAATGCAAGAGTGTTTGTAGAAAAGGAGCAGTTGCTTATTATGACTTTCCTGATCTGTCAGAGAAGAGCACATGGTCAGAACAAGGGAAGTCTAGCCAGGCAATATGGAGTGAAAAAATACATTAACACACTTACCACACACAATATCACATAAATCACATGGAGTACCATTCTCTCTTGCTGAACTGTAGCCAAGTGCAGTGAGTTTAGCTTTCTAGTCCTTAACACTGTTTGCATGTCTAAGAGCCTGTTAAGAGCTGAAATGTGAGGTTGGCCTCTTTTCTATACAGATCTCTACTGAGGGCAGAAACAGCCTTTCACCCAGTGCTGGGCAGAGGGTTGCAAACAAGGCACACTTAAATGCTGAGCTCTCATTTGCACATCATGTCCTATTTTCTAGATTTGTTTCTTCCTACATGATAATTTATGTAGGTCAAAACAAATTATTTATTTTTTCTGTTTATGGAAACTCAGCACCAAGACTCTGCAAACACTGTTTCTTTCTGACCATAGAAGGAAGTAAGAGCCAGTGCAGTTAAGAAAGTAAAAAAGGTTCCTTTGCTAGTGCTTGGCAGTAAATTTGCCTTCTGATTACAGCTCCAGCCAAAATCTTTTATTCACAACTATAATAATTTTCTATTTTGGATTCTCCCTCCTTATTTTTTTTTCCCCTAAATAAGTCAGACCTCCTGTTCATTATTGCTTTGAGCAGAGAAAAGAATGGCTGAAGCTTCTTTTTCCTAACATCTCTTCTATTGCTTTATACCCTCTCTGTAAAACACCCTTGTGGTACATCAACAGACATTTCCCATCTTATGGAGGGAATTACCCTTAAAAATTAAAATCAGAAAAACTACAAGTGTCAATGAGCCATGAGATCACTCTCAAAAATGTATCAGCAATGTTCATGGATGTTACAACTGAAACACAATGCCCTAGAGTGTCTGCTTGTTCTAAGAATCTTAACCTTCCCTCTGCTGTGGTTAAAACTTATGAAGCCACCATCTGCCACATACAGTTTGTTTCTGACTTCTCTAAGTGGAAATCTGGAAAAAAATCACCTGGAATTAAGTTCTTTCTTATGTTCAGTGAAAACATAAAAGACAAAGAAAAGCAATAGAACTATGAGTAAGACAAGATTAAAATTACTTTAGTGACCTTTTTCTTGAAGGTGAAGAAGAGTTGAGCAGAAAAGAAGCTCTGGCAATTCATTTTCACATGCACCTTGCCCTTATTTATACATAACCTGAATTTCTGGGGAGCTACAGAAATGTGCTGTTAAGAACACAGAGGTAGGCTCAGAATAAAATGCATGGGGCACCACTGAGATTCGTGCAGTTTATGCTTCCTGATGTTCTGTATCTCCAACCAGCACCAGTGCAATTCCTGTTTTCATTCCCAAAGCATAATCTTACTCTTTTTACACATAAATTATGATGGGGTGAGTTATTATTACACAAATGACTGAGGTTTCCAGGAATATGTCTTAAAAAATCATAGTAACTGTATTATGGTACATGCATAATACCATGCTATTTAGTGACAGACCATAATCCTCATTCCAAAACATTATGGTCTATCATATCAATTGAGCTTTAAAGCCTTGGGAATGAAGAGACCACAGTGGTTTCCCTGGAGCCAGTCTGTAGTACTGCAAAATACAGCTGTTACATGAAGAAAACTTCAGCCCAGATATTCAGAATTGCTGAGATTGTTTTGGAAAGAAATCACCAAAAATATATAGAGTAAGCATCCTTGTGAAAGAATAATTGCAAGCTTTCATATAAACACATCAGTGCAATAGCCTACCTCATGGAATAATGGGATTCACACTCAGAAAATCCAAGGATATTTGATGCAATTTTTTTGCATAGGTATCAAAATTATACTTGAATGCAGTTTCCCTTGCAAGACAAAAATTTGGGGCCAAATTTTGATGTTTGGCAGTATTTTATGGCACAGCTTTATAAAGTGTTGTAAGTGCTCGTCTATCCTAAGGGATGACGATAGTCTTAATTTTGCAAGGCAAAACTGCCCAGCATGCAATCATTATAAAAGTGAGTTTGGCAATTATACTTTAAAAACAGAAACGTGGTGATGAAATCTGGTGATTGATCACTCTACCCAGATGTTTGGATCAGTAAAATCAAGTCCTAAAGTTCATTTATTTTTCTTATGGAACTCACAACAGCAATACTCCATTGCTACAATACAGCAAAGATTAACATACAAGTTTTTAGCTTGAGCACAGCTGAACATATATGAGTTAATATGTGCATCCTTGAAATTTAAATTTACTTTGACCATTGATCCACCAAGTGACAAAACATGCAGAATTTAAGGCTTATTTTTCTGTAGGAAAATCATAATTGTTACACTTCAGCTGCTTCTTAAGCAAATGCTACATACCACTGCATCCTAGCACTTCAAGATTCCTTCTGTTTCCTAACAAGTTGTCCATACTCCTGGTGACTACAGTTCTTGTGATTGTGCCAGGAGCATGATTTGCAGAGAGGCACCCTGGCTAGGCTTTGTTTTGCAAAGAAATTTATTTCCTCATTTTACAGCCTTATGCATCAATTTCCACTTTACAAGCAGGGTGGAGACCCCCAAGAAGATGAGATGAGCATTTCAGGAGGCTCTCCTAATGAGCAGTGTTTGCAAATAAACGAAGCACCCTGGAGCTCAGAGGTTTGCTCTGCAGACACACGAGTGCACACACGTGTGCTCACAGCTCCTCCCTCCATCTAAGGCTTTCTTTGTTCTCCATCATTTCTCAGGGAGTGCAGTATATCAGTTCCTACCCAGGCTTTCCACCCACTAAATCGTGAGAAGTTGCTTTCTCTTGACCTTCAGGAACCTCACAAACAGTGACTCCTTCCTCTCTTTTTTTATTAGGTTTAGTGGGTTTTTTACTGTTCAAAACCAAAAACAAGTAATGAGAAGGAAATCAAAGAAAGGCAACATCCACCATTGAAAAACACTTTCAGCACAGCTTTTACTGTCATTACAAACCAACACAAATCCTGTCAGTATGCTCATATTCAGTGTGTTAGTTTAGGTCTGTTTCCCTAAACTTGTCTTTTCCATAGCTATGTATTTTGCCTAGAAAAATGGCAGTAAGTTCCCAAGTTTCCCAAAGTAAATCCCCACACACAGCTGCTGGTTTCTTCCCCCAGGGGCTGTGAAACTTGGGCATCACAGGCTCATCATAGCCCCATCTCCCTGAAGATATGTGGAGCTTTTCTCTAGCCAAGCATCACAGAAATGCTGGATTCTGAGCTAATGCTTGTCTGACAGCAGACTAGACCATGAATAAGGGTCCATAATATCCAAGAGGAAGAAAATACTGCTCATTTGTCACAGTGCTATCACTTCAGGGTTCCTAAGGAAGCCAGCAAGCACCAGGCTTAAAACAAACCCAAAGAAAGCAACTTCTACCTTGAGCACAAGCACGGTGTGGGATTCCTACCAAAGAACACTGTGGAGTCTAAAAGCACTAACTGGATCCTCAAAAATAACACTTCAAACTTCCTGAATCTATCCCTGAAAAATCCACCCATTCTTGGATGGGAGAATCTCCAAACTCCTGCCCATGAGAAGTGGGGAGGATAAACTGCAGAAATAATCACATAAAAGAATAGACAAGAACTTACTTTCTCTAGCACAGCAGCTGCTTCTGTCATCAGTGGTGGTGGGAGATACATGTTCCAATTTTAATCCTTTAATTACCAGCAAAATCCCAAAACTTTAAAATCAAGTTATGGCTGGTAAGTAGAGGCACAGTTTCAGTTACGTAGCTTTTAAGTCCTTTAATAGAATGTATTCTACTTCAGTTCTCAAGTCCCTAAAAAAACCCCCACATAATAGCAATCTTCAACAGAACAATTTATCAACAACAGTTTAAGAGGTTTATTTATGTATGCATATGCTTTCTTTGCAAAGATTTTAGAAGCAAAATGTTATTTTTCTTAGTATTAGCCAATACTTTACTAAGTTTATTTCACTAATAACTTGTAGATATCTCTGATTAAAAAAACAGCATCAAACAAGAACAAAAAGTCTGTGAAAATTTTCATCACAAATCTTTTTTTTTTTCTGATTGTATTTCTTGGTCCAATAAAAGTTTTTGCACTGGCTAACTGAGCATAATTCCTGTCTTCATTTTCATACTTTGGTTTTCTACTTGTCATGTGATTCCCATTTTCTGAAATATGATTAATGAGTGAAAAGTATTGCTTTCATACTACATCATACATCATTTTAACCACAAAAATATGAAAATATCGCTGACCAAGATCTCAGACAGTCTCTACAGCTAATCAGACTCTCCCTGCCCTGGAGGTGGGCCCAAACCAAAATCTCAGCTTCAGACAATATGAGACTTTTGTAAATTTGCAATGCAGAGTTAAATACCAGCATTTAAACTCACTTCTAATTATAACAGCCTAGACTTATAATGTAAATGTACTGTATATCCTGAATCTACATTGTGTGAGTCAATGGCAAAAGTCCCACTGACTCCCACAAGATCCAACATCATCTTCAGAATTAAATCAACAAAAATAGTTACACATTTGTGCTTATTTTCATTTAAGTGAAAACCTGAAAATCCTTTCTATGTATCCTTGCAAAGTAAAAGATTTTTAATATATAATCAATCCTATAGTTCTTAATCCCAAAATAGTAGCAATGTTAAAAACCTGCAGCTTCCTTTTACAGCAATAGCATTTTCCTTCTACATTTCAATTTCTGTATGAGCCTTGTTTCACTTCTTCTGAGCTCTAGAAGATGCCTTGGCATTTGCTATCACAAACAAGTCCCATAACAAGCTGGACAGGTAGGAACATTCTTAAAGCTATGCAGTCATCCCCACTCTAATTTGGTTAGTCTGCTGTAGCTACATGTAAGGAAAGTAGAAAGTCTTCTGAGCTCAGGGAAAGCCTCAGATACACTTAGTTTTAACTCTCAGTGCCCACATTTACTTCAATCCATATCCCAATGTCTGGGCCATGAGTCCATCATACCACTGAATTCCCATTCTCTTTCCTGCCTTCTCAGTCTTTACACTATCCCCCAAAAGAAGTAGATTTCACCCATCCTTTTAAGAAGCCCACAGTGTATATGGAAAATATACATAATTTTCCAGTATTGCAATGTCTCAGCACACAAGCCAAGAAATGTACGTCTTGAAGCCTTAAAGGATTAAAACTGTTTTGACAGTTACTGTAAATACAAAGGAATTCCACAAAATTTATAACCACAGTGCAATTTAACAAGCCTTCTGTTAAGATCATGTTCCCCCCCTTTCAGCTCACACTGTGTGATCCTTTTAAGAGGGATAACTCAGTTGCAGAAATCATGTAGGGAAGTTAAGATTGTTCACAAAGCAAGTGAGAGCATGGCATTAATAACTGTCTGTAATGCATCTTCAGTGTCTCCTAAATGCAGATGTGCCTTCTCAGACTTCCAAAGGTATGGGCTTTGTAAAGTCACTAAACTGAGTGGGAAGAAGAGGTCTAGAACCATAGTACTGACTTCATAGAAGACTGCTGGAAACTGGGTTGTAGGGTTTGTAAAATATCAATGGGAATTTTTGTACTTAAGGTTTGAAAGTCTTCATGAAATTCCATTAGCTTTGCTAATAATTATCACATCCTGGATGTTGAGGTTACGGAGAATATATTTGACCTAAAATTCCTATGTGTGAATTCTGTAAGAAACTGCAAAAGAGAAAGTTGTGCCCTCAACCAGCACATGGGAACTAGGTTGAACTGAGCAGAAAATAACAATATAGTATATCAGAGCTTTACAGCCTAGAGTGGGGAAATACCCTCTTCCAACTGTAAAGGTGGAACATCTCCTGATGCCGTGGTTTAAAATTCGGCTCCTGTAAACCCACCAAGTGTCCAGTGTTACACCAATAACCATGTTGGAAGAGGTCAAAACCAAAGACACTGTGAGAGAAGAATGAGACTTAGTGTTGAAACCAAATTAGTGGCTGATTTTCCATGGGGAAAATCCATTTTGGCATGTGCTATTGTAATAGGCAGTCATGTCAACAGCAAATTTATGGCAAATTTTAAAGACATCCAACATACTTGCCAAGTATTGAAGCACAGGGGTTTGCAGCTAAACTCAAGATATAATTTTTTTGGCAAAAACAATTGGAAAAATTTCTCAGTAATTCTAACAGTTTTTTTCAGCATTTTCTGATTAGCCTTTTTTAACCCTTTACAGTTGAATATTGTTCTAATTCCAGCAATAGCCTAAATTTTTTTCACAGGTATTTGAAGAAGGGAAAAACCAGGAGGTTTTCTTACATAATCCATATTTGTCATATTCTATATATATTTTTTTTTAAAAAAAAATCTAAAAAGATATGGGCACAGTAATGAGATTAAAAAAAATTACAGTAAAGACTCAGTCATTTACACATCTCAGTTAATAGCAATATTACCACTTAGGGGCTTAGTTCATCCCAGCTCAGATGTTAATGCCTAACCAGAAGTATAGCAATGGTCCTAAATAATTTTATTTGGGATTACTCAATCTTTAGCAATTTTAGAAATTTTCTTTAAAAGACAAAATATTTAGAAAGTACAATTAAGCTTAGGAAATTTGGTTTCATTGGTACTTTTAAGCAGTGATTTTAGCAAAGGTAAAATCCATCTTAATTAATACAGGCTGGGAATATTCCACTCCTTCCAGGCATATCACAGAACAGGAAAAAAAAAACACACACACACAAACTAAAACCAGCAAAACAAGCAAACAAAAATAACCCAAAACACAACAAAACACATCAGCCACTACATCAAATTGCTGAAATTGAAAGGAAAAAAGGGAAACATTGCAGAATCAGGAAGTTGAAAGCAGAGTTTTAAATTTGCCTCCGTGTGCTACATCTAATAATATAGCTTTTCTTTTTAGATCATTCTAAAGTCAATATCAACTCAGGCAGGATAGAATTGCTTTTAAAACTTTGCATACTGTTAATTTAATTTTAAAAACACTAGGAAATAACTTATAATTCAGATTTAATGGCTAGACTAGACAACTTTCAGGGGTTTTTGTTCCAACCATGTCAATCAATAATTTTTCCAGGATGTTGTGGATTGCTCTCTTGAAATCAGCAGACGTTTTCACCATAGGCAGAGGTTCCTGTGTGGCATTTTCATGGCCTGGTTTTGTGAATGGCTCTAATACGACATTTTTGTGGGGAACACACAAGAAAATTCTTATTAGCATGTGAAAGGGACATTTCACAATTGCTTGAAGAAGTTCATTCAAGTGCTCCAAAAGACACCATTTGGCCAACCTTTGGTGTGTATTCCCACTGCAAAACTGCTGGAAAGGCACAAGCACCTCAAGGTAGAATAAGCCTTTGACAAGATCCCTGCAAGAGGATGAAATGGCATTTTATTTTCCTTGGTTGTCTTTCTAGGCACCTAAATTTGTGATGGAGAAAGAGCAATGAGTTTGAGGCATAGATATTAGCCTCTGTCTTCTTCCTCTTGGGATATCAAAGCTGCACAAATATCCCTGGGTCTAAATTCTCCTTTCAGGCAACTTTTTAAACTAGTCTAATGTACGAGTGAAAACCTGTTGTTCTGCATCATGTGGGTTATACCCATCTGGGGTAAATGGGAGGTAGTTTACCCCCCAGCCTTGCCTTCCCTCTCTTCTCTCTTTTTCCCAGGCTCTGCTCATAGCTCCCATTGAACTCCCCTGGCCCAGAGATGCCTTGTTGTTTCCATCTGTGATTTTGTGCAGCAGCTCTGGAGGCGTGGAGGTTATCCAAAGGTTGTCTGTGGGTGCAGGTTATGTGATCACTTCTTTACAATTGTAGACCCTTTAGAAGAGGGGGAATTATCTGAAAGCTGAGTCATTTGCAATGTTTGATCCACACCCTGGTGAAGTCAAGGACCTCTGGTTTCCTATCTGACAGCTGCAGCTCTCCAAAGTACTTTTATCTGCCTCTCTGTTAGTTCAGTTTACTTCATGCCAATGCTGCATCTTTGATGCATGCTAGTGACTGTCTCCAGGTCGGAAAACACGGGATTTGGGAATTAAAGCCATGACTGTACAAGGGATATGAGCATAAGAAAAAAAAAAAGTGGTCCCTACTCCACCTGCTTCCTTGGTTCTTTTTCAGAGCCAATGAAGAACTGCACTAGCCAGGGCAGCGGCAGAGCAGGAGGCAGCCCTTTGGTGCAGCCCTGCTCCCTAGGGTAAGCTGCCAGTAAAGGAGTCTCAAAACCTATACTGAGCTCTTTGACATCTGCCAAGGACTCAGCGAGCAACCAGGTCAGAATCTGAGAAGCAGAAACCTTCCTCAAGTGGCCTAGTTTAGCTTCTGGCTACTTTAAAAGTCACAGGAGGGGGAGTTTCCCTCTCAAATGGAAGCACTGCAGATATCATTACTAAACAACCTCCAAAATAATGTTGTTTCTCCTTTCTTGTGAGGGCCAGCTCGGATGCCTGGTTGAATTCTCCTCCCTTCAGCTTAGATTTCTAAAGAAAACAAGACAAGCCTCTTTGAACCAAGAAGGTAAGGATCTACGTGGCTGTCATTTAATCAGTATGACTGGAAAGAGACATTCCAGCTGTAGTTTAGATGCATAAATAAATAGAGAGAGAAAGGGAGAAAGAACAACCATGTTGGTTGTTCTGCCTGTACTTAGACTCATCCTTGACAAGTGTCTCCACCAGCCCAGGGGTGGGGGTGCTTCATGCAGGGCTGCTGTGGGATCCCACGAAGAGCTTTCTCACACAGACTTGTGTGGCACTTGTCAGCCATCTGACAATCTGTTTGGAAAGGAGAGCTCTCCCTCCCTCCTTCCATCCCTCCCTCCCTCCCTGTCTCTCTCCCTCTGCCTTCTCACCCCAAGGACCTCCTGCTGCGCTGGAGCAACCCATCACTGGTCACCTCCATGCATTGTCTGAAGGCCCCTCGCCATCTGGACCACCTAGGAGAAAATGTTTTCTTAAGGAGGGGAAGATTAAGGAACTGGGATTTACACCTCTGTCCCCAAGGTAATTACCAGATGGCAAATGGCTTGTTTTCACTTGATGAATCAGAGGGACTGAATCAGGCCTACCGAAGTGGCTTGGATTTCATTTCCAGCCAATCCTTTTGCTTTAGGCTGAAGAGGTTTTTTTCTCACCCTTTAGATAATGATTTTAAGGTAAAGCTAACATTAAAGCCAAAGCCTGCCATTAGAGGGGTAGATTTCAGTGTACTGGGACTTCAGCCATACCATTTCTCACAGCATCTTAACCCTGTGCTTGCCACTGCTGGGTCTTGCCAAGAGCTTATGGCAAGAGTTTATTCACCTGAGTAAGCAAAAGAAAATAAAGCCATGTCTCCCAGGGCTTCAGAAAGAGACTATAAACTTGAGAACTGTCAGCAGCCTTTTGCTTCAAACATTCTACTCTGGTAACAAAGATGAAATTAAAGCCATGGCCTTTTGAAGAATTAAATCTTACCTTTTATTTTTTCTTTTTCAAAAACAGCTGTAGAAATAAGCAGTATTTGAACTGAGCATTAACAATACAAAAAGTACAAACATATGCAATGGAAATTTATAGTCTGCATTTTGCTTTGTTTTGTTTCCTTCAAAAAATAGAGAGCAAGAAATTTAAACAAATTAAAATGAATGCTCTATTTAAGGTCTTCTTGTAAATATATGCTCCCACTCCTGAATTGAAGTAATATGACATTTAAATGTCATCTTCAAAACACTAAAGCCAACTAAACTACAAATATAATGTCTTACTTGGCATTCATAATGTTCCTAAATCTTCTGGTGACTTTCTATATATTAGCTGGAATAAAAAGCAGTAATTTCTTTGTTTGGATTTTTTTTATTTCTGTTCAACGTGCTTTCTGAAATTAACAATAAATGCAGGAAATCAGCAAACAGAAGGCCAAGTAGGGACCCTTTTTAGTTTCACTTTGCAGAGTTTCCTCATGAATTTGCTGTAGCAATTGTCCTAGCCATTTACTCAATTTTCCTATGGCCTTTCTTCATTCACTGTCCTGCCTCATAACTATGGAAAAATTGGATTATATTATGTGTTTTTTCCTTTACTCTGGTTTACAGTGCTCATTTTCTCTCTTTGATGGATTTTATTTCTATCAATAATTTAGATGTTTCTGTTTCAATTTCAAGATTTCAGACTGCCTTCTTCCATGTGCTGGAAGGTTCCTATTATTCTATCTTCTCTACAGAAGTTTATGAGTGGAAATACTGCCTTTTCTTTTACACCCATTTCTAAGCACAGCTCTGCCTATGGAATTACATTTTTAATCAACGGTAGTCTCTAAATCCAAAGACTAATTGAGAAAGACCATTCTAATTGAGAAAGACTTTTTTAGTACTTTTATTTTCATTGTATGGTCCAACACCCCACAGCTGTTTGTAGCAGAATAGAAGGCATGGAAAAACCTTTAACAAGAAAATGGCTTAACAGTGGTATGGGATCCAGACAGCATCCACCAATCCATTCACGTCTTTTGCTTGTAAAAGTTTAGGGTTAGGTGGACAGGCAAAAGGACCCAACCCACCTAACCCTAAACCAGGCAAGACTAGGAGGACAAAATGATTATTCCTTGTAAAGGGGGGCTCCCTGCTGGGAGAGGCAGAGGCACCCATCTATTGACTGACCAGTCCTGAAAGAAATTCCTGAGCTGTCAGAGAGTAAGACAAAGCCACGCAAGATAAGTAGAATCAAAGTTGAGAAAGAAATATCTGGGCTTGTAACAGGAAAAAAAAAGTAAAGTACTGAGAAAAGAACAAATAAATGATGAATAAATTATGCCTGGATAACAGCAACCCAAAAATCTAGTATCAGGGCTCAGCAGAGCACAATACATTTCCCCCACCTCTCTGAGAATAACATGAATCAGCCTCTAGAGATGATAACTGGACTGGAAAGTTAGACTGAGCACCTACCATTTAGGTGACCAAATGTACTTTAGATTTATCTAACCCCCTATGCAAATGCACTGGAAATTGTAGTTCTATCTTGCTTCTTTATTAAGCTGTGACTTTTTACACTTGCCAGTCAGATGCTGGATTGATGTGAATCAGGTAACTCCTATTCCTTTTACCTCCTCAGGAGACAAATGTAAAAGGGTATGACAGTGGTAGTCTGATCTTAACCATCACAAAACAAGTGGGCAGCACAATATTAATTATGCTGATCTGTTAGTAAAACACAGATTATATTCTATTATTGATAGAGTTCTGATTTAGGTACAAGTTTGATTATACCAGACTGCTCATAGCATGTGGGAATCTCCTGGCAACAGAAATTGTTCCAGGTTTGTTTAACAAAAAATGTGGTATTTGATCTAGTTTCATTTAGTACCACGTAATACTGGCTGAGGAAGTCAAAAAAGAGCCTAGCCCATGCTCCACAGATTGCAACTGTCTGCTTCTTAGGCATCAAAAGCTACATCTAGACAAATTAAAACAATGCACAAGGGCTGTTCTCTGGCATTACATGCAGTAGCATAACACAGTTTGTATCCATATGGCTACAGTGTCCCACTAACTCCCCCAAAAAAATAATAAAAAAAGGAGATTAATTAATCCAAATTTCCTATTACAAACAGTGCCTAACCTGTTCCTGAACCACATCAGGGTTCTGTCTGGGAGAATATTAGCTTGCATGGGCCAACACCATACCAACAAGCATGCCAAAAAATACACAATATAGGCTATTGAAGGACAGTCGTCGTCCTATGCCCCAGCCTTGTTTAGTTTAGTTACTAGTATAGACACAGACAAAGTAGCCAGAATATAAGGCAATTATTTTCCTTAAACTCAAAAGCTGAAAAATTCAACTCAGCCTTTGTTTGTAGGCCACGTTATTTACAGGATCTTTAACATCCCCTAGCAACAGACACTAGGAAGACTGGTTGAAACTTCGAAGTAACAGGAGCAGCATGGACTGGCAGGGGGAAAGTAGGCAATGATGGAGCATGTCTGGTCCCACCTGTCAAGAGTTGCCCAGCCCTGAAGTCAGTGCTCTTCATAGCATGAGCTCTAGGCAGGCATAGCAGACTTGTCAGCCTCTGAAAAGCAACCCTGGGGCTCCTCAGGCCCCACACAAAAGTGATTTTTCTTTTTTTTCCCACTCTATCCTTGTGAAACTAACATGTCCCCACATACACAACAATACTGTGTGGCCTCGGCTACCCAGAATGCTGCACAGCTGCATCTCATGATGTCTAACATGCCAAACTGAATGATGTTAATGGGACACTCAAAATCAAAATGTACCACTGGGACAGCACCACAGGCAGTAGAAGGCTCCTCTGTCAGGCAGAAAAGATGTGGTGAGACCAAATATTTGACAGCAGCCAGGACTAGAAAACATCATGACAGTACAGACAATGATAATGTAAAGGACATGCAAGTCCTTCCTTTGTTTCCATGATTTAGGAAGAAGGGTGGGTTGATTATGTCTAATATAGGTTTAATTGTTCCTATGCCTTTTAGGAATACCTGTTGTTATACATAAATAATTTATTGAGATATAAAAATTAACTGCCCCAAACCCACTAGACCAAGGAAGGAGACTGTGGCAGAAACTGGGGCCCTGAAGGCTGTCTATCTTCATTTGGCAAAGGAAAATAGCAATATTCATTTTGCATTTGAAGAATGACCTCTAATGAATGTTATGTTTGCTAATAGACACTTTGGAGGCCTTCAAGAGTCAGGGATTACTCTGCTATCCAAAACAAATAATCATAAACCAGATTTTTTGAAAATAATGCTGATAATAACCAGAAGGGAGTAATTTATAAAGTTCTGCATACATGGTTTCTTCCCCCAGTTCAGAGGAAAGCTGAAATTCAGAACTTGAAGTTTCCCTTCTTGTTGCACTTCTCTCTGTCTACATTTGTGTCACAGTTCTCATTGGAAATCAAACCTTCACAAATTGGCTATCAGTGCCTTGCAACATTGTTCATTGCATTTCATCTAATGTAGGCAACGGTTATTTTAGACTGATTTATAACATCTATTCTCCTTAATAACTTATGAGTCTAAAAGCCAAAGTGCACAGAAGGAAGGAAATCTCAAAACTGTTCCATTCCTTCAGTATTTGTGTGGCTATACAGGCATGGCCCCAGAGTGGTGCCACTTGACCCCTGCCACCAGATAACCACAGGGAGCAGCCTGTGCTTAATATTACTGTGTCAGGTGACATTAACAGGTGCTTGACTATGGGGTTTAGAGCAGAGGATGAGAGTTATCTTTTTTAGTCTGTTGTATAGCAGGCCATGTCCCCACCCTGTGAATTCCCTTTGACCCCCTGCAGGCTCCTTAAAAATTCCCATTGGTGTTTATTAGACCTCAGCCTTCTTCACGAGACAGGTGAGCAGCTCTGTGAAAACACAGGAGAAGTTGAAGGACATCTGCTTGGTACCCTGGCAGTCTAGAGCTGAGTTGAGATGCTTGCATGAAACTTTCACAGCTGGATTTTATTTCTTCCAAATCTCTAAGGACACAGCTGGTCTTCACTGCTTATCTCCTTCATTTTGAAAAATAGCTTGGTCAGGTTTTGTCTCCTTATAAAGCACTAAATACAATTTTAAAAAAAGGTCCAGTCATATTCTAGCCTTTCATGTCTCAAATGGCACTTCAGTATATAGGGACCTTTGGGCAAAGGTTCACCTCCATTAAATGGGAACAGGCTGCCTGGGACACTGAGGTGCTGCTGCTGCATCCTACAATCGCTGGAGCTTTTTCAGATTGTGGTTATTAGCTGCCTGAGACAGAATAAATTGCCAAACACAGTAGTGAAAATAATTATAATTCCTATTGACCTTGATGCATATTCACTGTTCATCACAAATTTAAAATAATTTTGTATTTCTGGACCAATATGTTACTCACATCCCTACCAACAGGGCTCAGTAGGAAAACAGCACTAATGAAGTCAGGAGCACAGGCCTTGTTTCAGGCAGGTAACACCACTGCCTCCAGCAATAAACACTTCATGACTGGGATGCAGAAGTCAAAGGTAAAGATGCATTTAAAGCTTTAATCCTGTAGCTATTACTTACAGAACCAGACCTGTCTGGACCAATAATATACCAAGTGTCTTTGGTAGATTTTGTCTTCTTGCTGTATTAGGAAACTTAGAATAGCTGGGGAGAAATTCACAGAGGATTCAGTCCATGAAGAATCTAACTATAATATGCTAAAAGCACTTTGTATACACAGGGAAAGCTGAATACAGCCCCAAAATACTGTTGTTTAAAATACAGTGCAGCTTATATACTAAGAAACAATTTACAGTGCAGTTACCATGATTTTAGCTTTGGATATCTGAAACACCTTTTTGCAGATGGAACTGGATCATGTTCTGTGTTGCCTGTTAATTTCTTTAAAGTATCTCAGCCTTTTTTGAAATACCTAACTGTCTGAATTCATATCAGATTCTCTTAGAGATTTGGTTAAAATTATTTGTACCACATACCAGTTACTGTCAGTGTGTATACTGAAAATGCAGAGCAAGATAATGATGATAATGAATCTCAGGCAAGTTTTGTGCTTGCTGTTCCTTCTCCCCAGCTGGTTCACCCAGCTCTAAACCTTACAAATACATAATACCATTCCTTAGAGTAAACATACTGTAACTCAATTTTCTTCCCCCAAGCAAGCAACCAGATGAATGGCCTTGGTGGATTATTCTGTAACAGAAACACTCATAAGAGGTCTGTGATAAGCAAGTGAATGGAAATGGAGAAGTGCCCTGTTTAAAATCATCTAAACATTTTCTCTTAACATGAAACATTTGAAAATGTGTAGCTCAGTGTTTGATGAAACACAGGACCCTGTTGTCTATAGCTCAGTTCTAGTCCCTTCTTTAAAAGTAATCTTTTATCCAAGTCACATGTGTTTTCAATAACTTCACATGTGGATGCAGTTACACCAGAAAACTGATTCACAAGTACTTTAGAGGCTCCTCTATCTTTCAGACCCACCTAAAGTTTCTTTCCGTTTTTTTTTAATATTTTTTTAGAAAGCATTTGAAGGGAAATAATCAGTTTTGCCTGCTTACAACACAACTGCCCTGGTCTGAATCATAAGTACAGCATTGTTCAAAGGAACAGCTGGTACCAACTCCAGAAGTTTAAGCACTCCCCTCCAAATAAAAAACTCTGTTGGGTCTGTTAGTCATCATCTCCCACAGGTATTGATTCAAGGCTACAGTTCTGCCTATTCCTGCCATGGCTAAAAAGATTTGTTACAAGGTTTTCGGAAAGGAGCATTTTCATGCACAAGCAAACATACAACTATTTCTTTCTTGTCTGCTAATCTCCATGATTATTGTACCTTCTTGAAACATTTTTAACCACATAAAGGGCAATCACACTTTAATGACAACAATAGAGAACTAAAAAGTTGTTTCTGCAGAAAAGCACATACAAAGATAGTTTTGCCCTCAGGCACTGCAACTATATAAACAGACAACTTTGCTATAAATCTGGATCAATTCTGCCAGCTTTTTCTATCAGGAAACACAATTTTAAGGATAGGATCTGTTTGAAATATATTCTCAGGAACTGAACTCCTATTGTGCCTTACTTTCAAAGGAAGCTTAATACAGGTCACCTTCTCATTTCCAGGAGCGTAGTTTTACTGCTCCTTCTAAGCTATGCCAGAGGTGGGAGCTCTAAAAAGCACTTTAACCACTTTGGGAGCTGTTTTTACATAGTGTTTTCAAGAAACTTCTGCTAATGAGCCAATGGTAAACTCTGAACTTGACAGTTTTCTAGGACATCTCCTTGCCAGTCAGTTTTCAAAGAGTTTGTGTTGTTATGGTACTTATTGCCTTCATTTATATCAGAGTCCATTTTGTCCTGGAATAGGCAGGTATTCAAAAACAGAAGTTTGCTTATAAATCCCTTCACAGCCTGTGGACTGGTGGTGTGAGCCTAGATACCAAAGTAATGTAACTCCTTCAGTTTAGGCAGGAACCTCTAACACTGTGGAGAAATCAAGCAGGACATGAGGATTTAGATGTCATGTTTACATGGCCTGGGTTTGGTGTGACCAGAGTATTTAAACTGCAACTAAGAATCAGAAGCTGTAATGGATGGGGAGCTTTAGGAAAAGATTTTGAGTTCCAGCCACCTTACTACAATCAGGGGTATTTCCTAGAGAAAGTGGAAGGAGTTATTGTTGGTAGGTACAGGAAAGTTGAGGTTGCCCAATTTTTTGCTTTATTTTCAGATTATGTCTGGACTTGAAAAAAAGATATTCTTAGATCTTTGCCTGGCCTTTCTACTATAAAATAACTGGCAAATATACACCAAGATGTTTCAAATATGTGTTTATCGCATGTCAGTCTCAGGATCATCCAGACCTTTTCACCTCAGTAAGAACACTCCTTCATTCCCACAAGATCCAATGCTGAGTGAAGGGCTGTCTCTCACACTGTGGCTTGAGATTTACTGCCTGGCTGTGCCTCTGGGCAGCTCTAGGAATGGCAGCAGGACACCACATCATTCCACACAACGCCAGGGCACAGATGGGTGAATTTCAGCCCTGACCACTGCATTTTTCTGACTCTTCTGTAGCCTGTGTAAAGCCCAAGTGTGGTCTCAAAAATGATCAGTGTGGTACAGAGGGGTGAAGTGTGTCTGTCCTTTCAGGGGACTAAGTTTCCAAAGTCCACATCATCCTCTCTGATCTCTCCTGAGTGACTCATGCCAGAAGCTGAGGTTCATCACAGCTAAAGTTGTATCAATAATATGCATGGTGACTCATTAAAGATAGAATATGGGTTCAGAATTTCAAAGTCTGAGCATTGTGGGCAGGATCCAGGAAAATGCCTACATGCATGTATACATTTTATTCATGTAGAATCCGTGGGACAAAAATGTTGTGCAAGTTAAATGTTGTGCATGTATTGCATCAAGGGCAGGGTGTTTGTGTTTTGGGGGATCAGGCTTTACACAGCACAGCCTTGTTCCCAAAGCTACAGACATACCATACAGTAAAAAACAAAGCACAGCATGATGGCAGGGTCAGGTCAAAACCTCTGTCTGGGGACAAAGTCTCCAGAATAAAACCAAGAGACACAGAAATCATGCTCCTCACAGAGGGCTGACATCAAAGAGGGCTGTCAGCCCAAAATCTTTATCGGAAATAATCTTTGGTGTGTTAGATTGTTAATGAGACTTAGAGTGTTTATTCTGTTGTCCAAGGCTTTTTTCACATTGTTGAAAAATAATAAACCTTTACTATATAGATGTTACCTTAAAATATGCCTGCCTGACTTAGTCTAATGTAGCCTTTTGCTAAATGCATTTATATGAAGAATTAATGGGGGAAATTTTTATAAAACTACAAAGTTAGCCAGAAGTCAACTGCAGTTTTCTCTCATACAGCTTTGTTGGACATTTCAGGCAGGTTTAAATATTTGATCAGATAATTTTATCTTTTGAGGAGTAACAGTTGCAGAAACTATCTGAATGTTCTTGTCTTTCATTGCATGTAACCTATCTTCCTGTTAGTCAAAGGCCCCACTCTGTTCAAATGTTAAGTTTCTACACGATTCCATTTATGACATAAAATTCAGAAGACATGAATTAAGTCTGCCTATTACAGTCAAGGAAAAATGAGCAAAATCTACATAACAGTAACCCTGAAATCTATTAGAAAACAGCTTCTAGAACTTGTGCCTTAAAAATATCAGCATCAGACTATAAATTCATTTACCCTGAGTTTTAAAAGATTTATAAGCACTGTGGTTATTTGGTGGAGTAAATCTACACAATAAATTTCTTTACAGTCATATTCAACTTATCCAGTGCAAATCCAAAATACTTCAAGTGAATCACAAATTTCATAGATGTGGATGGAGATATAAAATGTTAGGGTTTCCGTGCAAGTGCTGTGGTTTAAACTGAAATAACAAAACAAGATCTGGTCTGGAGAACACAAGTCCCATGGAAATCTTTATGACAAATTCAAAAGGAGTGAGTATAGGTTACATGTCAAGTATAGGTTGATCAGAAATTGTATAAATGCTGAAGCAGTAGTAGTAAGCAGGATCTTGAGCTAATTTATCCCCCAGTGACTGCAAAAAAAGAAGGTACTGTACATGTTGAGGAACACAAAGTAGAAACTAAAATGAGAAATTTAGATAAAGCCAGTCTGCTCTCTTGGTTGAAATGCCTGTCATTCTTCAGAGATGGGGAGATATTGACTTCATTACAGAGACTGAGCCTTTTCTCATTCCATGTTATTCAGCAGCCATGGTGGTATGAAAAGGGAAACTGCTGCCTTACACAGTAAAAACAGCTTCACTGTCTCAGTGTTCTCTTGCTCTTCACACACTAGAAGCAATCAGTTGGTAGAACTTTCTGGCAAGGGACATCAGCTGCAAGAACAACTCATCCTCTGGGGAGAAAAATAAATAAATCTTATGTAAACCTTTATCAAGGGAAATACTTCCAAAAATAGGGGGACTGTCAAAATGTGAGCATGTCTATTTGTAAAGGGAGGTCAGAAGTACAGAAAACTAGAAAAATATCGTGTGGTCTCACCAGTAATTTAGTTCTTATGGGGAAAGTTAGCTGAACTCTTCCTCTTCCCTTTGCAGCCTCAACCATGTCTGGTTCTCTGGTTTAAAATTCAGTTCAGTACCTCCCAGACAGGGAATATAATTTCCTCCCTTCTTTATAGATTTCTCTGGTTTACATTACCATTCAATAAATATATTACAAAATGTTATTTGCCTCTGTCCACAGCTTTTGAGTAGTTGCAGTGATCTAAAAGATATCACAAATTAAATTGCTGGATCTCACTCCAAACTCATCAGGGCACATTGGGGAAGAGAAAAATCAAGCAACTTCATTGCATCTGGAGCTCAGTTTTGTACATTTCAGCAACACATATTCCATTGTGTTAATACCCTTCTTGAAAAGAATCAGTGGGAAAGAAACTGTCCAGTTAACTGCATGGACCAGTGCTGTTCTCCCAGCCAGCCTGGCAGTCAACACTGTGCTTGAGGGCTTTTAATGTATACAGATGTGGTTTTGATTTGGTGACCTTCATTTTTAGCAGGAACTTTTTCTGAAGTTGGTCCATGTAAATGACCTCAGTCTGAGATGAAATCTAAGAACTGCATGCATTACTTGTGTCCAAGATCAGTAGTGAAATCAAGCAAGGGTAGCTGGAGAAAAGGGATAGTCTCATATAGGAATGTATTTTGAAAGTTAAACATATTCTGCAGAAGCAAATAAAGAAAATCAATTTAGTATTTATTGTCAGCAGGTACTTAAGAGCAGCATTAACTGCACAAATACTCTGGAAGAAGCCCAGTCCTCTGACAGGCCTCCTCCCTGGAGATCTGCCCCCTAAGATAAGACAAAACCACTTAGTCATGACAACTAAGGTGTGGACCCCTTCCTGCTTCAGGATCCCATGTTATCTCCCTGTTAACTATTGGTCATCTTATCCCAGCCTCAGACCACTGGCCCCTTTTCCAATTCTCCCCTTCCCTACAGAAAACCCAGCTTTTGCCCATTTCAGGAGTAGAACATCACTGCTCCCCTCTGCTGAAGCCTGCATTAAAGAACTCCTGCAGAACACCACATGGGCTCCCATCTCTTGTCTCCACGTGGCTGGGGTAACCCCTGAACGGAGCTGGCTGGGCAGATCTGAGCTGATCACACAGCAGAAATCACTTCCAAAAGAGCTGATCACCTGAAGCCTCAGGCCACACTCCTAAGGGTTACCCCTGCCTGGACACTGCCTGGATGGCTGCTCCTTCTTGAGATGTCTATCTGGGATTGTTGCTGGCAGAGCTGGGGGTTGGACAGACCCCCAGACCCAGCCACAGCAAAGGACTGTGCAACTGCTGAGCCAATTCTGAGATACTTCAGGCATCAAATCACCCCCTAAATTACATCATAAAAAAACAAAAAAAAAAGGTGTCCACTGTAGCAACATTCCTTTGCTGCATTTGTGTTTCTATCACAGGGCAGATACTCTGGGCCAGGACCATGTGAGGCGTTCCTGGAATGCTCCTGATTGGGATGATGGTGGGTCTGAAAGCAGCACAAGCATTTCAGAGGGGAAACTTCCCAAGCAAGTGGTCAAAACTGCTGAAAATAAACAGATATTGAAGTAGGGTCAGAAGCAAATCCACTGTTACAACCATCTGGGTCTCTTCAGGGGAGCTTAGGCATCCATTTGGACTCAGTCATTTCACCCAGCTTTCCCATGATCTATCCCAAAGCTGGGATGAGAACATGATATATGAAAATTGTTATTGGAGAGTGGCCTGAAATATTTCAAAACTAAGATTTTTTTTATTTGAATGGGATTTCTTGTGAGATCAATGCTGGTACACTCACTGACTTTATGAAAGAGTTGCCCAGTATTGTCAGTAAAAATACAAGCTGCATAAGTTAAAAGGAGGCCAGTAGTATTCTCTTATATTTGTTTATTCATAACAAATAAATGTGTGAGTCCTTTTAAAACAATAGGCATTTCTCTTGTTCATCCTATTGTTCTAGTACAAATCTCCATCTGTATTCCTTGTTTCCTCATCAAGCACAAGCTTTGTCTCCTTGCTTTGAAAGTCCTCCAAAGCACTGTCTGTCCTGGCAGGAGTCATGAGTAATCCAAATCCATTACTGCAAGATCAACTAAAATCCAGGCTTTGCCCATTGCAACAGCCCCATCCCATTTTCCCCAGGAAGCCCTTTAGTGCACCAGTACATTGAGATATTCAGAACCACTACCCCAGTGGTGCTATTTCTGTGCAGGACATTGAAATAGCTCTGTGGCCACTTGGGCCATAAACTCCCTGTCTTGTATACTCTCACCCTGCCATTAACAAGCAGGGAAATTGTGTAATAAATATGTGCAGTGTAACCCCCAACCATCCCTCCAACACGCCCCAGCAGCCTTTAAACAGGTAAGCAGGTGTGCAGAGCTGTGGAACAGAGCTGCTATTAAAGCAGTGAGAGTTCTGTGCATCCTCTTAGACTTACCTAATGATTGGTGTCCCAAACCCCAGGCCAGGTAATCTGCTTGATCCACCTGTTGCAACTAATTTTTATCTGGAAAACCTCTGTGGAGGGCTTTTGACAACCCAGCACAAATAAACTTGTCTAACAGAAATCTTAATGCACCATCAAAGTACATAGGATCTTAGACTTCTAGAACAATTCATGTTGGAAGGCACTTCAGCAGGTTTCTAGCCCAAATTCCTGCTCAAAGCAGGGACACTCATAAGACCAGACCAGGCTGCTCAGTGTTTTATCCAGTTTGGAGATGGCACAGCCTCTCTGGGAAACCTCCTCTCATTGTCTCTGACTGTCTTTATGCTGAAAGTATTTTTGTCCTATTCAAGTCAGAACCTCAGCAATTGAACTTCAGAGTCTGTTTAATCAAAATATTTATAATTTGATAAATTTATGTAAATTATTGATATAATTTTACTATTTTTAAGTATTAATATTACATAATGATGCAGGGCTTTTCACTCAGCTTTGCCCTTAAAACTTAAGGGGTAGATAAATCTGTCAGCCCATCCTGAAAGTCCACCAGCTGCTGCTTGTTTAATGTCTCGGGGAAAAACTAATGGACATTCAGAGCTATTCTATAACCAGATATGATATTGTGCATTTAATTGTTCCTTACAGCAGAATAGATCCCCCACACACTTAAACATATATCAAATAACCCTGCATTAACCAGTGGTTATTTGTTTGGTTTTTTTGTTTCTTTGGTAAAGCCTGGCAGCTGCTTAAGCAGAAGCAGAAAATAAGGAAGACATAGTTCAGGATAAGACAGGGGAAGTGCTGCAGGAATGTGGCTTGTCCTTATGTGTTGGTATTTCACTAGGAAGAGTCGTCGTCAGCGTTTCTGTCAGAAAAGGTTGCCTGGAATGAAACTCCTAATTCATTCCAGTACACCTAAATAGCACAGCTCAGCAACTTCAAGTGATGTTACTAGAGACTCTTGGTTTCTCAGTGTGATTGGGAAGCAAAAAAATTGCTTTTAGTTAATGAAATCTGTATATAGAGACCTCATAGAAAGTTCCTGTAATTCAAAAATCTCTTTATTCTATTTAAAGTTCTGTTCTATGACACATCACTAAACTAAATGACAAATCAAAATATAGTGAAGCACAGTCTACTTCTTGAATTGAGGTCTGACATGATGTCCTTTGCAATATGCCTCAGGACATCTTCATTGGCCAGGAGTGATGAAGAACTGCCCTGCATCATTTCAAAAGCAGTCACACTCCCTGGACAAGGTCAGAGCTAAAATGTTCTAACCTGCTAATGACCCATCAGCAGTGAGGGTTGTTCTTTGCTCCAGAGGGTGTTCAAATTCTTGTCTTGCAAACAACTTTCCAGTGCTTGCTGAGTCACCTCAGCCTCTGCTAAAGGGAAAGAATAGGTACAGCAAATGGTAAACAAGCCTCAAGCTCTGTTTCACCTTCACATTATCTGGATGAGTTACAACAACAAAGATTTGTTTTCCCCCCCAGGATTGTTTAATTCCACAGATTTTAGCTCATATTTTTTGGCAAGGTATTAAGCACTTTGACAAGAAACAACGTTCTACAACTCATCAGTACCTTTCTCTACCATCCCTAGACAGTGTGCTGGAAAGGGAAATCAGTGTAACAGATTTGGATGCGTTTCTTAGCTTTTATGGACAATTTATCACAATGGGGTAGAACAAGAAAAAGAAACAATGAACATCAACTTACATAAATAGCACATAGAATCAGACTGGTGACAGGATGAGCAGAGAGGCTTCAATGATTGTGCTTTGACATTTCAGGTTAATTTCTCTCCAAGGGAGGAAAAGATAATTTTGTCTTCGGAGCAATTTGCAGCACTGACTAAATAATACAATAATGCCAGCACATTGCCAATGTCTTTCAGGAGTGAACCCATTTTCCCCACCAAACTCACACCACACTGACTGTGAGAGAATCTCCATAGTCCATGGCCAAAGGAATTTCTGGCCAACCTCCAGAAGTCTGGGCCATTGATTAAAGCAACAGAGTGGTGCAAAGGTCAGGTCCCCCCAAAACTCTTTTGCGTGGGAGACCTATCCATGCTTATTCAAGACACTTTGACTCTCCTGCCACAACTGAAGTGGTATGAAATGTTCACAAAAATCTTTACAAAAATTATCTACATTCCCAAAGAACAAAGATCTAAGTGGTATCTGCCAGAAACTCCACCTTACTCTCATAATTAGCAGCCATTTGTCTTTTTTCCCCCTCCTTGAACAAAGCACAACTGCAAACATAGACTTTTGTGCCCAGATGAAAAGTGTAATTATAATAATAATAGTAAATGGATACACTATACTGAGCACAGAAAGAAAAGTGTTTCTTGCTGATAAGACTAGTGCACAATCCAGCAGTGACCTCCAGGCAGTGATTTCAGGGAAGCTCCCTGCCGCACAGCACCCCAGACTTGTGATCCAGAAAAAAACCTGCAAAGAGCTGAACCCATTGGCAAGGAGACCATAAAATGCCAGTCACCTCTACAGGGACCTTTAGGGGTGATTCCAAATATTCGTCACAGAGCATTTAAATAGCAGATTTTAATTTTTATTTCAAAATTTGGCAGTTCTTCCCTGTCTCCTATAAGTGATTTTTTTCTTCTTCTCTGCTTGATACAGTTTAGTGTTTCACAAATAAAAGAGTTCCTTATTACCAAAGTTAAGTCATATATAATCAGGATCACAGAAAATATTTCAGTAGGCAAAAAGCTAATTCTGCTAATGTCCCATGAATGAAATGTTATCTGTCAATTAAAGAAGAAATAATTCCTCTTCTTTTTAGTGCCAGAGAGCAGAATTAATGCCACAGCCCAATTTCTATCATACAATGTAATAACACAATTATGAAGCTGAGAAAATCCTAAAACTTATTTTGCTTGGCTTCCAGCCTGACAATTTTCAGAACTGTGTGCAATGCATGGATTTGTTTCCCATTAAAAAATTATTTGTTAAGCTCCATTCATTCAAGATGCAGGAAGATGATAATGATAGTAATGATAATGGCTTATCAATTTAATCTGAATATCAGTTGACCTTTCTGCTTGGCCTGCACTCACATTACAGTTTCCCTGAGTAGTTTCAACAGCCCATATTGAAACAAGAGTTTTGCACCAGACAACAATAAATTACAGGCCTGCCAAGTCTCTCGTGCCAAGCACGGCACTCCCACACCCCCTCCTCCACAGCTGGGCTGCTCCCTTGGACATTTTCTGTGCAGCATCATACCAAGGTGCTCCAGTCTGTGCCCTGCAAATCCATTTCATCTAGCACAAAGGAGATTCAGCTCCAAACTGGAACACCTGAAGATAAATGTCCCCATGTGGCTACACATACCCTAGGCATCTTTGGTCAGGAACGATCTAGGGCTGACTGGTGCCATCAGAAATGCCCTAGGAGATCCCACATGACCTTCAGGCACCACTGCAGAACAGCCTGAGACTTTCCTATTTTGTAGATCCATCCAAACACCTTGAGTATTTGAAAGTATCTCACATGCTATGAAACCAAGTCTTGCCCTTCGCCTTGACTTAATCCCATGCAGAAACACGGAGGATCAGAGCTTTTCAGCTAGAGAAGGAATCCAAACTGCACCTGGAAATGCCCATTTTCCATGCAGCAAACTGTAAGATTCATTACACCTCACAGGACCATGTTCATATACATACACACACATCAGAGAGAGAGAGAGAGAGAGAGAGAAGGGGACAGAGGAGAGAAAAGGAAGGGACTTATGCTGTAAGCTAGTCACATGCAGAGCTGGCTCAACATTTGGAACTCTTCAAGTCTGAAGTCTGTATGGCTCTGGAATGCTGCCTCACTCCCATGGAAAGATGGGGTCTTTTGGAAAACCAGAAATTAGACATAGATTCATCATATTGCTAAAATTGTGGGAATGTTGGAATATAAGGATTAGGACAGGCCTGTTTCCCAGTATTATAAAAATATTAAAGACAGAATACATAAACAGAAAAATCTGTTCAATGAAGTGCATAGAAAATGAGTAATAATAAATCAGCTTCTGTATTCGAGACAGCTCAAATATTTTTTCCAAAGTTTCTCAGTTTGTCTCCATTTTGGCTGCTGTGCTGCCCCATTGAGTGTGATTTGTGATTAAAGCTGCTTGTGGTACTTGTCTCCAGGCCAACTCTTCTGGTGTGGCCATTTGTAGTACAGCTTATTTTCATTGACACATGGACCCCAACACTGGCCTAAACCAAACAGCAAAGACTTTAACTGGGGGAGCAGGGTGGGTCTAGGCCTTGTTGGGATTTCAGGGCATGTTGGGATGAGGACAGAAGCAGGACCTGTGAGGCAAACCAGGGCTGGCACAGCTCTGAAATGGCTGGACAGGGCCATAGGTATGGGAATGGGGTCCATGGCTGGGCAGGGAAGGCAGGGCTGTTGCAGAGGTGGAGACCAGCACCCTCCAGCATTGATGTAGGATCAATCCCTACCTGGACTCAGTTCAACTGCCTACACACAGGAATCTCACTGGCAGTTCTTTTTTTTTGTTTCTCTTCTGCTTTGCATTTATTTGGCCTAATTAATATTCAATCTGAGGAGTTCTCTTTTCACTTACTCAGAAAAAATGAAGCAGAAATCAGAGAACAGAGGGCTTTTCTTATGTATTCAATGATGAATCTTCTAATGTGCAAGTCCTGGTATCTCAGGTGAGAGATGGCTCATCTATCAGCAGTTAATAGACGGGTAAAGTACCAGCACTTCTGGGTCTATTGCTAGATGCTGCACAAATACAGACCACAAACCATTTTTTTTAAATTAAGAATTCACTGTCCAAGCATAGGCATAGGAGAATCTGGGAATCTGTCTTCTATTCCCAGCTCTGATGCACCATGGTAGGATTGAGCTGCTGTTCCTAAGTTTTCCAGGAAATCAACTCACCTCATCTTCACCTCCACATGTTCAAAGGCTAAGGACAAGCAAAACTTTGGTCAGATTTGGGCATCAGGTAACATTAGCCCTATCTAAACACTAGTCTGGATGTTTTAGTCCTTGTCTGATGCTGGGCCAGCAGCATGGCTGCTCTCTGGATCCATGGCACTGACCCAAGGAGGCTTGCTGTCCTGACACTTTAGATAACACAAGAAAGTGGTCCCAGTGCTCCCTTCTCCCTCCTGCATCCCACCATCCTGGATCAGGAAAGCAGAGTAAGCTTAAGTAAGCAGTAGGAAGACCTGATCCCCAGAACCCCAGCTCCTGGCAGACCATCAGCCATCTCTGGCGCCAGCAGCAGAGCCACCTCCCTCCACTGCAGAAAGATCTGCTCAGTGCTATGTATGGCTGGATGCTGGGAAAGGGTCCAAACCTTCAGGGTGGTATTTGAGCACATTGAACCCTTTCTGCCTCTGAAATCCCTTCATTTTCTCCCTCCACACCTTCCAAATTTTGCAGCTAATGAGGCTGGGACTCTACACACAATAGCCTTAGTCCCACACTCTCTCAATTATTATTTTTCAACCTACACATTGCATAGGACTCTGTGAAAGAAATAATATACAACTGGGTATAATCTTTTTCTGCTAACTATCCCTATCCCAAGATGGATTAGCTCTCCTTTATTATTGGTCCTTTGTCAGCCAGCCCAGCGAATGATGGCTGTATTACTGAGTTAAAATAATTATGTATGTCTATCCTAATAAGAGAAAACATGATTTGTATTTTGTAACAGATGATCTTGTGGACTCCAAGCCTTCTATGTCATTGCAGTTGACCATAATTCTCAAACTGACTACTTTTATTATAAATTTAAATTAATAAAATCTCATAAAGTTCTGAGCTTTTACTCTGCCTCTTGCATTTTACAGCTCTTGTTTACCTGTAAGTCACATTTCCATGGGCTAATCATGAGAATATCCTCCTAATCAAAGTACATGCTGTTTTTCCAGGTAACAAAGCATTGCAATGTCAAACAAAACTTTGTCAGTGCAAACATACTTTCTAGGAGAATTCCTCCTGCATCATCCAAAGACTGGCAATATTAGCTCTGGTACTTCCTACACATTTAAGAGGTTGGCTCTCTCAAAGAGGAGATTAGACTGTCCTTACTCTGCTAAAATATGGAAAATGCCTCTGGCAATGTCTGAGTTGGAAGATTAGTGCTTTTAAAATTCTTTAACGACTATGGTTTAATGCATGGAAATTTCTGGACAAATAGGCAGTGCATGTATAATGCTTAACTGATTTAAGGACACAGACTTAAACATTTAGGTTGAGCCAACTGCTTTTAGCCTCACCATTTTCAGGGGAAAAGTAGTAGATGTGTGGATGTGAAAACGGGGATACTTTCAGAACTTTGGAGTTCTGAGTAAAGTCCTGAACTATTGTTGTTAAATTTCATTTCTCTTTGGTACCTTGTAATTGAGTGATTGCAAAGGTTTACAGTAACCAACATATTCTAGAATAATACAGGACTATAAAACTGCTTTATTTTCCTGCCAATTATGTGGTGAGAAATATATGGCTGACATGTCTTGCCACATAGGGGGAAAAAATCATTTCCCAATTATCTTTGTGTATTTTTGGCTAAGAAGTTTTCTCATGAGTCACAAATCATTTTCTCATGGCACCAGTAGCCTTATTACATATGCAACTAATTTCATTCTGTAATCTAAAGCAGCAACAAAATGAAAATTTCTGATATCTCTCCTGGCATTCAATTATGAGAAGCTGCAAGGAGTTTTCTTTGTCTGTGAATAGCAGTAGGTAAAAGGATCTCAAAACCAGGAATACCATTATGCTTTTGGTTGGCAATAAGGGATGTAATGAACAGCATATACAATGGTCCTGGCCTCAGCACATCAGTCACCATTGACTATTTTCTGTCAGAGCTTCAAAACAATGCCAGCTCAAAAACTATTTTCAAAGAACTCTTTTTTTACTTATTTATCACATGGAATTAATATTGGCCTCACCCTGTTCTCAGTAAGATCAAGAGAAAGTTCTAAATTGATTTCAGCAAAGGAGAAATTAAAGATTTCTTTTTCATTTGATGACCCTTGAAAAAGAGACAATCCTAGTAACCACATTAAATAAAAGCCAACATAACTACTTGGTAATCAACAACATGATAAATATATTTCATTTTGATGAGCATTAGAAAATCTAAACAGAATGATTCTTGCTTGCTTGCTTCCTTCCTTTGAGTTTGTCTATCTCCCCCAAGAAGCGATCTTGATGTTCTCTGTGAGATATCATCCACTGAGAAAAGAGTGACTTTCATCAGTGGATATACAGTTTTAGAAATAAAACCACTTGACAATGGAGCTTGTGTTGCTAACTGGCTATTTTAATGTTGAAGTCTTTGTCATGAGAGTGTCTTGATTTACTGCTCTTTCTGATTGTTCTAAATCTTTCCTGCCATAAGGAGATGTCTGATGCAGGCTAGATTATTTTTCAAAAAACAGCCAAACCCCCAGCCATGACAAAAACAATTCACAGTGACAAACTAGTCACAAGTATGTTGAAGTTACTATACTAAACCTTCAAAGATCTGGAGTTTAGAGACAAAGGCAAATTACCCTAGAATCTTGGAAAACCTCTCACTGGAGTCTGCAAATGAAAAAGCAGCATGACTTTTTCACCATGCAACTTGCTCCAAAGACCTAATTCATGACATGAACCTAAGTAGGAATAACTCATCTCAAGCCTTCCAAGTCTTTAAACATCTCAATACACTCTTCTTTCAGCAGAATCCTTTGAACGGATCAGTGATAAATATTTTCAGCTCTACTTCTGAGATGCCACAGAAGGCTAGAAATTTAGTACCTCAAATATTATGTCCAAGGTGGAGGGTAGGCCCCAGGAAAGTGAGAGAGAGCCCTGCCTTGTCAAATTACACTACATTGCACAGAAGGCCACAACCTCAGCTTTCACCCCAAACACCCAGTGCCTCTGTCAGCCTCCAACTACACTTTCATGTATAAGAACTGACCCACAGGACACACTGAGTCCTTTATATTGTCTTTCTTGCATATCTGTCAGCTGTTTCAGCAAGGATTTGTGGTGGCTGATCAATTAATTAGGTGCAGACTCTTTCCACAATCCCCTTTGAGTTTCTGCTGACTCAGCAAGGGCACAGAGATGTACATGGATACACATTGATCTATCTGAAACCAAGGCTTCAGCATGCCCATGGCTCATGAGAAGACCTTGATTTTTCCTGTTTTAAAATGGATGTTTTTTAACCCTTCCATTTTGGAAACTGGAGGTCACAGCATTTAAAAAGACTCCACAGACAGAGACAGCCACCAGGGCCATCAGCTCTTTCACTCTCTCCTGCCCAGGTCTGCAAAGCCAGTAGCAGGGACCAGTGAGCATGGAACTGAGGCAGTCCAACTGCAAGGGAAGTGTTTTGCTATAAAATCAGGCAAGACCAGTCCTAACACACTAAGTAGGACTGTGCCAGTACCAACCTGCACCAATGCCAAGAGGCTCTGCAGATCTGGGGGGCTGTTAGGATTATGAGCCCCATCCCAAAACCACTAATGACTTGCTTGCTTTTACTGGTGAAGAATCAGTCCATTTGTACATCTGTGACTGCTAAGTCAAAATTCTTCTGCAAACCAGCACACTTCCAAAGAAAAAAATAAAAAATAAAAAATAAAAAATAAAAAATAAAAAATAAAAAATAAAAAATAAAAAATAAAAAAATAAAAAATAAAAAATAAAAAATAAAAAATAAAAAATAAAAAATAAAAAATAAAAAATAAAAAATAAAAGAGAACAGAGGCAGGAAGCAGTTTTAAGGCAGGCATGCCTCAATAGCAGAGCTCACCCTTGCTGCTTGAAAGTATTTTAACTCTGCCAGCTTTTGCAAATCCTGGCTGCTAAAGGTTCTCCAAGTTCACCTGGCTTCCAGACACTGATGAATTTCAAGCAGAAATATGCTGCAAATCAGGGGGCTGTCTTATTGAGCATCCACCCAAATCCACATCATAGCACTTACAGTCACTAATGGCTCAGTCCCAAGCAGTGACAGAGCTGAGGGCCTGTTTCATCTTAACCAACTCACACTGACTGGCTTTAACTACCTCTTATGGATTGACCTCACAGCTCTCCAACTGCACTTCTTCTGCCAAGTTTGTTCGCTTCAGTGTTTTTCTTTCAAGTGTCTCAAGAGCACAGTACATACAGCTCCATATAAATCTCAAAATTTACAGCATGTCTAAGTTATACACAAGATGGTCAGGAAATTATGTCTAATAGAAAACTGTCAGCAGCAGATTATGAGAGAAGTGTGTGGGACAGGTAATGATAAGGCAGAAGGGAAATACAAAGACCTGCAGACAAACAAAAGAAGAAGCAGTGAATCTGGGTACTGAGGCCTGGCATTTTTGCCAGTTTAATCACATCACTGGATATCACACTTTTACAGCACTTTTCTTTTGGCTAAAGCAATCTTACTGGCACCAAGATACAAATTTCTTTGCTCCAGAAACTTAGAAAAACTCCACAAACCCTAGATGCCTGTTTTGTTGATTGAATCTGCCTCTAAATCCAGCCACCCCACCAGTCCTTCCCTGATGCAGTGATGGGATCTGAATGTAAGCAGGGAGAAGAGCAGGAGCTGTGTGAAGGCACTGCCCAACCTCCTTCCCTCAGAATGCTCCAGCATTTTCAGTCTGGGTTTGTCTGTGTGTGAGGACATGGCAGGTGAAAATGGGTGGGGTGGGTCTGTGCCTGAACATAAGGCGGCTGTGCTTGAGCCTTCCTCCCTCGCTCAATTTCAGCCTCTGTGCCACTGACCAGAGCACCCTCCTCTTCTTCAGTTGTAGCTCCCAGCTGAGATAATTTCTCTGACGTGCCCAGATGGACAGAAAGGAGGTTTGGTTTCAATAACATGGCAGACAGGAAGGACATTGCCCAGAGGATGTATTTCCAGCAACCTTTGACACCTTCCCCTTTTAACCTGGATAAGAGGGAGGAGTAAGGGTCTGCGCAGGAAAGCCTTTCATGGAGGAGTGCAGGAGGAAACCTGCCAGTGACAGAAGAGTGAGAAAGGGACAGATATGAGCCTGGCAGTTTGGAAAAGCACATCAAGAGGGACACAACAAAACACCAGCACAAACAGCTGCTGCTTTAAAGTCCAGCTGCCTGCTCCCCTCCCATCCTGCTTGCTCAGGTGGCTGGTCATTAAACCCAGACTGTTTTGTTCCTAGCCCCCTCCAGTGAAACTGTTTCCAAGCACAATCATGTGCTAGGGAAAACCCTGAGCAGTCCTGCGAGACCAGGACAAATGGTCACAGCTTTCTGCAGCCAAACTGGTTGTGCATCCAGGCAGTGATAGAACTTTGTTCCTCTACTAAACACATGTGTAGTTAGAAGATGTTCAAGGCTGGGTTTTAGTAGAACCAGTGGATGCATAAAGTTAAACCATACTAATGTGTTTAGCTTTTTTTCTTCCCCAAGTGAGAAAAGAAAAAAAAAAGAGAAACTCAGCTTTTAAATACAGGTTTTGTCTCATCCTTTCTTAGTATGTAGCTCTCCAGGAAAAAAATGCATTCAGCTGACTTGAAGCTAATCAGCAGTGTTTTGAAGATAAAGCAGCCTGTTAGTCAATCTTGTTTGGTGTGGGGGGAGGAAGAGTTAATCCTATGCATTTTCCACTATGAGACCAAAAAACATCAGATACTGTCTTTTTCCCTTCAGCTTTTTTCCCCCCTTTGTCTTTTTTCCCAAATGTCTGGGATATAATATCCATATCCCCATCCCTCTGAGCTTTTTTCTAATAGGTTTCAAACACTCAGTGAAGAGCAGTAATTTTTTTATTCCCATCCCCTCAGTCAGCTAAATCAGAAACCATGTTCTGCCGTCATCTGGCAGAAAGGAGCAGTGTCAGAGAGCAGAGAGGTCACTGATAAAATGGACCTGGAAAATGAAATATGCACTGCCCAGAAAAGGACACACTGAGTAATGGCCAAGGCTTTTCTTTGGCTTGCAGCTACTTTAGCTATTATTTTTGAGATATTCGAGCCTTAAAAACCAGTTCTGGAATGGGATCCCAAGTGTTAGCTGGAATTCTCTGAGCATTTCCAACTCGGACACAATGAATGGTGACTTAAGTCTTTCATACAAATACTAGCAAGGAGAAAATACTGCTTTTCATTCAACGCTACTAAACCCCAGGCACTTTTCCCTGGCTGATAAATTAGAGCTTTTATTTGCATTTGGGTCCCTCTAGTGGAAAAAGGAAGAAGTCCGAGGACGGTTGCAAAATTTGGATGGAGCGTGCTGCATCACAGAACCTCACGATCTGCAACCAGCAGCGTTTCTGCATCTTTGCTTCACCATTTAACACAAGGTCACACGAAGCTTCGTGCAGATTAAGCTGTTGTGGTGATAGAAGCCAAATATCAGTCCTCCGTGCTCTGGGGGGCATTACTCCTCCCAGCCTCCAGGACATCCCAGGATATCTATTCCACTTCTCCTACTCCGTTCAGGTGTGCTGGGATGGAGCAGCCCCACACAGCTGTACAGACCAGGGGACAGCTGGCTTGGGAGCAGTTCTGGACAAAAGGACACATGATCCTGGTGAACACCAAGCCAACCTGAGTCAGCTTCCTTCCCAACTTCACTCAGAACTGCTGCAAGGCTGAAGGCTGCAGGCTAAGGGAGACATCCTTCCTCTCTTCAGCACTGGTGTAGTCACAGCTAGAAAACAGTGGCCAGCTCTGGGCTTCCAAACACGATGCAGAAGTTGACAGAGCAGATGAAGTCCCACAGTGGGTCAGCAAGGTGGCTGGGGACTACAGCACAGTAGCCCTCCTCACAGGAGGAGAAGCTGAGTGAGACAGCCTTGTTCAGCCAGGAGCAGCAGCTCAGGGAAGATGCTACTGCTGTCCACAACTATCTAATGAACAGAAGGTGAGGTGAAGTCCATCTCTCCACAGAGGTGGACAGTGAAGAGACACAAGGCAACAAGAGACACAAGACTCAAGCCACTACAAGGGAAATTCTAAAGAGACACAAGGAAAAAATATTTCCCTGTGAGCACAGTTCAGCAGTGGAGAAAGTATCCAAAGAGGGTGGGGAATCTCCAGCACTGGATATATTCAAGACTTGGTTGGACAAGGCCCTGAACAACATGCTCTGATTTAAAATTCAACTCTGCTTGGAAGAAGAGATTGGGCCAGGTGAAATCCAGAAGCTTCTCCCAGTCCAATTTATTCTGGTTTGTATTTCTTGCCCACTGAGTAAATCATCTGGACCCTGGCTCTGGTGAAGATGATTTTGAAAAGCAGTGGTGACTATAAGAGAAAACAGCCAGAGTAACCCAACATATGAGATTGTGAAACAGAACTAGTATCTGAAAGACAAGTGTCAGTCTGCATCCTACCTAGCTTCAGATACCTGCATTAAGAGTATGGTCATCCACTCACAACCCATTCTGAATCAACCTTCTCTCTCCATCACTGAAGAAAGAAGCTGAAGCACAGAAGAATTCAGCGGCACATTTTCATTAGCTGTTCAGCAGCTCTGGAGAACAATTCATATGTGCTTCAAACCAAAGCATTCCACTCTTCAGATACACAGAATGGATTGGGTAGGAAGAAACCTTAAAGATCATCTGATTTGTATTTTAAGCTAATTCTGCTCACTGAAAACTTATCATGTGGCTCTGATTCCTTCAGCTGATGGTAAGGGGTGGAAGGGAGCATACAGACCTTTCTGGTAACTGCACATGTTATTGGCTCTATTGTTGTGAGCCTCAGTTAAAGAGAGAAGCACAATTACATGATGTCCATCCCTGATTTCTCAGCAGCTGTTTGCCCTTGTGATGGTTCCCCAAAACTGGGTTCTAGCACACCTATTCCACAGTGGTTGTCTTCTTGCTTACCTCCCGTGCACAGCTGACATGCAACAGGTTCACAGCGGTCAGGACAACTTTGCATTCTCATCCTGGGTATCTTCCTTGGCAGGACTTCCCCAGCCTAAGGTTTTGCTGTCTGGCAGAAACCAGTCCATCCCTCAGCCTCTGCCACTGCCATCTCTGTGGGATCTCCACGGTGGCACTGCTTTTTTCTGTGATGGTAAGTGATCCAGAAAAGCTCAGCACTCTCTGCTCCTTCGAGGGGATTACTTACCCACTCTTCCCAGAGTCTGGCTTGGAGTGCCCCTGGCAGAAAACTCCAGGGCAAAGGAGAAAACTGGCATGCTGGAGCCATGCAATGAGTCCTTATGGCCCAGGGATGGTATCTGACATGATAAAGTATAAAGGATATTCATGTTTAATAGTGCCAAATTCTGCCAAAGGAACTCTCAGGCCAGAGTGCTGATGCTGTGCTAAACACCTTGAACTGCTCTCAGCTACCCCTTACTGAACAAAATACCTCCTCCCAGGCAACAAAAACCAAAATGCCACACTGGGGAGCTGTAGAAATGTCTTAGCTTGGCTGGGACTTCAACCACATTAGCAGGAAACTCTTCCCTGCCAAGCTGTTGACTGCAGTGAGTTTTGGAAATAATTACCAACAATAGGGTTTTCAGGACTATCTTACACCAGGTTCTACAAGGGGTGTCCACAAGGTTATAAAATATACATCCTTCATTAATCCAGGTCTGCTATTAGTAAAAGCTGAAATTGTGGGCTACATAACAACCTAAGAGGGCTGGTAAAGCAGCAAAAAAATATTTTTTTTTAAAAAAATTACAGTTTCACCAAATTTGGCTATAATTTCTGAAAACAAACTAGGCAAATCATGATCCTAAAATTACTTAACTATCCTTTTGGATGCTTGTTCACAATGTTAGAAGTAGCCAAGTTTCAGGAAAATAATTTTATAAAAACTTTCACGTGAGTAAATAAATATTTAACCCCCAAATTTAGACTGCAACTGAATGCAATTTCCTTCCAAAAATCACAGTCCACAGAAACAGAAGAATTGATGAATTTCAGCCAAAGAGTTCTAAGTTTCACGAGTTTAAAGTAAGAAAAGCAGGCCCTAGGGTGGAAAACTGTTTGGCAGTACAGACATACTACTGCTAGCAGCTCCACCTATAACATGTTCAAGTTACTGTGTACTGCAGAGTCCCTAGAAAAAAGTAATTAGTTAGCCCAAGAGTTTCCACTATTATTTGCATTGATACTTACCATGAGAATAGCAATGTTTCATCTGTGAATAAAAACATCAAGTCTAAGCCTTTCTGGCACTACATATAATACTTGCATTTTCTCCCACATGTTAACATGGATATTCACAGGCAACATGCCAAGAAGACCGAAGAAGCTAAATTCATTGTATAAATAATTCAGGATCAAAACCACTGGTGGTAAATCTGGAAAGTCACCATCTGACCTACCATATGTGGTTACTATGGAAATGGCTTTCTTCTTTAACTTAATGTACTCAGTAGTGGGAACCATTTCCTCATGATTCACGCGAATCTCGGGCATGTGCTCCGCTGCTAAGCACCACTGAGGAGCTGTTTGTTGCAGTGATGTTATAATACCTTGACAGGACTACAGCATGGAAACTGCCACAAATTGGGCCTGAGCTAACCAGAATGAAGCTGAATATGTGCTGCAAAAGCAAATCAGAAGAGGGCCTGGCACCCAGTACTGCTGCTATGTGGTCATGGCAAATGCCAGTAATATCAGTCCCAAGTCAATAATAAAACTGTAGCTCACAGTGAATAGGCACAGCTTGTTTCCAACATGGACATGAGGTTCATGGCCACCTGTTTATAAAATTTGTTCTTATTTGGATTTAAAAGAATGGCTTTGTCATATGAAAGATTAAGCACAGTGTAAAAATTAAATAAATCAGGACTTGTTACTTGTCCCTATTAGTTCTACATTTTCTGCAGAAGTAATTTCACTTGTCTATGCCTGAAAAATTGAAATACTTAATTTAGTCCCCTTGCATCCATCAAGATGTTTTAACAGGTGGGATATCCTGGTCATTACAGCATCAGTTAGGAAGAAAAGCAATCCCCAGGCTCTGGAAGAGAGGCCTTACCTGGCCCAGATGTGGGGTGCACATTTCTGGTCCTTCCAGCAGCTGGCTGTAGAAATCTGTTCTGCACATTGCAAAGGGCTAGGAGGACTCACCCTGATACGAGTTGTGAATCTCCAGATGAGATGGTGTTGGGGGGAGGTGACTTTCAATAACTACACAGCCCTCAAATGACAGCAGCTGTGATTCTTAATACTTTTAATAACTGCTGATCGTTATTATTTTATTTATTCAGATACCTCAGCTGTAGCCAACATGACAGGCAGTGGTGCCTTTTACAGTTACTGGGAAATTTCAGCACTGCTCAAGATCCTTTGTGTCTATATATGATGTGTAACACACTTTTTTCTAGAGTTCAAAATATTTTCCCCCCAACAGTCAGCCAGTTGTGATAGAGATTGAAAAGCTATAAAATGGGTCATTAGCTCTTTCCAGAGCCTGACATAGCTCTGTAGTACAGAGATTATCATCACCTAAGAATTACACCCCATTACCTGCAGTGCCAAAGTGCACCTTTCAAATCTGGCCAAATGGAGGTGGATCACACCTGTTAAAACATTGTCAGCAATATGCATCAAGAGGTAACAAAAACTTCTTCTCTGTGGATAACAAAGACAAAAAGGGTTCTGAATGAGCTTCATCTTAGCATTGCCCTTTCCCAAAGTGCAACACTCAGCACATGGTATTTTGGAGTAAGTGTGCAGATTCCTTGCACCTATCCTCAAAACAACATTTATTAAGTGAGAGAAAGGACACTGATTGCCACCAGAATTTAATGGGTAAAAGCCTGATTGTAAGGGACAATGCGGAGCTCACACTGTCAAACAGGAGAGCTCAAAACAGAGGACCCTTAAAAAGAACATTGACCACAACCTCCACTCCTGGAGTAGGTTTGGCTGCTCTGCACACCCAGGGCACACACGTAAAGTCTGGTCCCAAAGTGCTGGTAGTCTCCTAAGAGGAAAGGTGGCCCTTGCACCTTCAAACATGGGATAGCTTCACTGGGGACACAGCTAAGAGCTGCACCTCAGCAGCTGTCTCAGCCTGGCCAGATGTGTTAAATGGTTCTTTCGCTTAATCATTACAAGGCCATATAATTAATCAAGTGAAGAACATCTGAAACAGAAGCTTTAGCCTTTCAGCTGTATGTGTGTTGAGGAATAATAGTCATAGAAGTAAAATTTTTATTCTTCCAGGGCAGCTAAGTGACTGCCTCAAGGGTGTGGGTGTGATCTCGACCTTGGACCTACCCCTCAGCCTGAGCAGAGACTTACCTGGCACCCAATAAGTGAGGTGCACCTCTCCAAGCTGAGATAGCCTGGCTCTCCCTGCACCTCAGCCCCACAGGCTCTGCCTTCCTACTTCATCTGGTGCTGGTGAGCCTGCAGCTGGTCCTGCCTCATCCTCTGGATGCACTGGAACACATGCAGGGAGAGCTATGGCAGCGCTTCCAGGGCTCACGAGCTCCATCTCTGCCAGGGGCACACACAGCTGACCTGCTGCCACACTGACTCAAACCTGCAGACCCCTTCCCCAGGCACACACAGCCCTGCTCTTTGCGTTAGTAAGCTCCATCAGCACACCATTCCCATGGGAATGGCACTGCATTCCCAGCAGACTGCTGGGCCATCTGTCTCAGCACTTTGGAGGGCAGACCATGCAGGCAGATAAACCTCTGGTAATTAAGGAGTGAGCCCCAGAGCCTTTCATTATCTTGCAATCACATACTATTAAGCTGAGTCTCCTTCCATTCCTTAACTTTCATGTGAGAACTGCTCGGATGCCTAATTCTGAAAATGATGCATGATCTCTAAATGGGAAAAGAATCTCAATTTCCTCCCATACAATTAATATTGCTTGGCTTAGGCAGACCAGAGATACCTAAGAGCTATGCACATAAAGGTCTCCTTTACTTCAGCCCACTGAATTCAAAAGTTATCTCAGCATGTCCAGAATGAAAAAGAAACAGCTGAGAGGTTTTGCATCACATTTTATGGTCTTGACGACATCCAAATCAAATCTTTCAGTAAAGGAATTCATCTGATTAGCAATTAATTATTTATGGCAAGCAAACTCTGAACTCACAGTTGTTGCTAGACTGTGTTTGCATGACCATGTCCACCCATTTCTGTAGAGAATGCATAAGAATTTGCATTATTAGGAAATCAAATATCTGTACTGTCAAAAATAGTCCAGAGGAAGATTTTTTTTTTGTCTGTGTTACACAAAAAGATCCAGGTTTCATCTGCTGAAACAAGAGAAATTCTTGGCCCTCAACCCAGTTCACAGACAAAAGCATTCAGGCCTACAGTTATCATGAACCAAGAGAAATAATCATTTGGCCTTTACATGGTTTTGTTTATTTGTTTGTTTGTTTGTTTGTTTCAATAAAATCAGGAATTTTTCTCCTCAGTTTTTACTTTGAAAATGAAATTATTTCTTTTCAGCAATATTTCCAAAGGAATATTCCAATTGGCTTCAGCAAATCACATATTTATCCAATAAAGGAGAAATGTCACTGCAAGACACAAAAGCTCCAGAGTCAGACAAAGATGACCGATCATGAGGAGTGCATTTTGCTTCACTTTTCCCAAATATCTTTTCCTCGGTAAATAATTCTGAGCTCTTGTTCATCTACAGATCTTAAATACCATTTCTGAGAGAAGCCTTTACACTTAAAATAAAAATTCACTCTTTTCACATGCTTTTCAGAAAAGGGTTGTACATACACTTCACATGCAAAATTATTTCTAGCCACCCACACTAACTTCAGTAACCACATATTCCAATTTCCATAACCCATTTTCTTCCCCACACCCTCTTCTCACTGAACTGTCAAATCCTTCATTGCACTGTAATCTCCTTTTCCATACAATTTATTTTCAGGAACCTAATTTATTTTCAGGTGCTACAAAACAAATAATCATTTTCAAAATTGATTACCAAAGCTAAAATCTGGACTTGCTGCTGCTGTTTCTACTTGTAGTTCACGTGCACACACATGCACAAACATTGAGAAAATTAGGAAAAGTTTGACACTAAACTACAAAACTCATAGAATTTCAGAATTAAATGCTCTTGAATTTTACATACTCCTAAGGCTATGTTCGTACTTGAAGCAGTAGAAATTCATTCTTGTTCACAAAAAGAAGCAGTTAAGTTACACATTTCCATCTCACAGCTTCAACCTACCCAAAAAACCAGATATGACAGAGTCCTGACCATGTTTATCCAGCTGACTTAAACCCCATTTTCCTGTCTCTCAGACTCATACTGGCACCTGACAGGCAGTCTGAGGTATCTGTACTAAAATCCCTGTAAGAAGCTATACAGAAAGAACATCATGTATCACATGCAACACCAGATTAACAGGCACAGCATACTCCACTAGAAATGGAATTATTCATTCTCTTACTTAAATTTTCCATCTCTGTTCTTCAATAAAAATGAAATTGCTATAAAATCCCTATTCTACTGCAGCCATGTAAATTGGTTCAGGAAGTTACAAGAGGGAACTGGAGAATGACAGTCCTCAAAAAAAAAAAATTTAACAGGAGTATTCAGCCTTCATAGCAGCTGAAAACAGCTTTAAACCCTCCTTTAAAGCAGTAAACAGGGTTTTTTCCAAAGTATCCCAGTCTGATATAACTGTGCTACTGTTTTCTTGCTTTGACTTCAGGTTTAGGCTCTACAGGTGCATTTGGCAAGCACATTCCAGAAGGTCTTCCAGGATATTCAGCCCAAGGGTACAACTACAGTAGTAGCTGGTTAATGAGATCTCATTAAAGAATTTTAGGGAGTCAAAAAAAATGTGTGTTTGTTATAATTTATGCATTTTCAACAATCTGTTTATTCAGATAGCATTTGCCCCAGAAAAAAATTGAACAACACATTGTGAAGTTTATGTATTCTATTTGGTCCTTTTGGAATGATAGTTTTTCTTTTCCTTCTCCTGAAATGGACTTTTGAACAAAATTCAGTTATGAAAGTTACAAAATACTTAAATTCAGACCAAATATTTTGTCTCATTTATCTGCTTTCCTGGAATTTCACTTGGAAAGGGTAGTTCAGAAAGGAAAATCAGAGTTTCCTTGCAACAGAATACCTAATCTCCACCCATACTACTTGCCATTGAATGTGCTTATACATGCTGGGAAAGGATTTTCAGATTATAAAAAGAAACTATAAATGCTCAGAAGTTCACTTGTGTTACACAGAGGGAACAGTGTTGTGGTCACTGTGATCAGGCAGAGTCCCACAGAGGAGCAGATGGTTCTCAATGCCAGGTCTGTCCTGGTGCCTTGCTCCATTGGAAGACTCCAAGATTAACCAACATGTCAAAGTAACACCTAGCTTTCCCAGAGTTAGGCATGAAAAGATTGATGACATGCAACACTGGCAGCAGAGGGTAGCAGATTTTGCAAATTGTGAGTTTTTATGTGATGAAACTTTAACCCATCTCAGAAGGACACACTTCTGAAAGTCACTTTTACCATAGCCCTGGAAGTATAATTACTATTTTAATATTACTATTGAAAAATAAATAGGATAGAAGGCTGAGTTTGTTGCACAAATAAGCCAATGAACTCACTGACACTGATACCCTTTGGATCACACAGTGCTAAACCCTCTGGTCTCAATCTTCCCAAATAGTCGTCCTACTAAATGACATAACTGGAATTTATTTTTTTTTCCATCCCTGAATAATTACAAAGAAGATGGAATTTCTCCACTGGGAGAAGATTAATGAGTGTGTAGTACACTGAGAGGGATGTTACCACATCCAATACAAATGAATCACGGAACAACACGTTGAAGAATGTCACATTTTATTACATGAAATTCCACATCATTCTGGAGTTTTTTAGGACAACAAAAAGATACCTGTGATGTCAGCAAACTTGTTGGGTACTTCCAATCTGGGCTTGTGCTGCCAAGTATTCCTGGAGTGGTGATTTAATTTTGGCTGTGTCACTACTGCTGTGTCAGCTGTACTGCTGGAAATGCAGCTCTCATGTGCTCCCAGCTGGGCTGTTGCTGTCCTTCAAAATCCTTGTCATGTGTGACACTACAAATGGACAAGTCAGCAAGGTAACAGCTGCAATAATAAATTCTCACTGCATGTTTGGATGGGGAAGATCGATAATGCATTACTGCAGATAGCCAAGGCTGGGACTAACAAAACTAAACAGCAGCCTGAATAAAAGGAGCTTTTTGCAGACTTGTGCTAACCAGGTGTGTGTTTGCCTCCTCCCAACCCAGGCAGAGTGGCTCAGTGAGGAAAGGCCATTGGTGGGTTCTTTGCCTGGGAGAGTGGGGCTTCTATCCAGCTGGGAATCCTCCTAAATCAGAGGGAAACTTATTTCTACTCCAGCAATTAAAAATACAGACCAAACAGGACCACTAGTGGCTTGATGTACATAGAAATACTAAAGTGTGCCAGCTTTTCACTGAAGCAGAACAGTAATTTTCCCTCGATAGTTGCAGTGAGATGGAGCAGTTTCTATTCCCACAAAGACTTGAGGGCTCTCTGCAGCAACCATTTCCTTAGCTCAGGACTGTTCTCCTCCAGAGCTTTACAAGCACACTGTGACTGTCCCTCGGGCCTTCAACTGCATTTTGAAAGAAAAATGAGGAACAAAAAGATAGCGTTCATCCAGAAGGACAAATATATATTGAGTCAAACATAAAATTATAAATGGAGAAGTAGAAGTAGTGCTGGAGAGAAAGCAGTTTGCCAACAAAACCAGGGAGAAGCAATGTGGATGGATACACAGACATCCCATGAAAGCATCCCATTTCCTCTACTGAACAGCTCTTTCCCTGCAGGGACATGTGAAAATTTAATTACTGACCATGCAGTAAGCTGACACCCATTTTTTAGCTCACACAAATCATCTGACATCATTCAGCTCCCTGATGGGTGAAATGGAGCTGGGTTGTGAATCCCTCAAAGACCTGAAGACCCCATCCCAGCAGCTCACACTGCAGCCTGTCATTGATAGAGGGGTCTAGGCCACCCAGACCATCCAGAATGCACTAAGCCAGAACCTGCTGTCCCACTGCCATGCCATGATGCAGACACAACCTCCTCAGGTCCCCTGGGGACAGATCTTCATCTTCCCTCCAGAATATATCTGTCTGATGGCAGATTGTGCGTTGCCATGCCCAGCTGAGCTGTTCTGTTTCCGCATACACAGCCCACAGGTAGTGCTGCACACTGTTCAAATATGCTTTGCCTTCATTAATCTTTTCCAGCAGCAGGTGAACTACCAAGCAGCAGAAAACTGCCACATCACAGGTCTCTTCCAGTTTCTCACTGTACTGGGGGAACTGGTGTCCAGAAAAAAGGAACCAGAAGCAGCAGCCTCCAGCTCTCTCCTTTTCTGCAGTTCACAGAAGCAGGAGGAAACCCAAGACAGAAACCAGCGCTTGATAAGTCAAGAGCAAGAAAATCAGTCGTGCTATCCTGATGAGGAAAAGATGGAAGATCTCACTAGGAACAAAAATATCAAATGCATACCCACCAAAGCCTGCTGAGAGTCAGCCCCCTGCTTATACCCTGACCTTACTAAAGTAAAGACAGTGAAAATTTCTCCATTGATTAAAATGTCAGTATAAACTCTTTCCAGCCTGAAGTGACCCATTTGCACTGCAATAGCAGAGACAAATCTGAAACAGTGAAGTTGTGCATTGATGAAAGTCAGGGAAGCTATGTTCTAGCTGTCAGCTGATGACTGCGGGGTGCACGTGGCAGCAGGACACATGTGGTCCATTTTGGGTGACATACACTTTACTGGGCAAGATCTGAACAGCACACAACTGAGAAGCTAAACCAGTTCAAGAAGTTGATTTATGCCCACAATAAAACAAAGGTAACCAACAAGGCAACAGTGAAAATGTGGCCACACAAGGTACAAGAATGTGGCCACACAAGGTACAAGAGGCAAATCAGAATGAGCCCCTGCTACACAGCGTGTTTTATTGACAGGCTGGCTTGTTACTCACCGTGTTTCTAACAGAGGCTGGGATCAAAGATGACAAAGTGAGGAGGGGTGTCCTGGTTGAAGGTGATCATCAAACAATCAATATTAACAGTGGAAGAACCAGTCCTGACATAGTCAAAAGCTTATTGCTAGCACTGACTGTTGGATCCTCCCTCTGCAATTGGTGATTTCTCTTATTAGACTGGAGGGACAGTGACTTTCTCTCTGCATAATTTCAAGAATAATTTCCCTATCCTAGAATTTTAATAGATTAAAATTAATGTACTTGGGGAGACCTCCAAAAGGTCTCTGGAGCTACATGATGACAAATTCCCTCACTACTGCAGTCTGCTTTTGAACTGATCCTGGATGGTGGGACTTTCCTCTTGCTCATTGCAAGGGCTCAAGGAAACTCTTTCACAAGCGTAAATCAGGACAGTTCACTGATTTCCGTTCCTGAGGACAATTAGCTAGATCACCATTTTTAATCTAAGACTTCAGAGCAAAGAAAATTGTTTCAAATGAGTCAGAGCAAAATCCATCATCCCTTCAGCACTATGAATATTTCTCTCTACTCTGTAATTTGAACTTTGGAAATTCCAGCAATATCAATCAGAGCAAACTGAGAGTCCCAAGGAATAATGAAATAAAACAAAATATTCAGTATTACATCCAGCACAAATTAGGAATTATGTAAAAAACTAAGTGGAACCTCTAAAAAACCCTGAGAAATTTTTGTATATTGTAGAATCAGCAAAGCAGGAATAACCATCCTTCCCTCCATAGAAATTCATAAAGAGTTAGAAACATCTACAATAAATCTAAGAATTGTGACCACTTCTTAAACTGAATATGTTGAAGGGGTTTTGTTGAAAATTCCAAGATATTATCAGTATTATTATATTTTATTATACTACTTAAATAAGTTTTAGAATTTATACACAGTAATAGACCTATTAGGTATATTAACTTCCACAACAGCTGTAATCCAATAAATAATTCACAAAAGAAAAAACGTAATAAATTTTTATATTGTTCTGTATTTCAATAAAACAGCCAATATTGATTATTTTAACCTTAGTACTATGTGTTGGATTAAAGTCTGTGGAAACAATTTCATGATCTTCTAGGAGTTGTAAGAAAAAAAGCTAGACTCTTCTATATGACAGGATAGCTGAAATAATATCCACTGCCAGCCCAATAATAGCACATGCCATCACCCAAAAGAGGAGCATATACAAAAGGCAAAAGAGTTTTACTTGCTATTCTTCTGTAAACATGCATATTTAAGCAACAAGAAGAGAGATCAAAGGAAACAGAAATGCAATAGATACAACTTGAAAAAACATCACCAGCATGACAAGGTAGAAGAAAGCAGAAGTGCCAGGTAAAGGATACACAGCTTGCAGAAAATGTCACAGTCTCTTGTCATCAAATCACAGGATCATAAAATGAATCAGAATGAATCATAGAATGGCTTGGAAGGGACCTTAAGGATCATCTAGTTGTAGCCCCCTTGCCATAAGCACACCAAGCTCAGATAAAATGGATTTTGCATGTTACTTAAGAGTACTTCTGTCTGAGAAGAGGATTACACTCCTTCCTCAGTTTCTCCTCTTCACGAGAACCCACTGCCACTGCCCAGCGCTTGCCTGAAGATCCCCATATCCAGGCAGGTCCCCTGAATCCAGTGTGACCCCTGAGGCTGTAGAATCCTTAGGCAAAGCCTCAGACCATGGGGTCAAAGTGTTTTCAGGCTCAGCATTAGATTCCTGACAGCTTCCAGGGTGCTTAATGTGAAAAAGCCCTGCTGAATTTATTTGTACTGCTCACATTTGCACTGTTACTCACAGCTCCCCTGGATGCTTCATGCTCATATCCTAATTTGAAGAATCAAAACCAATATCATCAGTGTGGTATTATGATTACAGAAGTATATCATGAAGGAGAAAGTGGTGTAAGAAAGGAGAACTGGAAAAGTATACTGAAGTATACAAGCAACTACTGGAAAAAAAGTATGAAAACAGCATGGTACTGTAAATCTTCAAGTCTAATGGCAGTAGAATGAAAGTAAATTTAATGTTTAATTCAATTAATATTCATTAAATATCAAGACTGTGACAGGACTTAGAAACCAACTGTGTTGGCCTTCACTGGGTTATCAGTCTGGGGGCTCCACCATCACTGAATACCTCAATTCGAAGAAATATCACAGTTCAAAAACTCTTGCAGACTGCAGAGAGTGACTTTCCCAGAGAGGCTTCAGGAACCCAGGAGACCCAACACTGAAGTAGAAGCAATCCTACATAAGAAACTTCCCAGCTCATCTTTCTCTGACCTATTTGTGAAATTCCCCAATGAAGGAAGCTCCCCCGGCAGACATACACGGGTGTTTCATCCAAACCAACTGATACTGCAGGTTTGCAGCATCCCACATCAGCTGCAGTGTGTCATGACTTGGTTAAACTTGAATTGTGGCTGAAATTCTATTATTAATGTCATAAAAGTTAACATGAAAAACTTATCAGGTGAAACTCTAAATATTCCAATTGCACTGGGTTTTTTTTCCCACACCCTTTTATTTAAGAAGTCATTGTTTACTTGTGTATTAATATTGGTACCTGTTAATTTGGAAGGTTTGTCTGCAGAGAATTAATTTATCAATTTATCAGAATTAATTTATCAGCTTCATTCCTTCAATGTCTGCAGTGTCTGTTTCATTGGAGTCTCTCCACTAAACCAGACCTTACTTCCAGGGTTCCAGACCAGTGTTAGACCCCTGCAATCTGCTGTGAATCAAATGCAGATGATATCAATCTTTTCCATCTGCTGTGTGCAAGCCAAAGTGACAAACAGACTACAGGGCCACATACAAATCACATTTTTATAGTAAGCTATAATTGTGATATACAAAAGATCTCAGTGGACTGGGCAAAAACTGTTCTAGGGCTGCTATCCTGGTTCAGAGCAGTTCTCCATCAGCTCACTGTGACATCCCATTGTAAGGGGAAGGGAGCATGCAAGATTCATAGATGCCCATGGTCAAAAGAGAGAGAGAGAGAGAGAGAAAGAAAGAAAGAATGAGAAAGAAAGAAAGAAAAGAAAGAAAAGAAAGAAAAGAAAGAAAAGAAAGAAAAGAAAGAAAAGAAAGAAAAGAAAGAAAAGAAAGAAAATAAAGAAAAGAAAGAAAGAAAAGAAAGAAAGGAAAGAAAAGAAAGAAAGGAAGAAAGAAAGAAAGAAAGAAATTAAAAAAATAAAAAAAGATAGATCACCAGTTGAGGCTCCAGCTCGATCCAGCTGGGGTGTCCAGGGTCTTAGGGCACATAGATGGAGCAAGTGCACTGTTCTTCCTCACAGTACCCCTGTATAGACAAGTTTTTTCCACCCTAGAAAAAGGTTTTTCGCTTTCTATGCAAAACAGTTACCATGTGCAGTCTGTTATTCCAGGCCTTTCTGGAAATGGTTTTGCAGGATTTGGGATATTTGGTGGTCTCCATCCCCCCCTACAGTCCATGCCCACTTCTCAACCTCATTCCTGCACCTGTGCTGTACTGTGTTGTGCTTATCTCCAGGAGCCAGATCAAGGACTTTTGTCCCAGAAAAGTGCTGTCCTATCTCCAGCCACTCCTGTTCTTTCTCACAGTGTGGTATTACCTACATCCCCTGTTTGTTAATACTGACAAGCCTTGTCTGGGCCCAGAGCAACTCAGCTACCAGTGTTAGAAACATACACATTAGCTTCCCTATCCTCTAGGTTCTACACTCACTGTCCTGGCTTTTTTAGCACAGCAAGTCCCATGCACTTCAGAAGAAACCTTTTAAAATGTCACACAATAGTCAGACATGGATTGCACTAAGCTCTGTGCTAAATCTCAGTTTTAAACCTAATTTTAATGACTGGATTATCCCAAAAGAGTAAGATTTAGTAATAAACCGCTAAAATCTGAGAGAAAAAAATGTAAAGACAGCTTTAATGTAGAAACTAATTTAGTAGTGATGGATAAAAACAGTATTAGCAAGAGATAGGTAGGCTCCAGCTGTCATCTTTTCTGATCTCAGATCCAGATCCAAACAAGCATTTGAATTACTAACTGCTCTGCAGATATGGAAGTCTCAGTGAAATCAGCAGGATCTCAGTACCCAAGTGGAAGCAGGCACAATCTTGTTCCTTCTGTACCAGTTCATGGAAGCCTTTTGTTCCATTTAGGCTTTTATGAAATCTGATTCAGAAATTATTTGTGAGGGTATCCAATTTTAAACCTCATCTGTACTGACTTCACAGCAGGCTGTCAGAGTCCAGTTCTGTATAACAACTGGATCCCAGAATCACAGGACAGCTGAGGTAGGAAGGGACTTCTTAGGGTTATCTGTCCAACACTCCTGCTCAACCAGGCCTACAAACAGTCCCTCTGTCTTCACTGAGAGCCCTTCCCAGGTGTGAAGCTAACTAGTCATACATACCTTTCCATGCAAGAGCCTCCAGCAGATCCTAAAGGAGGATTTCTGTTCTTGCTGTAAGATGTTTAATTTAGAACGGACAAATAGTCTCGACTGTGGGAGTTTTTCAGTGAGTCACCACCCAAGAATGACTGCAGGCATCTCTCCAGTGGAATGGATATGTCAGCACTGCTACACCGCACTGAGCTCTACTAGCAGACACCTTCTGAAGCTAGAGCACTGTGAGGATGTCAATTGTACCTGCCCCTAAATAATAACCCTCTGTGACAAAGATTGGAAATTAGAGGTACCTAACTTTTGCAGTGGAATTCCCCTCCGGCTTCATTGGCAGAAGTTTAGCTGTCCACATGTACACTAGTACTGCACTCACTCTGCTCCAGGACTTGACTTTGTTGAACAAATGTAACTATGCCATGTTTGATGTGTTCCAGGGCACCCAGGAGATCTACACAGGGCTGGATGACACGACCCTGCACCCATGAGATGTCACAGGAGCAGTGTCAGAGGTCAAGCATGATCTCCTGAGCTGAAATCCCAGAGCACCACACTGATTCAGGCTGTCCTGATCCAGTGCCCTAACACAGGCACCCAGTGCCACCCATAGTGCCCATCACCAGCTACAGTCCCAAAAGGTGGCAGGTTTCCTTTTGGTCCCACACCATATCTGCCAGCCCCTGCAGGTGTTGTCAAATGCAGCACAGCATCTCAGATGGCACTTGGTGCACAAATGGTATTGGTTTATGTCACTGGAGAGAAGATAACAGCTCACACCAGCTACTTCAGACAGGTTCTTTGTGATGACAAGAGTCACAGACGTGTCTGTTGCTGTTTGTTGGGTATAAAGAGGGTCTGACAAGCTCAGATAGAGATATTAATGCAATGCACATCTTCACCTGATCAGATGAGAAACACTCCAAGGAGCACAGTTCCTCATATTGCAGGGGTTTCCTGGGAGATTTTGTTCTTACTGTATAAAACAAAAAATGGTTATTTTTGCATGGTTGGTTTAAACTTTAATATTCTTAATCATAAAAAAGTTGTGAATACCTTTCAATCTGCAGAATGTTTTCTTAACAGCAAAAAATAGAGCAGCTCATTTCAGGAGTGAAAGTCTTCAATTTTTTCACAAAATACCGCATAAGAATTTACTAAATTAAGCTAGAATCATGGGTGAAAGAGAACTGGAATTATTAGATCCCTTAAATAGCAGAAATAGTTTAAGGGGTGAACATAAATAGAATTATGGGCCTCCTCGTAGCCTCTGCCAATGAACACTCTCTCCAAACAAAGTGAATACAAGCTTGATAGGATCGAGAAAAAATGTTATGAGTGGGGTGGCTAATTATTGAATGGAAGGTTGGCAGTGGAACAACTAATAACATCTCAGTACGAAGTTGTCAAAATGGGCATCTCAATGTTGAACTGAAATCTGTAAAGAAAAACTTTAAGACACTTTAACAAATTCTACATTCCAGGAAGTGAATTCAACATAAATACCTAACACTTATTGCAAGACCCACTTTTAATGTTTTTGCAAGTGGGAGGTGTTTTAAGAGGAACAGTCTTCTGGTCATTAAGGGTATCACAAAAGTAGTTCATACTATGCTTCTCTACCTTGCCTCTGTAAATTTGGCATGGGCCTTTATATACTGCAAATGTGTATTTTTATGTACTACTAGAGATCATGACATAATTACCAAAATTACCAACAAAAATGACAAGTTAAGCATTGTTTAAATTTAATTAATAACATTAACATTAACGAGCAGAATAGCAACAAAATATAGAGAGCAGGATTCTTTTTAAACTTCCAAACCAGACAGATGAAGACTTATCATGGTAAAGAAAAATCCAGGAAGAGATGAGCTTGTCCAGTTTGATCCAAAGGAGTCCAAGGGACAGCCTAACAGAGGTCAGCAGCCCTGGCTGGGTAGTAACCAGGGGGCAGACAAGCGAGGCTCAGGCTGGACTGTGTAGGCAGAGTGGAGAATACCGCCCAGAAAGGCACTTGGATGTTTTCAGTACTCAGGCAAAACAACAGCAGACCTGGACTAAAGTTGTCCTGCTTTGAGCAGGAGCTTGGGTACAGACTTCCAGAACTTCATGCCATCGGATTTGCTGGGATCCCTTGCTTCAATGGCTGCACAGCCAGACCACTCTTCCAGTCTGATCCTCTGCCCAGCTCACAGGGTGACTGGGCCCCACAGGGATGGGAGCAGAGCTAGTAGGGTATCTGAAAGAAAAACCTCCATGGACATATCCAGTTTTCCCTCATTACTGGAAAAAATGGTAGCAACTCTGTTTGTATCAACAGCCTCCCTAAACTAGCATACATAGAGGTAAAAGCAATACCACTCCCCTTGAGACAATTGTCTTAACAGTTGCAAGTAATATGAGCTTGTAATATTTGTGTTTGTATTTCTCTGGAAGAAAAGGTAGGGGAAGGACTGGCAATGACAGAAGCAGCTGCTCTGGCACCGGTGGGAAGGTACCACATAGCATCCGTCATTTTCACCAAACTGACCTTTCTAGGAAAGTGTACCTAGTGACAGCTTGAAATTATGTCTTTGAAAGGAAACAGTAACTGCAAGTATGTGGCATGAGAACAATTAAACACTGTTCTTGCCTCATTCACACCTGCAAAGTGCTCAGTGAAATATACTTCACTCTTTACCCTTCCTCATGTGATCCTCATCCTCCAGATGCACATTAAAGGACAACATTCTCATGTGCCTATTACAAGATGTGGAGCAGAGAGCAAAGACAGTTTCCAGCATTCAGAAAATCTTATATTTTGGTATTTGGCCCATTTGAGTCAGTGCTCTCTTAGGAAGGGAGACACACTGCATATGCAGAGCACCATTTAAAACCGTTCACAGTGTGCCCTGGTTATTTTGCAGATGCACAGATTTGAGACTTCAGATGATGATAAAAATCATCTGATCTGACTTGCAGCACTGCAGAAAACCAGGAATCTCTGTGCCACTCTTGTTTGTAGCCTATTGGCTAATCCATGGTGGAACTCTGAGGTAGCCCCTGCTTTTTTTTGTAGTGTAGAAAGGGAAGGCATCAGCTATGCACAAATGCTGGAGAGTAGTAAGTGCTCTGTTCTTAATCTCCCCACATGTATGAGAAAGTAAACGAAAGCCAAGTAAAGAAAATGGGACACAGAGGACCATATTTTCATAGTGCAGCTCTTAAGCTGTCACCCATTACAAGCCCCACGCTCGTTAGACCCATTTATGTCACATTTGCACTTGCAGATTGAAGGCCTCTGGTGCAATAACCATTCATTTTATACCAGCAGAGCCTTGACACCTGAGGCCAGCAGAGCCCTGCAAGGAGCAGCAACAGCTCTGTGAAAGCCGGGTTTGCTCTCACAAGAATTAAACCAGAGCCCTCTGTTTACCAGACAGGAGACCCTTGCTGTAAATGAGATGTTTGCCCACTCACCAGGAAAATGATTCCTACGGTTCTGGTGTGATCAGGGCTCTGCTGTGTCACAGCTTTTACCCTCCCGCAGCTATGGCACATGCAGGCAGCTGCACTGGGGAGCTGGGGAAGAAGCAGGACCACCTCTCTTGCTGGCAAACCACAGCCCAAACATGAAGCTCCAGCAGCTGCTTCACAAGCTGTTGAGCATGAATTACCATCATTTGCAACACAGGGTATTGGAGTAAAATGGCTTCAGTTTCAGGAATCTTCAGTATATCAAGCTGTAATTCATGGCAATTCAGCTGCTGCTGCTGCATGGATGGCTGAGCCAACCGTGCAAAAAGTGTTGGGAGTCTTTCCAACTGTTTGAAAACAAGCTGGACACCAGAAGGGTCAATATTGCCCTATTCCAAAAAGCTAGGATGATACATCTTCCTGCACAAATTCAAATTTCAGATGCAGAAAGTAACTGGAGGAAAAAAATTAGAGATTTATATTGGGAAACAAAGGAAAATACGTTACAGCCATGATCAGAGTTACCAGGTCTGTACGGGTCCCAGATAGCAGAAGCCAAAGCCTATATGTGTTAAAGGAAAATGAGCTTGGATTACAGATATTTTTAGTTGAAAACTTAGACTCTGGAAAGAATAATCTTAACCATATTTTGCCCATTAAGCTCAGTGAAGTGCTCTGGGATAAGGAAATAAGTGAGAGAATCCCTGGCCAGATTCCACCTTGGCTTCTATTTGCTGCAACCAACTTTGCAGCTAATTCTTGTGTACCCCTCGCTCCATCAGAGCATTTACTAAATAACTGTAAGTACATCCCACTCCCATTTAGGCATTAAACTAACACTCAAGTTTTGCTGGCTCAGAGCCCATAGTGAGTAAGAATACTCATGCATATAGCAGTAGTCAAAAGAATCAACACCTAATTCTTTGCAGAAAGGCCTCTACCACAAAGGGCTCTTCTTCAGACTGAGAAGAGCCAGACAGAGTTTGCTCAGACCTCACCAAGCTCTCAGGCACAATGGTGGGATCCAATTCACTTATGGCAGATAGTTCCAACATAGGTGTCGACATCTGCTCATCACCTCCAACTCCTTTCATAGGGAGTAGAGAGAAATAATGTGTTCTTGTTCTTCATCTGATCACTGTAGGATCCCTCCAGGGCTGCTGTTGAGTAGCATTCACTTGGTCATAAAAGGGCCAGCTCCAGATAAACAAGTTCTCTTTAAAGAATGAATCCTTCTACCTATCTGCAAAAAGGCAGGCACTGATCCCTCAGAGGAGCTGAGACCCAGCCCAGTTGTGAGGGTCAGTGAGGAAACCTGGTCTAGCCCACTAAAACTGGAGTTGCCACACCACTTTCTGGGGAGCCACCTCAGCAAAAATCTCTGTCTCTCAAAAAAAGCCACTGTTAAACTCAAAAGAAGCCAGTGAGCCCTGTTCCATACAGGAGCTAATCCTGACCCTGGATGAGCAAGGCAAGAGCTCCACAAGAGATCCTCCAGCAACAGGGCAACAGCAGAGCTGGGGAGACACCTCTGCCCCTCCACTGCCTACCCAGCACAAAGCTGGGGAACCCCCTCCTCGCCTTTCCCCAGCCCTGGGCCCCGTGGCAGTCCCAGAAACTGTCTCCACTGGTCCCATCTGACAGTGACACATTAAATGGTGTCACCATGTGGCACAGAGCTGTATTTTGAGGTCCACATCCTGAGGAGGTGCTTGGCTGGCTTTGCACAACCAACTTCACTTTCAGGAGATGGAGAATGGACATCACAAGAGCACTGAGCACTGAGCACAATTTTGATGGTGAAATCAATGAGTTACTCCCAAGGGCTCCCACACCTAAAACCAACTCCAGAGAGAGGTTAACAAACCGCCCCCCCCAGCCCCATTCATTAGTGTAATGCAGTGCTGAATGCAATGACAATACCCTGAGAGAGGATAAAAAACAGTCAGGAAATGAAGAGTTTAGCCACAATCACAAAGGATTTCTTCTGTGATTGCCAGGGCTCCAGACTGGAGACAAGTAAGCCAGATGTGCATGTTCACAGCTTGGGTGGCAGCTTGACCAATGGAGATGTCCTAACAGGAATTGTTGGACAGCCCTAAACAGACATACCTTTAATGCTGGCAATGCTGTGGGTTTAGTCCATCCAACCTCTTGCTGAGTTCCTGCTTTCAGGTGAATTTATTCTATTAATGTATTTTACCTTTCTGAATTGAAATTGATTTTTTCCTAAGATGATTTCACTTCCTTGCAGCTTCTGTTCCCAGAGTAAGGCTTGAAACTCCTCAGGTATGGTAACATGCCCATTGACATTAACATCTAAGGCAGAGGGCACTAATCCTCTCTCCTCTTGCAGCTAGAGACCCAAGGTCCAAAGAGACCAGTCAGCCAGTGTGACATGGAGTCTGTGACATATTCTGATATTCCCCTGACCTGTATTCTCTAGCATCCTAAACAGAGCAAGGACTGCCACCCACTTGGTTTCCACGTGGCTTGCAAGGTTTTGTGCTTCCTGGGGGAAAGAACAGAATCTCCTGGTTGGAGCTGTGTTGCCTGCTTGGACTACATTGGAGTATGGTGTTTTAACCAGATGTGTATGTGCCTGAGCTGTGTCCACTAGAACCTGGCTTCTAGAAGGTAGGTGCCTGGTTATAAGGTCCTTTGTCAAGTCATGCTGAACACCCTCAGTGCAGATTATTTAAAATCTGCTGGCGTTAGATGTAATCTAGCTCACAGGCTATGGAGATGTCAGAGAAATTCATGAAGCTTGTGAAGGGAAGCAGATATTGTGTTTTACTCAGGTCAACACAGAATTCTCTCCTCATCCAAAGCAGCTGCAAACAGAGTTGGTGAAAGGCTTCTGGAGAGCAAGTGCTCCACTGACAACTTCCAGATATCTCCCCAGTGAGCAGGGAGGCCCATATCAAGCATCAGTGGCACATGTGAATAGCTGTAATGGGAGGAAAACGCTCAAGTTATGACGTTTGTTTTCAATTCTTTCCTCAGACTCAGCTCCATATGTTGTTACATTTTTCCAGCCTCTGCAAAGTGATTCATGTGGCATGTTGCCTAACACGGCACCGTGTGCCTGTATGAGGTCTCACAAGCGCACAGGGAGAGCTCTGCACTACGACAGGTCCCACTCACCAAGGGCCAGACCCAGACCTCTGTCTGCAGTGCTCCTGCCCTTCTCCAGCTAAACACTGGATATGAGTTCCTGCACTTCCCAGCCCGCAGTGCCTCAGGGCAAACTGTGTTTGAAGTTCCTGTCCCTCCCACAGCTACAGTCCTGCTGTTTCATCCAGTTGAGAGAAGATGATGTAACTGGCAGCAAACTCTGTCCTCTTGGCCATAGAAGTCCTGCAAATAACCTTCTGCTGTCTCTGACCCAGCACCATACCTGATGCTGCCACATAGATCCCTTTGTCCAATATTTACACAGAAACATGTAAACAGCATCTTCTCTCTGTAAATGTAATTGGAAACTCTCAATTGATTTTGTGCCAAAAAGATATACCATAAAACTCAAAAGGGCTATTAATGAGAAGGATATTAGAGATAAAATCCTATATAAGTCTGCACATAAACATGAGTGAGCGTTATGAGAGCAGGAGACAGACATGCCTACCCTGCATGCTGTTTTCCTGAGGTGATTTTGCTAACATTTGGAGCTCTGGTGTAATAACCTTTCACATAAATATTGCAAGACTCCACTATGTAATTATTCCATCTTGAATGTCATCATCTGTATTTCTCCCAGAATACAAGTGGTTTGGATAATTGTAGGGAATGTTCTGGAGTCAGTTGCTCAGTGCCAGGTTTAATTGCTTTTACAGCAGTATGAGGAGATGTTGGAGGGATGTCAGCTCCAGGGGAGGCAAGGAGATGGAACCACATCCTGGAAGGTGGAGGGAGTGCAGTGCAGAGCTGACTGAATTCAGGTATAAGCCAAACCACACCTAAGGTAGTATAGATCTGCTTTCTGTGATGAGGCAACCAGCAGTACGGAGAGGGAGGAGACGGTGGTGTTGTTGCACGCCTTCACTTTTGACACAGTCTCCCATTGTGTCTTCATCATCAGAATGGTGGAATGTGGGTTGGATAAGAGAACATTAAGGTGGGTAGAAAATGGGCTGTGCCAGCAGGCTGAGGGAGGTGTAAGCAGCACTGCAAAGTCCAGCTGTTAGCCAGGAACTGGACACATCCCCCAGACCAGTGTTGGGACCACTACTGCTTCTTGTCTCCCCTAACGGGTTGCCTGATGGGAATATTCTCTGCAAGGATGCAGTCACCAAACTGGCATAGGGATACACTGGAGGGCAGGCTGCTGTTCAGAAGAACCTGGGGATGCTGCAAATTGGGTTGAAATTTGGGATTTACAAGTTAGGGGCCTTTCCCCAAGTTTCAAGTTTGCATGTGATCCCCAAAGATCCTGCCCAAGTGTTTTAACATCTCTCACCTGAAGTTTTAACTGCCCTGTGTGCCAAAGCCCTTCCCTCCTAAGCACGGCATCACTGCTAAGAAGCCGTCCTTCACCCTGGCCATTGGGAATCCAAACAACTTCCAGGGTCCCAAGCTGAGATGCTTGGCCTGAGGCCCTTTGGTTTTAACTGAACCAAAGGAGGCATGTTAGACCTGGGACAGCCCCTCTCTGGGGAAGCTGAAATGATTTGGCCCTGATTGAATAGAGACAGAAAGAAAGGAGAGAAAAAAAAAAAAAAAACAAACCACTGTGAAGAAGGAAATTAAGAGGCTGTTCTGCACCTACAAGAAACTGAGCCTGACTGGTTTTTTCCTCACCTTGGAAAGTCATTTTACAGATTTGCAGGAAATGAGAGCTTCTAACCTACTTTTTCTAACTGCAGTGCCTAACATTCAGGTATTCCTGACACTCATATTTTGCCTCAATTGTAACACTCAGCCCTTTAATAGTCCTCAAATGGGAATGTAGCTCCATAGGGGACTTTCAGACCAGAAGCTGTCCCCACTTTCAAGGTGTGTTTCAGCAAGAGACAAAACACCATGTGCAAGCAGATGGAGGGCTTGGGGATGTGCAGCTTCAGCAGGGAAGCCAAGGCTGCCCTGAAGACCCACTGATCGGTGCCTGCCTTGGAGATGTGGTTGGACAGACAGGAATAAACAGGGACCAGAGTCTTCATGCCTTCAAAGAGCACCTTACGCATGTCAGAAGAAAGAGCTGAGCCTCTCCCCACTCACAGCTAGGAACTACTAGAAGAAAGAGGCTTCACACAAGAAGATAACACCTGGGCATTTCTCTCTGCTTAGGCAGATGTCTGCAAATCCCAGCCTTAGGCTCCCACTCCCACTGTGAATTCCCAAGTGGGAGGTCTGAGCTCACAGGACCTAAAGCAGGTCACCTGAACACTCACAGGTACACAGTGATGCAGCATTTGAGGCATGGCATTGAAACTTAAGATTTCTGTCTTGATGCATCCATCTGCAAAGTGAGGCTAAGGTATTCACACCCCACCATAAAGCTCCTGAGAGAGCACAGGGCTTGAGACCAGGGAAAGCAGCCCACATCATCTCCACATATGCAGCAGTAGGTCCTGCTAGGGGGAGTTTTAGGTGCTGAATCACGATTAGGAGGAAGAAAAGCGAGTCTTCCCCTTTGCCCTCTCCATATCACACCATTTGGGTTTTTTTTTTAATTTTTTTTCAGGGATGAATTCTCAAAGAAACTTGTTTAAGGCAAGAAGCTGAGGCATTTAATTATGGTGATGCCATTCATAACATGACAGTTAAGCATCTGTTATATTTTTTATAGTATAATCTTTATTCTGTACCAAAAAAATAAAACCCTCTCTGGGCTAATCTGGATGAAGAGCCCTGACCCAGGCCCCAGGAACAGGTAATCCCTTTCTCCAGTAACTCAGATTTGTCCTCTCTGCAACACACACAGTTTGCATGACCATCCACAGCTCTGAAATTCTGTGGCATAAGTCAAACACCTAGGAAGCATTTATTACATATCACTTGGCTTTCCTCACATCTGGTGATTTAGACCATATCCCTGTGATGGCCTAACCCAAAGTTTTTCAAACATTTTGTACTACTGGACATCCAAGTGAGCTTCACTCAACCCCACCCACTGCTTGCACTACCAGAGGCGTTCTCATCTCAGCTTTTCTCAGCCTTTCAATGAGAAATGGCTAAAAGTGATGAGGTTCTGCAGATTAGCTGGATCCCTTATAATGGTCATACAGAGGGATCCAGGCATAGTTTGGGAACATTAAATGGGTGCCAAGACCAAATCCTACAGACATCCACATCTCTCAAATGTCACCATGATTCCACCATGCTCTTCCACATGCTTCTGAATGCTTTCAGAAAGAAGTTCTGAGAGAATGATCATTGCAAGAGTCATCCAACATATTGCACTGTGATGCTGCACTGTTGATGGTTTAGTGAAGCATCAAAACCTGCTTCACTGTGCAGGTAAGATAAGTTGCAAAACAAGAGAGTTAGCAGAGACCTCGCCAGATACACGACATAGCCCTGCCCACCAGATAACAAGCTCTGCCTTAGAAACTTCCTGACAGATGTTCACAGCCTCTCCCTCCTCCTGACAGGTAGCACCCAGGGCAGGGTGGCACAGCAATTCCAGAAGCAGCAGTGGCAGTCAGGTTGGCACAGACATCTCCCAATCTTGTCTGCAGTCCTCACTTTACAGACAAGATTTTCATGTAGCAAGAGATTATGAGTGATTTACCAAAACCAGTATGGGGTAGGGTTATTATTTTCAGAGTCCAGTTCTCCAAGGTCCTGTCCCAACACTTTATCTTAAGCATTAGACTGCAAATTAAGCTAAAAAGCCACTAACCTTCACCAGGTCCATCCCTAAACCCCCACCACTGTGACATATCTGTGAAAAGAATATTGTCCTTTAAAAAGCAGTCTTTCCTTGACCAACTAAAAATACTTATTTGTAAAATGCATCTTCAATTTTTTGAAATATTTTTACATGCTTTTTGAAGAGATGTGCTCAAGCTATAGTGTGATCTGGAAGTTTATAGAGACACAAACAAAAAAATCTGCTCCTCAAAATCATGCAGCAAAAGACAGCTTGGGTTGGCCTCTGTTGCCTGAGACTGTGCAAGGCTCACAGGGGCCAGATTTTCACTCTCAGCAGCAGAACAGCTTAGTGAACACAAATACTGGGAAAAATGGACTGAAAAGTCCAAGTCAAAGTTCAGTTATTTTGGAATTGTTAATGTGAAAAATAATACTTTATTATAGGAGAAATCCTCGGAGACTTCCTCACACACATTCATCACTCAAAGCAGCTATAAGGAGGTTATTCAAACTTTCCATCCTCACATTAATGGCAGCAACACCTTGGAGTGAGTTCCTGCAAGAAGGAGAGCCAGACTGCAGTGGGCACTTTGCATGTATACAATAAAGGAGACAGTTTGCTCTCTTGGAGTTTACAATAAAAGTAGATAACAGAAATAAATAGATGAGCACTGAAAGAGCAAGCAGCATAGAAAGCATCAGGTGAAATTATAACACTTTGAGTAAGCTGTGAATGCATGGAAATTACTTTCTAATTGACATTTTTCTGAAACCAACCATACTGCTCGCCTTCAAGTGGACAGAGCTGTATTGCAAAAACCTTCAGTACATTCAGCTCAAGCTTGACAGTTACCATTTAATCCATCCATTAACTGAACTGCTGAGGAAAGAATAAATGGGCCAAAGCATCATGATCTCCAGTGTTATTGTGCTGATTAAAATGTCTGCAAATTACACCTCTGTCACCTGTAACAGTTTTCTTGCCTACAGTTTAAAGTTTCTTTGCTGTTTTTATGTTCTAAGAGCATAATCTTCTAATGATATTAGAATTCTAAGAGAAAAAAAAAAATCTTCCTTCTTCAGTAGGCACAGGAGGCTTTCCAGCTCACATCTAACAGCAAAACAAAGCAGCTTTTTGGGAAACAGATACCTGCTTTTATGTAATTTTCTCTACTGTGATGAGGCTGAAGTTTGAATTTGACATCTGAGGCCAATGAGAGTTCTCTAGTAGCTCTCACTGCACACAGCTTTATAAAGGAACAGTGTTTTCAGTCTTAGTCTTGAAAAATCTGCGTGTGCTGAGTCCTGGATTCACTTGGATGTGTTGATTTCTAGATCTGCATGCACTGGATCCATGCAAAGCCTTGTGTGCAAGTTCTCCAGCTCATGAAGAGCAGTTATAAAGACTGTGCTGGCCCTTTCAGTGGGAGAACATATCATGAGAAAGAAGGCAGAAAAGACGAAGGAGGAATTTACATTCCTCTTTTTTATTCTGTAGAACTACTGAAAACACAGGAAGAGAAGAAACTTGAAAGGACAAGGATCAATTTCAGAAGGAAAGGATGTTTCTCAGAGAAGGAGTAGAGGTACTCAGAAGGGCAGAAGGGCGTGGGAAGCAAAATGCAACACAGAGGACCAAAGTACATCTCCTTGGACAAATAACCTCTCCCAACAGGTCTGCAAGGCAGTCCAAAATGCACTGTAGATCATGTCCTGGGTGTTCCCCATGGATCTCCAGCTGGGTCTCCTAGGAACCAGTGCTAAGAGCATCCCAGCACAAGGGAGTCCAGAATCACTTATTATCAACACTCACTCACTTTTCTACCTTGTGAGTATATCCAGACATGCCAGAGAAGAGGTCAGAGCTTCTTACTTTTCCCAAGTCCCACAAGACAAATGTAACTTATGCCAGGACTACTCGTGAATGTGGTGGGTGCAACACGACCAGCCTGGCTCACTGGGAGAGTCCATAAAACACAAGAGAGGAAAGCTGTGTTGGGAGCTCAGGGATTAGCATCCATGACATTATTTCTAGAAGTGTTACACATTTACCACCACTCTCAGAGTTCAAGGGGAACTGACAGCTCTAAGGGCTTTCTAAAAAGCATAGGATAGAATTTTTATTTGATTTTCCTGATTCAGAGCATGTGAAAATCTCTCATCATTTCATGCATGGGGAAGAGAGTGCAACTTTTTCAATGTTTTGGCAGAAAAACAGAAAACTAGGTTAAAATATATGAATTAAGATTTCCTTAGAAAGTCTTCAGTATGAAAACCTCCAGAACTGTATCATTTTAGAGACATTGGTCACAAGGAAAGGGCATTGTTTTCTTTCTATCTTTTTTAAGCATATTAAAAATGGATGAAAATAAGCACACAGCCCTCCAGCAGCTCCCAGCCCATCCACCCTCTGGGACAGTTGGAAAACTGTGCTTGGAAAACATCTACAAAAATGTTGGCAAACGTATATCAGCTTTTTTCCCAAAAGACCTAACAGGCTTTTGTTATCCAAACATATCAGATGGCTTGGAAAATCCACATCTGTACTGAGCTGCCGAATGGGAAATGAGATCAAAATGTGAAACTAAGAACTTCCGATACTTTCTTTGTAAATGACATTAAAACCAGAGGAGAAGGAGGTTTAGATTCTCCATTCCCCCTCATTCCATCAGCTCCTGAAGAACCAGCAGAAGGAGGCTATCAGTGAGGAGCTCCGTGCATGGCCAAGGAGATCCTTCCCAGCTAAATACAGAGGAGAGAAATGAAGAGCTGTTATTTCAAGGGGCCAGCCCTGGTGATGGTCTCAGTACCAGCATTTTATTCAAACAGATAAATCAATCCTTGCAACCCAGAGACAAAGAAAAATATGAACAAAGAACTTTCTGCTGATATTTCTTAAACCAGAAATGAGAAAATACTTTCAATATCATTTTAATACTTTTAATATAAGGCCTGTTTTCATCAATTAAGATTAACTTCTTAGGTACAACATCAGAGCTTACTAGGAGTGTTAAGATTAAACTCAGAATACAAGTTTGTGCTCATAGTTTTTTTCTTTCAGGATGTTACAAAAAAAAGTTGCACACTTCCCTTTTTGCTCTGGCAGTGACTGCTGTAGTTATTATTTTCTTCCCTCTCTGCTGCTGATGCCAGCTGAGCATGGAAAGACACACAAATGGAGAAAAGTCACAGGAGAAAATTGACAGGAAAAAAGACTTTTGGAGTGAAAGTCGCCTTACATCATTTAAAGTTGCTAGGATTAGCTCATTTGAACTCTTATGGAGTTGCAAGATGTGGTGTTTGGAGATAAATCCAGCTTTTCTTCAGAGATATAGTTCATCCACTATAATAAAGTTTCCACCAGGATGAATCTGAGTTTAGCTTTAGGCTTTCTAGTTCCTGTTGTTGTATGCCAGCAGAGAGTGCTGCTCTGTGCAAGCCTCTGTTTCCTGAGCACTCAAGAAGGCAGGTCAGCACTCAAGCTGAATCCTCCCAAAATACTGGAGAGACTGTTTCTGGGATACAGAAAAAATTAGACACATGCAGCCTAGGGCAATAAAAAATTATGTGAAGTGGGAGTTTTCTTGTGCAAACAACTGACTATTGAGATGGAAAAGCCTCATTAAAGGAATATAAAACTTACAACCAATTGGATCCACATAAGTATTCAGATCTGAAAAAGTCAGGACAGTCCTGAGATAAGTTTTCTGTATAGTTCCCTTCTGATGTGGAGCTGTGATAAAGCACTTGGAGTGAATCATCACCTTATTCCCAGAGCCAGATAACAGGATATACACAGTATCTATCTTCACCCAGTTACCAGTCGCAAAGCCAATAAATGCTTGATGCATTCCTCATCCCCTCTCCTGGAGTCTGGGTCTGCTAGGGGTTGGGCAGGCTTGTAGGCTATAGGAACAGCACAAATGTCACACCTGTACCTCACCCCAGCGCTGGCAGGTGGGGCAGGGGGGTGGCAAAGAGGAAACATCTTGTAGGTGTAAAACATGTCTACTGAAACCCATGCAAACACATCTGATCTGTGTTGAAGAGACAGAGGACAGCATTTAATCAGGCTGGACTTGAACTTGTATCTGAGATGAGCTACACAAGGCTCCCAAGCCTTACTCTTCCTGTCAGTGATCTAAGCTGATAGATCACAGATAGTCACAGTGATAAGCTGTATCAGCCTACAGACTGGTCTTTATATTAAAAATGTGGATTTCCTGTGACCTCAGTGCTGAATTTATGTCACTTCTGGGTGTGGAGGTTCAGAGTTTAGCCAGTGAAGAGGGCTAGTGTGTCATTGTAGCAGAGAAATAGCATCTGTCCAACTAGAGCCAGTGAGATATTTGCCATTTTGCTTCACTGGGACCAGGATTTCAGGCAAAGTGCTTTAAGAAAGCAGGCAGTAAGTTGGAAGAGAGAGAAAAGTGTAACCTGGACAGCTCGGGCTTTACCTCTATAGGCAAGAAAGGAAAGCTGTAGCTCCTGTGTTACAACCATAGCTAAAACTGCTAAGCTCTGTGGGCAGAAACTGTGCTGTCCTTTATCTTGTGAAACCCCAAGGTCTTCCCCTTTCTCCCAAAACCTATGCAGATCCTGCAGTTTTCATATGGTAAAAAAGTCCATGCTACACTTAGATGTTATGGTCACCAGATGTACCACATTTGCAATGGTCCTCAGATGACAAAATCACTACAGATTCTGGTAAGACTCAGGTCAGCTGTCATTGAAGTGGTGACAGTACACAAATCCATGTGTTTCCAGCATCCAGCACACTCAGATCCACTTTCCCCACATTGCCAGGATGAAAACCTATTATCAGTAACCAAGTAAAAACCAGGAAGGAGTACTGCCAGGGGCCCTTCTCAAAGATCTCACACACATCCACACCCAGAAAACATTTCTTCTAACCATGGCACACATCTAAGCTAAGTCAACAGGGAATTCCCTCCTGAACATCCTGTTGTTTCTTACTTTCAGCATCTGCTCCATCACCTTCTCCCTACTAACTTCTTTCCAGCAATTAATTCAGAAAAATTTATTTTGGCACCAGCTTTGATGTTTTAATTGTCCAAAGTTCAGATGAAATTCAAGAGCACCTTCACAGCCTGCAAGATCCACTGCTGTGCTCCTGGCATTTTCCCTGTTCATATTGTGTCAGATGGAAGAAACCAAGAGTCTCACCACTGCCTGCCTTTCTTATCAGCTGGTTCCCTTTTTTTTTCCTGTAGGCTGAGTTTTCGTCACGGTTTGCCACCTCAAGTGCAGTCTTACACTCACATGGTCACACAGTTTTTGACAATGGTGAACCTAAGCATGGCCAGCTTGGTGCCCAAGCAGTGAAATCCTGTATCCATCCCCACCCTGCTGAGGCAGCATTGCTGCATCCCAAAGAAGCCCCTCACCAAACTCAACTCCGATGTCAACTGGGGCCTCTGGGCCTTCTCATAAGACAAGTATTTCCCCATGCAAGACCTGCTGGGACCACAGATGAAGGTGGGCTGCATTAGGCATCTGTTTTCCATTGCAACCGAGCTGTTTTGAAATAACATTTTTTGCAGAAGCATTAGTGTGTTACCCTCTGCTTCAATGGGAATTTCTATGCCAGAGTAGCAGATGAGGCAGTCCACCACTCTGCCCCTCCCTTTCTTATTTTTTTTAATTTTACAGTACACACAAATATTAACATATCATCCTGATAAAGCTTTGTTTACTGGCATGGTGCCAGCCCCTCTGCAGTGCCTCCTGCTTGGCAGCCTAATCTCCTGAAGTTTGAGGGATGCAGTCCAAATCTCTTAGCAACACTAAATCTCATTCAATTAACTTTGTTGGGGGACAAAATCATTTTGTTACTTCTGCTTGCCAGTCTGCCATATACAATATGCCATGAAGCAGTTAGGCCATGCAGCCTTTAGACACAGCAAGGAGGCACAGCTCACTCCAGGACAGCAGCTCGGGCTACACTGGCCATCCCGAGCTGCAAAGTAACCCATTAGCCAAAACCTCCAAGTCTCCAGAAAGGTCCACAGTGGCAACAGATCCAAGCCATGGCTTGGGTTTTAATGGCTTCTATTGATGCCACTTGGGGTCTGCATCCAGCAGAGACTCCTGCTCCAAACATCACTGCTCCCTCTTGGGATTCACATGCCACCCCTGGCTTGAGACTGATGCCTTGAGAGGCTGACCTAGAACAGAGACTAGACAGTTAAAGGGTAGAGTAGGTGTTTATTAAAAGGCCTTAAAGGATACACCTTGGGCAGTACAAGAGCCTGGTCTGGACTACACCCAAGATGGACCCAAAATGGTCACAAAATGGGTCATCAGTCACAAAGTCTTACACTTTTATAAATTTTGGTCCATTTGCATGCTGGGTTTAATTATCCAATTACAGCTTCAGATTATGAAGTCCCATCCTTCTTGTTTTCTCTCTTCAGTCCATCATTGTTGATGCTTTTGGGCCTGAAACTTTTAACGATTGTCCTTGATATCAAGCTAGAAAAGGACTAGAAAAGGAATTGTTTTGTCTACCTACTCTGTGAAGAGAGCTCACTAACACTGAATGTGAAGCTCAAAACTACACACCTAGGCAGCTCAGAATCTGAAAAACATGAAAGCTTAAACTTAAGGCATCAAGATGCTGGGGCAGCAGCCACCAAAGAGATGTCCTGACCCAGCATGGCCCTGCACTGGAGCTGGCAAGTGCCACACACTGAGTGTATGAATACACATCTCCTTCTGGCACTGCTCTATGAATGAAGGACCTAGACATGGCCCCTGAGAGATGTTCTTTTGTACCTGTAAAAAAGCAAGGAAATGTATGGGGATGACTTACAAGTCCCCAGAGAAGAAAATGAAACTACTAATCTCAATGAGAAGATGCTGGGTGCTGTATCCTCTGAGGAATGGTGGATTAACATCCTAGGCCTCTCTTATGTGTGAGTTTACACAGTATTTATGCTTAACTGCGACACGTGAATCTTTAATTACAAATCGAAGACATTAAAGGGAAATTGGCTTAGTTCAAATTAATTTTCTTTCCAGAACTAGTCAAAAACAACCAAAAAAGCAGTAATTTGATTCCACCACACAGCAGGTGGCATTATATCCTTCATTAAATCATACAGATATGACTAATATTAATCTTCATTTGTACCATTATATATCAAAATTGGTATCCATCACACCATCCTTAGCACACTAATTATTTTTAAATGTATTTCATGAATGTGTTAAGACATAAGTAAAAGCAGTGAATAGGACCTGGACAGGAATTAACCCCTCTCCCACCTCCCCTCCAGACAACAGATCCCAGCATTCCTCTAAAAGGTCTGCATCAATATTAGAGCATTAAGGAAAATGTATAGAAAATCTATATTATTTTTCCTTCTATTACTGACTTCCAAATATTCTTGAAAATAAATTCACTGTATTGGGGCAGAGGGTTCCCTTATCCTCATCTCTTCTAATCTTGGAAAGAGTCTTTCTGAAACCAGATGGTAATTTACAGGTCACAGGCAGCAAAATGCATGTCCATGCCTTTATAAAGGTATTCACCTTTATCTCTTATTCTCTTAGTGTGTCCCCCCCACCTTTTCCACTCTTTCCCCAAAATGCCACCCATTTATTGAAAAGCTAAATTCTATCCTCAGTGCTGGATAAACACAGTTGCTGGCAGCATGATGTTAAATTTAATTTGTGTCTTGTAATGTAAATGCACCTACAGATTGAAGCAATAGGCACATTGTTTTTATAAATCAAGTTTTACATGCAGTATCTTTTTTCCTCCAGACACTCTCAAAGTGCAGGAAAATCAGTATTTTACAGGGAGCACACAAGTTAACCATCTCTGTTGAAAAATGTCACCATAAATTTGTCACTGGTCTAGGGTGACATTTAAGGTGGCTACTGTGACAAAATATTTTTCACTGAGAAAGCTGCCTTTTTAGGATTTTCAAGATCAGAAAAAAACATTTCCCTTTAGTTGTAGTAAATACACATAGCCTAACCTGTAATTTACCATGTTATCCAGGAGCTAGCTTTGCAAATCCAGCTTTCCAAAACTCAGAGAAGCTATTACTAGCATGGCCTTGCAGCAAAACAAAATCCTGGAGCTAACCCAGCATGCAGGGAAAATCTGTGTGCTGAGGACCTAAGGGCAGGTGTCTTACTAAGAAAATGATACAAACTCTTGGCTGAGCCCCAGTAGGATAAAGACTCCAAATTGTTTCTGTAGCACTGTGATACTGCTTTTATATTTCTGAGCCTGGTATAGACACACTTTTCTGTGAAAGCAGGAAAATTCCTACTGCCACTGCTGAGATCCAGGTCAATCTCATAAATATTTACCTCAACCTGCAGCAAGCCCAGCTAAGCCTTCCTCCTGGTGTGACGGGGTGAACAATGTGCAGCACAGCCAAGCCAGTGGGTTTAGACTCCAGGGATCTGGCTGTGCCATGAGTCCCTTGCATGGGGCTGCCAAAAGTCTCAGGAGCCCCAGTGTTGGCACTGAATTTAATGAATGCTCGGCCACAGCCAAAGCCACCAGGGACCTTGTCTCCAGTTTGCTCAAGCTCTGGTTTCCCACCAATAAATTGGGATAACCATAGGTGCTGTGAAGCTTATGAAGCTAATATTTTAAGTACCTTAAGACTCTGGTTTACACAGAGTTACAGAAGGATTTTTATTTTTGAGCCTGCACAGCCAAAGACCGGTAAACTGGTAACATTCACCTTCAGAAAATAGATTTTTATCTTCTCACATTAAACCTGACCAGGGTAAAACTTGCTTCTGTCTTCCTGCTGTTGAAATATGTTGCCATAAGTGTTTAGTGTAACATCTGACCTGTTTCTCTTGAATCTTCCTAGATTACGGTCAAGTCAATTTGCACTTCAATAGTTCAGGGGCTGTACCACAATTTCTGGGGCTGGAAAGTAGCTCAACTGTAAAAATTTGCTGGAGGCTGTAAAATGGCATAAAGAGGCTAAACCAGGGAGTATTTTTAAAGACAGCTTTGGACGGAGAAAATTATTATACTTGAGTCCTTCCCTCTCTGCTCTCTTTTCAGTTGCAAGCCTAAAAGTCATGGAGATCTTCAAGGATGTCTTTCCAAAACAGATAAAAGACAAAACTACAGCAACCATTTGCCAGCTCTCTGACTCAACAGGTAAAGCAGAGTCATAAGAACAGAGTTAAATGGGCTGATCAATAAAGCACTGGGGCTATATTGATTGCATATGTTCAGAAAGGGACAGGGGAGGAAGAGATGTGTGAGGACTGTAAGCCTTATGTAACAGCTGTGCCACAAGGGAAAGGAGAACCTAAAGCAACCAAGGGCTGTGTGCTCTTCCATCAGCACACAGAGCCAAGCAAGGCAGACCCACTATGGTCCCCTAGAGAATACCATCATATAGAACTGCCCACAAAGTCTTAACACTTGAAAGTCTAATACTGTGAAATACTTCTCTGCAGAGTGTACCACTTGGAACTACGTCATTTTCCCCAGACTCCCCCCCACCCCTTCCCAGAACACCTCTCAGCTATAACATATAATTAAATAGCCATGTATTGTTTAAATCCTCATAAACAGCATGAAATAAAATAGAGAAACCAGGCTGCCTGTGAACTTTCCAGGTCTCCAGAGAGGTGGAAAATTGTACCACCAGTCCCTCTAGAATTGTGAAATATCCTCATCAATTCTGTTTGCACCATCAGTCTAAAGATGCTGTATTCTACTCTAAGGGACAGATAAAGACACATTCCGAAACACATTCTACAGTAGAGATAAATATACAAGCTGTCTCGGTGAATTAGTTACATGTGCAAATAGCTTCCTGAAGAGCAAGCTCAGTTTGACAGTTAAAATCTGATCCAAAATCAGCAGGAGTCACAAAAGAAAAAAAAAATAAATTATAAAGTCCCCTACTTTGAACCAGGGGCTCTGAACCAGGTCCTTGGTTAATTGGAAATGGATAACATTGGATATGACACCTGCTGGGCAGTCTTTGGTCACTAATCCTCTCCAGTTGTCCACAAAGGCTTGCAATGTTGTCACCTTTCACGCCAGGCTCAGCAGGGAGGTGAGAGATGAATGCCTCAGAAAGTCAAACCACTCACCCCAGCCCTGTTATCATCTGGATGGGGTCGGGGCAAAGCCACGGGGGAGCACAGGTGAAGTATGCATTGCCACTGGCCATGCAGCACCTGCCTCCAAACAGGAAAAAGAGTTTGGTCTCCAGGACTATGGATGAACAGGGTGGGAAAAAAAAAGGACAAAAAAGTCTTAAAAATTCAAAGAATTTCTGCAGAAATAGTGCCATAAACTGGTGGGAAAGACTTTTCAAAGAAAGTAACTTTCTCTAAGGAAACAAATAGATGATTTCTTAAGTGGATGCCCCTGCCAAGCCCTAGCACTGAAGTCCTGTAAAAAGCTCCAGAAAGGGATTTAGCCGGGCTTTTAGGCCAGGACAAATCCCACCGGCTTGTAGCCGAGATACCACTTTCATTAATACAGAAGTTGGTTTTTATTCCTTTTGCCAAAGCAACCTGGCCTGCCTGGTCCCACAGTGAGGTCATAACTCAGGGCTGATCACATCACAGCACGTTGCCATGGCAATGCTTGAACTGTCACAAAGGATGTGCGCTGTGATTTCACAGCAGATGGGCTGTGAGGGAGGAAGCCCTCATTTAAATTTTAAAAATTGCTTTAGTAATTAGCAAGAGCAATAGAAAAAAATAAAAAAAAACCATTGAAAAGAGAAGAAAAATCCCCAAACTGTCACTCTCAGCAAAGGTTATAGCATTCATGTGGGATCTGCAGGCCATCCACAAGAAAGGCCAAGCTGCTGCTCCAAGTTCACTGAGCTTGTCAGGTCAGTGATAGGTCCAAAAAAGGCTGGAGCCTGCTTAGCTACAGGAGGCCCAGGGCAGTGGTGGGTGAGCAAAGCCCCCCTGGCCCATCAGTGCATTTCAAAGCCAGCCGCCCTTCACAGGGACCTGACAGGAATGGCAGAGGGCAGGCAGAGGCTGCCAAAGGCTCTATTAAGACAATAACTGCCTGACACAAGAAGAGGTACAGTGGCCTGACTTCAGAAGTTTTTAGCAAGGAGCTGGCTCAGTTATTTTTACGGTCCTTCTTAATGAAGCACGAAGAGCACACAGTCACACAGATGTACTTGCATCCCTTCAGGGACAAGGTGGAGTTTTACTTCTCAAAGGTAAGAGTGAAACACTAAGTTACACTAAGCTCCCTAAGTTTCACTGCCGGGCAGCACTGACCCAAAGCAGCCTACACTGGCTTTGTCCTGCATCCTCAGCAGCTCTCACAGAATGATACCCCCTTCCCACCTCTTCCCCTGGCACCTGGGAACTGAGATCAACAGTGAACACCGGAGGCAGAGCAGATGGAGTCAAGCTCCAGATAGCCATGGTGCAGCCCTGCTCCCTCCTCCCTCCTTGGGTTTCTCCATCCCTGGCAGAGGTGACCTTGAGGAAGAAAAGCCTCAGGTCCCCATCCCCATGGCCACCACAGCTCGCTGCAGAGACACCGACGTCCCCCAGCTCACCACAGAAGCTCTCTTCCACATGACAGCAGCTCAGCAACCTCAAGGCAGAATTAAATCTCTCTCCCTTCTGCCTGCAGCAGGCAAAGCACGTGGTGCTTCAGAGACCTTGGGCTGAGTCCTCATATTTAATGGGGAGAGCAGACTTCAATGCAGCTTGTTCCTTGTTCATTCAGTGACTAACTGTTGATCTCTCTAAGAATAAGCCAGATGGTTCCCGTGATAAGTGATCAGCTCTCCTGGAGTTTTTGAAACAGAAAAAGACAGATGCCTGCGTGCCTCTTGCCAGGACCCATCTTAAGCTCAGGCGATGAGTGCAAATGCTTAGGGAGGTTGTGTTCAGGGGATTCTCTCCATTCAGGCTTATCAACTAATCTTTCCTATCAGCCCTTCTTCCAGGAGGGGAGGCATCTTGCCTTCTGACAGCTTCCCCCAGCTTAAGGGCACTACAAATCATAAGACTAGTCCTTATAATTGGATCAGACTTTGATATTGTTTTCCTTTTCTGTGCATTCATATTAACATCTCATTTTGCAGACAGCACATCTTATTGGTGCTTACTACTTCAGCTTGTATTTGCACACGTCGCGATTGAGAACACCGATAGGAGCGACAAATCATTTTAGCAAAGGATAAAGCTTGCTTTGGGAAGCTGTTCTGCTGGGGTGGGAAAAAAACCCCACCAGGCTAAAGAGCTTTGTTTCTCAGCCATTGATGTGCACACCACCAGTCGAGCACCACTTCCTGCCCTCAGTGCAGAGATCAAGGTCTCCAAAAGAAAGGGAAAAAAGGTAGCAGCACTTGTCTGCTGATTTTTTTTTTTAATTCGTTTTTACTTTAATTTCTGCTTCTGATTGTATAAGAAGCCTGATTCTACTACTGAACTGGCATTAAAAACAGGGAGCCAGTAAATCACAATGCCCATGCAGGGTTAGAAGAACGGGGCAGAAGAGGAGATGGGAGCAAGGTGCAAAATTAGCAACAGAAGTGGAGTTTGGTTTTCCTCCCAAAACCAGCTCCAAGGCAGTAGCTTGGCCCACCAGCCAAGGACTGGTTGACCTGCCCTGGGAGAAGCAAACACATGCATTCCAAAGCTCACAGCCTAGCCTGCTGCTACGTCTTGTAGGCAAAACTCCACTTGATCTCATAAAGTTAGGCCAGCATAAAAATGAGAAACACGTACATGCACTCAACAGAAAACACTTCTTTTACTTGCATGCCTGTGTTGTGGCTCTTAGAGGATGTACAGTTCCTTTTAGGATATTTATGCAGTATCTTCAGAGCAAAAGTTAGAGCTGCACCTCCAAGACAGGGAATTAGATCTGTAGTGCTGGCTCAGCCGGCAATTGCACAGGATTAAACAGTCAGAAAGAAACCATTAAGCTGAAAAAGACTGAAATATATGGAATACATATGTCAGACACTCATATCCACACGGTAAGAAAACTACATATCAGTACACAGTTCACTGTGTCTGACCAAGGCACTACTTCACAGACAAGACTGCAACTTCATCTGAGGGCTCTATGGAGCAGATGTCACTTTAAAGCCAGAAGCAGTGCACAGAAGGAACAGAGAGAGCACTGGATTTAAAGCAAGCAAGTACTCTGCCTTCACTTTCCTGGGAAATTGTGAGTGCATGTTCACTCATTGTGGCTTTCATTGTGTTATTAATTATAAAGAGAGGCCTTATGCAAAAGAAATTTGAAATTGCAAATTTCCTTTTCTATATTCTGCAAAAGCAATTTCCATTTTGCTATGTTACCCTGCATCGTGTTAATGTTAGGATTTTATAAATGAATACTGAGACTTAGTAAGAGTATTCAAATTGCATTCATCACTGATACTTTTTTTATTGCATGATTTCCCAAGGAATCAAGGCTTTTGTAATTATAAACTCTAATCTTAAACACCGTTCTCCCATCCCTCAGTAAACCTTTGATCGTTTCACTTAATTTCAATTAAATTTGACAGAATCAGAGCTAACCAACCAACTATAAGTTTCCTAAAAGACAACATCTGAGTAGAGATGCCACACAGCTGTTTGCCCCATTATTCAAGATTCAGAGGAGGAATTCGATGACCAAGTCAAAAAACATTCACAAAACCAACCTCTGTGCACTATATTTTGTACCTCCGTGTGGGAAAACGCCAAATCAGACATGAGCAGGTATTCTTAGTTAGATGACACAGTGTGAGCAGCTTCTCTAGCAGTAACATTGAATATACAGCTGCCCAAAAAGTTGTCCTTAGTTTATTTGTTTAGGATAGTAATAAAAATGGCTTCAAATTTAAACCCACATCCTCTTCATCTTAAATACAGCGAATTATGCCTAATTTTTAATGACCTTCCAGTTCCTAATTTGTGTGGCACCAGCCGCGATTTTGGGGAAGGTGGCAAAGCCTCACTGCGGACCTTACTTGGTGCAGGGATCTCTTTGGCCTCAGGTCAGAATTTCCTTTGTTACGACCCAGGCTTAAGGTCAGAAATCCCGAACCTGGCTCCCAGCGACAGCCCGTTTTTGCACTTGAAAGGCAGAATACGCTGCCATATCACCTAATCAGTCAAAGAGCCTTCTGCATTTGGAAATGCAAAAAAAGCTGAACAGGCCTTAAAGTACATGTCAATTAGGACAACAGCAAGCAGATGATTTTTTACATGCTTTTCCATTGATCTGCCCTTTCAAGAACATTTTATACTCAAAAGTATAGTACTCTTATTAAAACACTTAGGCTTGTCTCTTTTTCTAGATCCTAGAAAAGGAATTTAAGACTTCAAGACAGTAAAAAAAAAGTGCATCCTGGGGGAAAATCTTTGCACTCTAAAATAACTATTTGCACCCAAGTATTCAAAAACCAAAAACATTTTCAGGGTTGGACAGCTACTGAAGACTTAAACAAAATATATTCAGAAATATTTAAAAGAGAAAGAAATTTCCATTAAAAAAAACCCCGAAACCTCTAACAGTTTTCAGGACAAATACCAGAGTTTGATGAGCATCAGCAAGCTTTAAAGGGCATCTTCCGTGCCCCTAACAAGTGCAGAGAGGATGCCCAAGGCTGTCCCTGCCTGACAGATTCCATCGGGAAAGCAAAGTTAGCAGGAATCTCGGGGCTGGTGGCAGCAAGGAAGGAATCCATCCTGTTATCAAGTACTTACAGAGAGAGACTATACTCAGTCAGGCAGTCAAAAACACGCCTACTCAGATAAGGGTATCCCTGCAAAGAAATCTCTTGACACTGCTTTGACATATTTACGTTCTTCTGCGATTATTCAGTTGCAATAACTTAGAGCTCTTCGTCTGACACTCAAACACGAGCCAGTCCCCAGTCCCCAGCCCTACACGGGGAAGGGAAACAAAACGATGCTGGTTGGGGGCTGGTTAGGGTGAGAGCCAGAGCAAGCCGAGATTTAAAGCCTGTAGAGCACTGAGTATACAATTAAAATATTAATCTAATGTGATCTAATCAAAGATACCACATCTAGATAGAACATCCCTGAAGTTACAGTGAGATTATGCTACTCTTAAGTCTTGTTAGCCTGGACTTGTTGGAAGATCTGCTATCTAGTAGCAAGATATAATCGGTAAATTATTTCTTTTAATTAATTCATTGAAGTAAACAGAAAATACCCTGGGTCCTATCTGTCTACATCTCTTTGGAAGAAAGGCAAAGAGTTCAACGACAGTTTTAAATTGGGGAAAGGATTCCTGCGTGGCAGCAGAGGAGCAGAGATTGCGGTAGCATCCCTTGGAAATACACACTACCTTCTTCAAAGCAACAAAAAAACACCGCCTGAAGCCCACCCAAAAGACTGTGGCTTGGAAAACCTCTATCACAAGCCGAAGATGAAGTGCCTCCCACGTCCCCAGGTAATGTGCCCCGCACCCGAGGGGCAGTCTCACGGCAGTGGCACAGCCTCATCCAGACCCTCGGGATCCCGTCGCCGTGCCTACAGCGGGGGTCACCCCCGCCGTCTCTACAGCAGGGATGCGATGCAGAGACGCTGGTCCCGTCCCCACGTCCTAGAACGAGGGTCCAGCCGCTGCCACCCCCACACGGGGAGCTCCAGCCCACGGGATACTGCTCCGAGGGTCCTCACTCCCAGCCCCTCTACCAAGGGTCCATATCCCCCTCGGCGTCGCCGCCGCTCGCTCCGCCCGGGGCCGGGGCGGGGAGTCCCCCGCTGCGAGCCCCGGCTCCACCTGGACGGTCGGGAGGGTCCGCGTGGTTCCACCCGTGGAGCGGGACGGGGAGCGGCGATGGCACCGGGCACGGGCGGGCGGTGTCACCAGAGGGGCAGCGGGGCGCCCGGCGGAGCCCACGCTCGGGGCAGGGGGTGCGTGGAGA